>NC_143523.1:440000-795224 GCF_031878675.1 Megascapheus bottae
AGCTGGGGCTGAGCTGTGCTCACTATTTTGCCCCTGAGGGTTCCTGGAGGGTCTCAGGCACCGGGGCCCTGATAACCTTAGGTGACAGATAGGAAGTGGAGTCCCCCTGGAGACCCTGGAGCCTGACTTGAGGCTCCGGCTGCCCTGGGCCGCTGACCCCTCAGGAAACTGCCAGGGCTCCTCCAAGGCTGTGGGGTTCATACATCTGGTCCCAACCCACAGACAGCGGGGCAAAGGGGGCCCTACCTTGGCTGCGGGGGGGCGGGGAGAGGACTCTGGACCAGACGGGGGGGGGGTGGAGACCGCAGCACAGCCCCCTGGGGCACGGGCGGTGGCCGCGTCCCCTGGCCGCGTCCCCACCGCCGCTGCCCGGGTGCGAAGCAGCGGTCTGGGGTCGGCCCCGGGCGGTCCGGCCGCGGGGAGGGCGGCTGGGGTCCCTGGGGTCCCTGGGGGCCGCGCGGCCCGGGGCTCACCTCGTCCTCCGGCAGGGTGGGGAGTGGCTCGAAGTCGTAGAAGTCCAGGTCCTTGGCGTCCTCGCGGAAGCCCGCGGCGGGCTCCATGGCCGCGTCCTGCGCTCCGCCAGGGCCTGCGCAGCCAGCGGGGCTCGGGCCGCGCGCCGCGTCCCCGCCGCGTCCCCGCCGCGTCCCGCCGCGCCCCTCCGGGTCCGGGTCTCCTCCCGGGCCTCCCCCCAGCCGCCGCCCGCGCGCTCCCCGGGCCGCACCGGCGCCGCGGCTACGCGGGCCCCGCCGCCATGGCAACGCGCCCGCCGCTGCCGCAGTGTCGCTAGCCGCGGCGGCGCAAGACGCCCGGGGCGGGGCCGGGGTGGCGCTGGGGCTGCCCGCCTGCGTGCCAGGCGCGCGCTCCCCGGGCCAGAGTGGGCGCGGAGCCGGGCGCGGAGCCCCGCCGTCGGCTTGGCCAGGGGTGGCCCTCCCAGGGCGGCCAGGTCTGCCCCTGCCCTTCCGTGCGCCCTTCCGTGCGCTCCCTCAGGGTGGAGCACGAGGCTCCCGGCTCCACGAAGGAGGGCCCTGCGGGGCGCGCTGGACCTCCGGTAGGGCTCCTTCCTCAGAGCCTTGCCTGGCTAGACTCTTGGTGCACACGGCAGCTGCGCTTCGTGAGTGGAGGAGCTGGGCCCGGATGGCCTCTCCAGGTTCACAGAGGCGCGGGGCAGGGAGTGGGTTCCCCGAGTCCTGATCTCCAAGTGGGTTTGGTGGCCCCAGCGCTGTCCGCCAGGTGTGAGGGTCGCCCAGGAACATGGGGAGACAGGGGCCAGCGAGGTCTTGGCTGGGAGCAGGTGTGTGCAGGACAGAGCCTTACCTTGTTCAAACCTTGTCTCAACTACACCTGTGACCCCAGCAGAAGCACAAGCTCACTGGAGCCCTCGCTCCGAATCTGAGACCAGCCCGGGCAACACAGCGAGATGCTGTCTGGAAGAACAAACCAGCCTGTTTTAGGGCATTCAAGCTGAACCAGTAAAAAGTCAGACAAGTCTCACACTCTCCGCATCCTTGGGAAGTTTGGAGATCACAGCCTCAGCCAGGGCCCAGGAGGGCGCAGTGGGAGAAGAGGCAACCCCCAGGTGTTCAGGAGGGCGCAGTGGGAGAAGAGGCAACCCCCAGGTGTTCAGGAGGGCGCAGTGGGAGAAGAGGCAACCCACAGGTGTTCAGGAAGGCGCAGTGGGAGAAGAGGCAACCCACAGGTGTTCAGGAGGGCAGAGTGGGAGAAGAGGCAACCCCCAGGTGTTCAGGAGGGCAGAGTGGGAGAAGAGGCAACCCACAGGTGTTCAGGAGGGCCCAGTGGGAGAAGAGGCAACCCCCAGGTGTTCAGGAGGGCGCAGTGGGAGAAGAGGCAACCCCCAGGTGTTCAGGAGGGCGCAGTGGGAGAAGAGGCAACCCCCAGGTGTTCAGGAGGGCGCAGTGGGAGAAGAGGCAACCCACAGGTGTTCAGGAGGGCAGAGTGGGAGAAGAGGCAACCCACAGGTGTTCAGGAGGGCGCAGTGGGAGAAGAGGCAACCCCCAGGTGTTCAGGAGGGCAGAGTGGGAGAAGAGGCAACCCCCAGGTGTTCAGGAGGGCAGAGTGGGAGAAGAGGCAACCCCCAGGTGTTCAGGAGGGCAGAGTGGGAGAAGAGGCAACCCCCAGGTGTTCAGGAGGGCGCAGTGGGAGAAGAGGCAACCCCCAGGTGTTCAGGAGGGCGCAGTGGGAGAAGAGGCAACCCCCAGGTGTTCAGGAGGGCGCAGTGGGAGAAGAGGCAACCCACAGGTGTTCAGGAGGGCGCAGTGGGAGAAGAGGCAACCCACAGGTGTTCAGGAGGGCAGAGTGGGAGAAGAGGCAACCCCCAGGTGTTCAGGAGGGCAGAGTGGGAGAAGAGGCAACCCACAGGTGTTCAGGAGGGCCCAGTGGGAGAAGAGGCAACCCCCAGGTGTTCAGGAGGGCGCAGTGGGAGAAGAGGCAACCCCCAGGTGTTCAGGAGGGCGCAGTGGGAGAAGAGGCAACCCCCAGGTGTTCAGGAGGGCGCAGTGGGAGAAGAGGCAACCCACAGGTGTTCAGGAGGGCAGAGTGGGAGAAGAGGCAACCCACAGGTGTTCAGGAGGGCGCAGTGGGAGAAGAGGCAACCCCCAGGTGTTCAGGAGGGCGCAGTGGGAGAAGAGGCAACCCCCAGGTGTTCAGGAGGGCGCAGTGGGAGAAGAGGCAACCCACAGGTGTTCAGGAGGGCGCAGTGGGAGAAGAGGCAACCCACAGGTGTTCAGGAGGGCAGAGTGGGAGAAGAGGCAACCCCCAGGTGTTCAGGAGGGCAGAGTGGGAGAAGAGGCAACCCACAGGTGTTCAGGAGGGCCCAGTGGGAGAAGAGGCAACCCCCAGGTGTTCAGGAGGGCGCAGTGGGAGAAGAGGCAACCCCCAGGTGTTCAGGGGGGCGCAGTGGGAGAAGAGGCAACCCCCAGGTGTTCAGGAGGGCGCAGTGGGAGAAGAGGCAACCCACAGGTGTTCAGGAGGGCAGAGTGGGAGAAGAGGCAACCCACAGGTGTTCAGGAGGGCGCAGTGGGAGAAGAGGCAACCCCCAGGTGTTCAGGAGGGCAGAGTGGGAGAAGAGGCAACCCCCAGGTGTTCAGGAGGGCAGAGTGGGAGAAGAGGCAACCCCCAGGTGTTCAGGAGGGCAGAGTGGGAGAAGAGGCAACCCCCAGGTGTTCAGGAGGGCGCAGTGGGAGAAGAGGCAACCCCCAGGTGTTCAGGAGGGCGCAGTGGGAGAAGAGGCAACCCACAGGTGTTCAGGAGGGCAGAGTGGGAGAAGAGGCAACCCACAGGTGTTCAGGAGGGCGCAGTGGGAGAAGAGGCAACCCCCAGGTGTTCAGGAGGGCAGAGTGGGAGAAGAGGCAACCCCCAGGTGTTCAGGAGGGCAGAGTGGGAGAAGAGGCAACCCCCAGGTGTTCAGGAGGGCAGAGTGGGAGAAGAGGCAACCCCCAGGTGTTCAGGAGGGCGCAGTGGGAGAAGAGGCAACCCCCAGGTGTTCAGGAGGGCGCAGTGGGAGAAGAGGCAACCCCCAGGTGTTCAGGAGGGCGCAGTGGGAGAAGAGGCAACCCACAGGTGTTCAGGAGGGCGCAGTGGGAGAAGAGGCAACCCACAGGTGTTCAGGAGGGCAGAGTGGGAGAAGAGGCAACCCCCAGGTGTTCAGGAGGGCAGAGTGGGAGAAGAGGCAACCCACAGGTGTTCAGGAGGGCCCAGTGGGAGAAGAGGCAACCCCCAGGTGTTCAGGAGGGCGCAGTGGGAGAAGAGGCAACCCCCAGGTGTTCAGGAGGGCGCAGTGGGAGAAGAGGCAACCCCCAGGTGTTCAGGAGGGCGCAGTGGGAGAAGAGGCAACCCACAGGTGTTCAGGAGGGCAGAGTGGGAGAAGAGGCAACCCACAGGTGTTCAGGAGGGCGCAGTGGGAGAAGAGGCAATCCCCAGGTGTTCAGGAGGGCGCAGTGGGAGAAGAGGCAACCCACAGGTGTTCAGGAGGGCGCAGTGGGAGAAGAGGCAACCCCCAGGTGTTCAGGAGGGCGCAGTGGGAGAAGAGGCAACCCACAGGTGTTCAGGAGGGCACAGTGGGAGAAGAGGCAACCCACAGGTGTTCAGGAGGGCGCAGTGGGAGAAGAGGCAACCCCCAGGTGTTCCGGAGGGCAGAGTGGGAGAAGAGGCAACCCACAGGTGTTCAGGAGGGCAGAGTGGGAGAAGAGGCAACCCCCAGGTGTTCAGGAGGGCGCAGTGGGAGAAGAGGCAACCCCCAGGTGTTCAGGAGGGCGCAGTGGGAGAAGAGGCAACCCCCAGGTGTTCAGGAGGGCGCAGTGGGAGAAGAGGCAACCCACAGGTGTTCAGGAGGGCGCAGTGGGAGAAGAGGCAACTCACAGGTGTTCAGTCTTGGGTAGTTGGACAACCTGCTCATTCTCTGGGCACCTCAGGGAGTCTCTAGCCAAGTGGCCTCTACGTGCCCATGTACAGAACATGGCGAATGACCTGCTAGCTTCTCCGTGCCTCCCTCTCCCTGTGTCTAACACAAATCCAGTGGGACTCTTTCCAGAGGCCTCTCCCAGGCAAAATCAGAATTCTATAGAGCTGCCCTGTGGGCTGCTAGACCCTGGTCCAAGGCCATGACTTCTTGTTCTCTGGCCTCCCTCCTTCTCTCCCTCCACCCTCCTTCCCTCCCTCCACCCTCCTTCCCCTTCTTCCTTTCCTCCCTCCTCTTTCTCCTCTCTTTTTCCCTCTCTGCCCCTTTTCTTCCCTCCCCCTCCTCCTCTTCTCCTTCTCCTTTCTTCCTTCTTCCTCCTCCTCTTGGTGTCTGTCTGTCTGTCTCTCTCTCTCTGCAACACTTGGATTTGAACTCAGGGTCTCATATTGGTAGTAGGTATTCTACTACTTAATTCATGTCCTTATTTTCTTTTGCTCCATTTTTCAGATAGGATCAGTTTTTGTCTGGGTCAGCTTGGATCCTAATCCTATCTATACCTCATTTGTAGCAGGGATTATGATGTGAGATACTGCTGTCCAGCTTAGGTGTGTGTGTGTGTGTGTGTGTGTGTGTGTGTGTGTGTGTGTGTGTGTGTGTGTGTGTGTGTGTGTGTGTATGTTTTGCCTGGGCTCGTCTTGAATGGGGGTCCTCTGCTGGATCTGAGTAGCTGGGATTGCAGGTGTCAACCACAGGGTTTGCTGACATCTGACCTTTTCTTTTTCCTTCCCTGGATGGTCTACTCATTCTCTACCTCCCTTCACTCTCACCTCTACAGCAAGGTCTCTCCTCACCAGCCCTCCCCGTGCTGCTCCTGGTCTGATCTGTGTTCCTTCAGTTGCTGCTCCCCAATTCATCCAGGGCCCACAGACACTTTTTCCTGAGATCTTGCTTCTTTGGAGTCACAGGCCTGCAGGTGCTGTCAGGATTCGTCCGGCCCTCTGACCCATCTCCACCAGCTCAGAGTGACTCGTTACTGTCCTGTGTCGCTCAGGTTGACCAGATTGAACACAAAGGCGGAGGAAACAGGGACTTCAAAGCTTTGGCTCTCATTTTTTTTTAAAAAAAGAATTTTGACAAGCTGTTAAATCACTTGTGCATTTTGAAGCTGGTATATAATTAAAAATGTAAATAATTGCAAAGAATGTAATATCTGGTATGGGGTAAATATTGACATTCTGAAATAAAGCTGTTAGTCATTCTTGCAAATACATCCAAAAAGCTAAATACCGAAGTGGCTTTGAATGTCACCATCAATCATTCAAAAAAATCTGTAAACACATTCTTCTCTTACTCAGAAATACCCACATCTTTTCCTTAAGCTCATTAAAGAGAGGACATCTTATTTTGTCTTACAATGAAATTTTCATTTCTTTTTACTTTTTGCCAGTCTTGGGGCTTGAACTCAGGGCCTGGGCACCATTCTTGAGCTTTCTCAAGGCTAGAGCTCTATCACTTGAACCAGAGCACCACTTCTGATTTTTTCTGCATATATGGTACCAAGGAATCAAACCCGGGTCTTTGGGCACGTTGGCAAGCACTCCACCACTAGGCCATACTCCCCATCCCTAAGCGTAAAAATTACAACTTTATTTTTTGGTTACTGGTTATCTTCCGGGTGCCTCACAGGACAGGAAGACACACTAGGAGGTGGTGCTGCCAGCTTCTCTGTGTAGCCTGCACCCGTTTCTTTGCAGCTGTGATGTTTCTATGTGCTGTCCCTTTGTCCCTGCACATGGGGCAGGGCCTGCTTTGTGGGGAGGCTGGCTCAGGCCCCATCCTCTTCTGAGGCTGCAAGAGGCTCTGGTGGGAGGAGACCCTCTCACGATGAGCCCTCTGTGCCTGAGCACTGGCTGCTAGCTGGTTCTCAGCTCCCAGGTGCTGCCAAGCTGTTACTGACCTGCAGGCAACCTGCTACCTCCTCCACACTGCAGCAGTGAGAAGGTGACACCAGGCGACAGACTGAGGCTGGGAGGCTGTCTGCTGGCCTCACTTGAGCTCCTGACTCACCTTCTTTGCCGATGCCTGTGGCAGTTGCTGGAGATGGAAATGGCCTCACAAAAGGGCAGGTGTCTCCAGCTCAGCTGCTCATGTGGGCCAGCTGAGAAAAGCTTCCCCTGGGGGACCTAGGAGTAGGGTCAGATAGGAAGGGACAACCTAGCCCGGCCAGCTGGGCAGGAGGCGCTAGACATAGTCACGTGCGCTCCACGTCAGTGCTCTGTGATGGTCCTTCCACTCGACATGTGGAATATATATATATATATATATATATATAATATGTTTGTCCATTTGGGAGATTATTTATATGGAGTGTGTATTGTGTGTGTGTGTGTGTGTGTGTGCTCTCATGTTTTTGAGATGTAGCCATATTGTCTGCATAGCAGAATTTATTATTGTTATTGAATCACATTCAATGACACAAATATAATAGTTTATATTTTCTGTACATGATGAATGGATGTTGTGTGGTTTCTAAAAATGAGTAGAAATACTAAGGGCGGTTTTTGCTCAAGTTTTTCACTGCACATATGCACATGAATTTTGGGGTCTGTATACGAACATATTGTGGTTGGTCATTTTACATGCGTGTTAAATTCCATCGTTTTCCCCACGCGAATGTCCGAAGAACCGGCCACTTCACTGGAAAGACTGCTTTGCTTCAGCGTCCCCATCTTGATTTTCCTCCTCAAGTGTGCATCTGTGCGTTTCAGTTGCTCCTCACTCACCTTGATTTTTGCCTCTGTGCTTTTGTTTATCTTGCTGTCCTGACTGATGCAGAGTTCCAAAAGGCTCTCCTTTATTCCTCTCACACTCCTTTTTTCTTTTCCTTCAAGAATGTGTTGGTTACTCTAGGACCTTTATGTGTCCGCATACATTTTAGAGTCAGCTTGCTGTGTGCTGTGTTACTCCAGGACTGTAGTTCCCAGACATTCAAATTTGGTTTATATCCTCTTTTTTTCTTTCTTTTTGTCATGGGGCTTGAACTCTGGGCCTGGGTGCTGTTTCCAAGCTCTTCAGCTCAAGGCTACCCCCAAGCCCCACTTCCCATTTTCTAGTGGTTAATTGGAGATGAGTCTCACATTCTTTAGTGCCCGGGCTGGCTTTGAACCTCGATCCTCAGACCTCAGCCTCCCGAGTAGCTAGGGTAACAGGTGTGAGCCACCGTGTCTGGCTGTCGGTTTATGTTCTTTTTTTTTTTTTTTTGCCAGTCCTGGGCTTGAGCTCAGGGCCTGAGCACTGTCCTTGGACTTTCTCAAGGCTAGAAGCTCTACCACTTGAGCCTCAGCACCATTTCTGGCTTTTTTCCTATGTATGTGGTACTGAGGAATTGAATCCAGGTCTTTATGCATGTTAGGCAAAGACTCTACCACTAGACCAAACTCTTGGCCCCGGTTTATGTTCTCTTGATAATGTTTTTGTAGATATCTGTGAAAAATCCTGTATATCTTTTATTATATTTATCATGAATATTTTGTACTTTGTGGCTTTACTGTAAACCTGGATAAACTGGCATAAACCTGGATTCAGTCCCTAGAACTACTCGAGATACCAACTTTTCCTTTAGTATTGGCTTATAGAAGTACCTTTTTTTTGGGTTGTTCTTGGGAATTGAGCTTGAGCTGGGTACTGTCCCTGAGCTTTTTTGCTTGAGGTGAGTGCTTTATCACTTTGAGCCACAGCTTCACTTCTGATTTTCTGGTGGTTAATTGGAGGTTAAGAGTCTTCCCGTCCCCGCTAGCTTTGAATCATAATCCTCAGATCTCAGATTCCTAAGTGGCTAGGATTACAGGTGTGAGCCACCAGTGCCAGGCTAAAATGTGTTTTTGTATAATGGCCTTGTATCCAGCACTTTTCTGAGCCTACTTTATATTTTCCTAACTCCAGTCTGTGGATTGGTTTGGACTTTCTGGGTTAGGAAGTATCATATGAGAATAATGGTGGTTTGACCTCCTCGCAACTAATCCTTGTCATGTTTCTTTCTTTCCTGTTTCTTTCAAGACCTGCAATAATTGAGTAGAATTGGTAATAATAATCTTCCTTGTTGAGCTCCCAGAGAGAGAAGACAAGTTTTCTATTTCACCATGAAGTGCAATTTTGCTGAGGGGTTTCATAGCTCCTGTTAGCAGACTAAATTTCCTTCTACTGTTAATTTACCAAATGTTCTTTTTTAAAAATCACAAACAAACATTGAATTTTGTCAAATGTGTTTTCTGCACCTATTATGTGATTATAATTTTCTCCTTCATTCTGTTAGTGCATTAAATTGCACTGATAACTGTTGAATGTCAAACTAATTTTGTGTTCTTGAGATAAATCCTCATGATTGTGATGTATTATGTGCCCAGTAGTTCTGGGCTTGAGGGTAATATTTTGTATAGGGATTTTTGCACTTATTTTTTTGGTCTGTAATTTGTCTTTCTCATAATGTCCTGTGGGTTTTAAAGATCAAGGTTGTATATTTGTGCATGAGTAGCTGGGTGTGTTTCTTTTCTTTTCTCCTCTTTTTTCCTCCTCTTTGCACTAATTCTTGTAAAGCTCATTAATTTCACCGTAAATGCTCAGTTCTTTCCTAGTGAAGCCATCTGCCTATTTGTACTAAGTCACTTTTTGCAGAGGTGGAGGCGTGTCAGTCGTGGGCTAGAACTCAGGGCCTGGGTGCTGTCCTTGTACTTTTCTGCTCAAGGATAATGCTCCACCACTTTAGCCACAACCCCACTTCTGGCATTTTTGGAACTTAATTGGAGATAAGAGCCTCACGGACTTCAGTGCCTGGGCTGGCTTTGAACCACAATGGTCAGCTTCCAGTCTCCTGAGTAGCTGGGACTACAGCTGTGAGCTACTGGAGCTCAGCACTGTGGTCATTTTTGTCCTTCAACTGGAGAATTGACTCCATTTTTATTTATTCTAGATGTCGACATAATATTTTCATTAAGTGTACCACTTGTTAAGTGGCATTCCCCTCTTGCTCTATGCTCTTTTCTCTCTCTGGTCTCCTGTGGCATTGATTATCCTTACATTATTTCACTTTTCCTTTATGTAACTTCTGGAATGCATGGCTTGCATTTTTAGTCAGTTTGGAATAGTCACTACATCTATCTATCTATCTATCTATCTATCTATCTATCTATCTATCTATCTATCTAACTTCTCTTCCAGTCCTGGGGCTTGAACTCAGGGCCTGCGCATTGTCCTTGGACAATGCTCAAGGCCAGCTCGAGCCACAGCATCACTTCTGGCCTTTTCTGTGTGTGTGGTACCGAGGCATGGAACCCAGGGCTTTGTGCAAGCTGGGCGAGCACTCTACCACTTGACTACACTCCCGCCCTCCCCAGTATTTCTTTAGATATTATCTCCGTCACCATCGCTCTGTCTCTCTTCACCTTCCGTTCTTGAAGTATAATTTTAGGTATAACAGATCTGTCCTCATGACCCTCCATGTACTTTGCCCTCTTTCCTGCCTTTTCTCTTTGTTCTGTATTCTGAATTGTTTCAAATGATCTATTTCCTAGTTAAAAGTTTTTTCTTTAACTGTATCAAATCGACTATCAAAGTTACTCATTGTATTCTTTCAGTTTTTTTGTAACACCTTTATATTTTAAATGCTTAATACTTTCTGATACTTGGCTAAAATTCTCAGCCTCATCTTTTATGTACCTAAGCATGGAAAGAAAGTTAAGTGTGCTTACTTTTAACATTTGTGTCTAAAAAAAAAAATACATTAGTTTCAGCCTCTGTGGTTTTCCCTTTTGTCTGTTCTTTCTTCTTGGCTGTTGTTTGTTTTCTCTGTGTCCCTGGTTATTTTAAGTTTTGTGCTGGCTACTGTGCCTGCAAAACTAGTCTTTGCAATCCTCTGAACTGTTTTATTTCCCTCCGGAGAGTACTTTGGTCTGATTCTTGGCCCTATTTATGTTAACTAATATGTCTTTTTTTTGACACTGGTTCTGGGGCTTAAACTTAGGGGCCTGGGTGCTGTTACTGCTTAAGGCTGACCCTCTGCCACGTGAGCCAAGGCTCCGCTTCTGGCATTTTGGTGTCTAATCAGAGCAAGGGCCGCACAGGCGCTGCTGCGTGGGCTGCTCCAGTCTGTGGTTTTCAGACTTCCGGAATAGCCGGGATGACAGGCACGTGCCACGGGCACTATGCTTTTAAATAAATTAGGTTTTCTTCTTTTTTGTCTTGTGTATCTGTCTTTGGTTGGGTAAGGGGGCACAGGCATGGAGGACCAAAAAGGGAACAAATGTAGCAGTGGTGTGCATTGGACACTATGTTGAAAGTGAACTGTATAACTTGTGGGTGGGGACAAGAGGGAAAAACTGGGAGAGAGTGAGAGGAGTGACATTGTCTAAAAAGAAATGTACTTGTTACCTGAATTAAGTAACTGTAATCCTTCTGTATATCGCCTTTATAATAATACTAATACTACTAATAAAATTTAGACATGACAAAAGAAACTAATATTATGTATTACACATTGATAGGCACATGAAGAAAAATAAATCACCTTAGGGGATGGAGTGCCAAGGGCCACATACACGCGGCAGTGCAAGCAGAAAAGCAGAGGGAGAGACGAGCATGCGGGCAGTGACTAGAAGGGGAGCGAGCCAGGCAGGTCTAGGGGAGAGCATGGTGGTGGAGCCAGGCAGGTCTGGGGGAGGGCATGGCGGTGGAGCCAGGCAGGTCTGGGGGAGGGCATGGTGGTGGAGCCAGGCAGGTCTGGGGGAGGGCATGGTGGTGGAGCCAGGCAGGTCTGGGGGAGGGCATGGCGGTGGAGCCAGGCAGGTCTGGGGGAGGGCATGGTGGTGGAGCCAGGCAGGTCTGGGGGAGGGCATGGTGGTGGAGACAGGCAGGAAGGCTCTCCAGTGCAGAGGGTGAGGAGGCCCAGGGGCTGGAGCGAGCTCCTGGGTGCTGCCCAGTGCCCTCCACCTCCGTCCACGTGTGGACAGAGCCTTCTGAAGTCAGATGTAGTGTCCACGTAGCTCACGCTGGCCCCGGTGTCTCTTTCCACAGCACTGTTGTGGGAGCTTCTGGAGTAGACTCGGGGCTGCGGCTGTGGGGGGCCTCCTGGGCAGCCGGGGCCCTGCTTGGGGGTGTTCCCACCTCGCTGGTGGGCGGGGTTATTTACTGGACAGGAGCCCTCTGGGCCTAGCGTGTGTCTGGCTTCATCATTCAATGATGTGGGCTGTGCCTGGGCCAGGTGCTCTGGTCTTCCTGCTCAGTTTGGGTCTGTGCCTGTGTCAGGTGACCCGGTCCCCCGATAGCCTCAAGACGAGGCAACTTGCCAGAGAGGCCAGAGAGCGCAGGACGAGCTGGTGCAGGACGAGCTGGTGCAGGCGGGGCCCGTGCACTCTGTCCGGCCAGGAGAGGAGGGCCGGAGACCCAACTGATGAAAACTCATGCATGCAGATGGCACCCAAGAGAGCTGCCGTGGGTGGCCAAGAGGGCAGGACCCCTCAGTCCAGGCTGTCCACATCCCATGGCACACCTTCAACAAGCAGGCAAACCTCAGATGGGCGCTCCTGAGCTGCAGCCTGCCCCTCCAACGCAGTCAAGGCTGACGGGGTGGGAGGGTGGCCCCGGGTGGGCTTGTCTGTGGGGATGCGCTTGGGGACCACGCCCTCAGCCTGTGCAGTCTGTCTGTCTCGGGGAGACTTCATCAGAACAGAATCAGGGAAAGCCTGGCTGTCTGCAGAAGCGTCCTGTGTGAGAGCAGAGGGGAAGGGTGAGCAGAACTCTCCCCTGGAAGCAACCAGGGAGGAGAGTATAATGTGACCTGCAGCTGGCCTGTGCACGTGTGGGGGTGTGTGCACGCGAATGTGCACGTGTGTATGCACGCACATGTGTACGGTGGTGGTGGTGGCGGCTCTGCTGTCACGTGGTCTGCTCTACTGAGCGCCTGCCAGCTGAGGCTTTCTTGGCCCTTTGCCAAGTCTGTTGCAAACAAATGCTGATCTTGGAAAATGAATTTTAGAATACATTAGTTAACTGAATTTGAACAAGACCCTGCAGCGGATGGACCCGCCTGCTCCTCTCCCAGCAGAGGGCGTGTGCGATGACTGCAGTGCTCAGCCTGCAGGCATCTTCTGGTGGTGCGGGGGGACCCCTGCTCTCAGGCGAGCCCCGCTCTGGGCTAGTCAGCACGGGGTCCTTTGGGAAATCCCAGTCCACAGCAGCCAGGATTCAGACCAGTCATCACACCCAGCCGTGCTCGCCCCCCAGCTGTGGAAGAAGGTATAGCTGAACCCCACACGGTGCACAGCGGAAGTCTCCAGACACCAGAAATCTGCATACGCAAGAAGGGGGTGCCCAGGTTTGGTAGGGTAAGTGTAACGACAGTGGCTGAGGTGCAGTGTGTTCCCATGGCTGCCGTGTCTGACGGTGGTCCCTGGAGGAGGTGGGCCCTGCCCTGCCTGGCTGCCATGGTGCTGCTGCTTCAGAATCACACTACCACTGAATCCTGCTTCTTGACAATGAGGGCAACAAACTAAAACCAAGCTCATACCCTCCTCTAGGGTCAGCCTGTGGCCTGTGTGCCCCAAGCTGGGACCCTCCTCTCGGGTCAGGCTGCAGGCCTTGTGGCTGTGCTCCCCCCACCCCATGCTGGTTTCCAGGCGGAGTCTCCAGCCAGGTTACCTGAGGGTGCACCTGGGTCTGCACGAGGTGGACAGCCCCCCCATGTGCCGGCAGTGAGGGCTGAGGAAACCATGAGGCCTTAAGGCGGGCGTGTTCTGACGCCCTCAGTGCAGCGGAGGCTCACAAAGAGGCCTTGGGTCTTGATTTGCCTCCCAGGTGATGGTTACGCCCAGGAAATGCCACCAGTCCTGGGTGGCTGTCTCTGCACTGGACCCGAGGCTTGGGATGGGCACTGTGGACAGGCCTGGTGTGGACAGGCCTGGTACGGAGCCTGCCCTGCTTCTGGTTGGCATGCAACACAGTTTTCACAGCATTGACAAAGGTCTGACCAGGAATGCATACCCTGCCGGGCAAGGGATTCACAGCGTCCTGAGATTGCTGCTGCCTTGGTCACACAGAGCCATGGGCTGGGCATGTCCCCCCCCACGTCCCCACCCCGGCTCCAGGGCAGCCCGGGCCAGCCCTCCAGAGGTAAGTGGGTCTGTGCGGCACGTCTGCTGGAGGGAGCGGTGCGGCGGGCTGTGTGCACACTCTACAAGAAGAGCACTGGAGTTCAGAGGACGAGGGGACCTGGCTGCATGTCCTTGCCAAGGGGGCCCCAGAAGTCCAGTTCCATCTCCTAGACATGACCCCATAGCTGCAGCCTCCCAGCACAGGGCTGACCGAGGGCCCCAGGGTCCCTGTTCCCAGTTTCTGATCCTGCCGGTGTGAGCATCTCCCTGGATCAGTCGGGGACACTGAGTCAGTCCCTGCTCCTAACCCTGTGCCTAGTGCACACAGCGCCTCCACCACTCTCACACACTCATGTGTGCAGCTCATCATCCACACATCACAGCACAACACACATTCCCGTGTGCCCTGGGGAGCTCGCACTCGCCCTGCGCCAGTCATCCCCGAGTGTGCCACACGCCCGCTCACCAAGGAAGGAAGGAACCCACACCTCGGCAGGCAGGCCCTCTCTGCTCCGTGGTTCTGTGTCATGAGTTCAACCACAGGACACACAGGGCTCTCACAGCCCGGCTCTCAAGTGGACACCAGAGGGAAAATCATTACTGAAACACAAGCAGCGACATTTCATGCCGGGTTTCCTTGGCTGAGTGGTGAAGCACTTCTTGACTCTGCCAGGGCACCCGGGGCAGCAGGGCCCAGGGCCTGGACGGGGCCCCACCTGCCCAGGCCTCCTTCCCTGTCAAGGATGAGACACACACACGCATGTTCAGATTGAACAGCCTCACCATGGCAAATAATGAAAAACACTGTAATTTGTCTGGACGTCTGCATCTACAGCACGTACACAGCTTACACAGATTCTGCACATGTCAGCGATGGAAGCAGGGGAGGAGACTGGGTAGGTCCAGGGGCTGAGTGCCTGACGGTCCTCTGCTGCCCATCTGCTGACCTGAGGGACACGGGGAGTCTGTGCTTGTGTGGCTCACTTACAAGCTTGGGTCAGGGCCTCCAGGCTCTGTACTCAGATACCGAGGGCCACCTTTGCATGGCTCCTCCCGTGGCAGAGTGCTGCCCCGAGGCCTTGGACTCAGAGAGCCCCTTCCTCAGGGCTCACATTAGGCTGCTCTGCTCCATGAAGCCGCCTGTCCAGGGCAGAGCACAGTGAGTCACAGTGACACTGCTGCTCAGGGCTGCAATGGAAACCCCAGTGCTCATGTGGCTAGAAAACACACCAGTTCTGTGTATGAACATGTGCATATATGTGTGCATGTGTGAGTGTATTGTGTGCACACATGTGTGGCAGTGTGCAGACACATGCACGTCAGTGTGTTCTGTAGTATGTGTGTGCAGGTATTTATATACACGCACACGTGGTGCATGGGTGTGGGGATGCAGGTATGTGCATGTGGGATCACGCAGTGTGCCATGAGCACATGTGCGTGGACATCTGTGCACAGGAGTGCATGTGTGTTCAATCGCGGTGTGCGCGTCTGGCGTGAGGCAGACAGGGAGAGGGCAGGCGCAGTCTCACAGGAGCAGCCACTGGACACTGCCTCTCTGTGAGGCCCCTTCCTGGGGTCAGACATCAGCCCGTCCTTTACGTTGGGGCTGTGTTCTCAGAAATCCAAAGGAAATACATGTTGTGTTGATGAACGTCGGACCCGGTGAGCCCTCTTCTTGGGAATGAACATGGAATTGTTGCTGCTCACGCTGGCGAGGAGCGGGTCCTGACAGTGGATGGCTCTGGATGTTTTCCAACAGCACAGTCCAGGAGCCTGGCAGCGTCAGCTGCACCCCCTCCTCTCAGCCCTGGAGCCCTCGGGTCCTCCAGCACCCTCGGTGCTCTGGATGCCAGCCACCCCAGGGTGGATGCTCTGATGGACAGAGGTGCTAGAGGGGTCCAGTGAGGATGCAGGGGTGGTCAGCATAGAGGCTGTGGAATCTGCCCCGAGGAAACTCTCAAGCCCACACTGGACAGAGCCTCCGCGGAGAGCACCTGGGCCATGCCTGGTGGCTCAGGAAGGGCCCCGGGCCCTGCGCTCGGGCTCCAGGCTGCCCTAGGCATGGATGTACAAAGAGAAAGTGGGCGGCACGGCCACAATCTGCCTTGGGACTGGTGGCAGCTGGCCTGGCCTGAAGTTTTCCTACTGGGTTCTCCCGCACAAAGCGTCACAGCTGAGGGTGGAAGCGGCGTGGCCCTGGCTTCCCTGGCGCCGACTTTGTGTAGCAAATGGGCCTCTTCGCACTGAGGCCCCACCAGGGGCGGCCCCAACTATACTGTAGTTTCATTTTTCCACGGCCCCGTTCGGATGTTGCCTGTGCAGTCGGTGCCGAATGGCAGGCCTCCCCGGACACTGCCCTGGAGAAGCCCATCCGGGCTGGGCCCGCTGAAGGACAGGGACGGCGTCCTGCGGAGCATCTCCAAGTGGGCTGGGCCCGGAGGCAGCCGCATGGGGCAGCCATAGAGCCCAGGGCTGGCATCGCTGCCCTCAGGCTGGCTGACCATGGGGAAGGGGTCGGCCTGGGCACAGCAGGCCAGGGTGTGCATCCCCATCGGGCCCTCAGGAGAGCTGGGGGGACTGTCGGTGTGCGAGCTGTGGGCGCTGCCGTCCAGGCTGGAGGGGATGTGGTAGGCGTAGCCCTGATAAGCCTGGTGCCGGCCGAAGTAGGGAGGCTTAGTTCTGCCCTCCAGACACCTGTGCAGGTGCGGGTCGTGGGGGAAGGCATCTTCCTCGGCCATGTGCACGTGGGCCTCCTCCTCCATTAGCTGCTCACAGTGCATCTTGGCACAGCAGGGGGTGGCTGGTGACAGGCAGCTGACATGGCCCTGAGCAGCCTGCAGGTTGGTCATCTTACAGTGGCCGGCGGGAGGGTGGCCAAAGCCCCTGGGCTTGCTGGCGCAAGGCGAGTCCTGAAGGCAGGTGGTGTGGCCCAGAGCATCCCCGTTGGCATTGAGTGTGGGGGGGGCCCCGGGCTTGGAGGTGGCAGCGTCCCCCGGGGAGGGGCAGCAGGACCACCAGCACTGCCATACGTCCTCCCGCTTGGCACAGTGGTGGATGAGCACAAAGAGCCCCAGTGTCACGCAGAAGGCTCCGTACAGACAGCTGAAGACCATGTCCAGGAAGTGGCCCTGTGACACAGCCAAGGCCCCGAAGGTCCACGTGGCCATGAACAGGAAGAGCGTGCAGGCGGTGGCCCTCAGCTGGGCCTTGAAGGAGTGCTCGTTCTGCAGCTGGGAGGCAGCCAGCGCCTCGCAGGGGGGCGGCGTGCCGGGCCGCAGCCCGTGGCGGTGGCCCCCCTGCGGCAGGGCCAGCCTCTGCTGCTCCTCCGTGCGTCCTCGGAGTTCGTACCGGCGCTCAGGGTGGCGCCGCAGCTGGATGTAGGTGCCAAGGAAGTAGACGCAGGTGACCAGGGTGATGAAGGCCGCTGGCCCATAGAACGCACCCAGGCTGGGCTCCCAGGCCATCCAGCAGCTGCGGGGAGATGAGTCAGAGTGGGCCTGGGTCAGGCCGCACACCTCCCTAGCCCAGGGGACACAGGACCAGGTCAGCAATGAACTGCAGCCATCTGCCACGGCGGCAGAGCCACAGGCTGGGGGGGAGCTGGGGCTGAAGTTGCCTGCACTGGCAATGGGTGGCCAGGTGAGCTGGGGTGGGAGGGGAGGTCCTGGGCAGGGAAGGTGGGCAGAGGTGTGCTGGGGTGGATGTGGAAAGCACAGGGAGAGCTGGGGTTCCGAGGGTGAGGAGGCCAGGATGTCCCTAATTCAGCTGGGTGTCTAGGCCCTACCTGAGTGTGCTGCTGAGGCTTCACTGCACCAGGCCCTTCCTGTTTGGGGTCCAAAGGAAGGGGGTGAGCGGACACGGGGGTCTGTCAGCAGGGGGGAGCCTGCTGGAGGAGGGGGAGCCAGGCAGGGGGAGAGGGAGGGGAGCCACAGCTCCAGAGGTTGCTCAGAGGCCAGGCCCTAAGCCTGGTGGCTTGTCTCAGGGGATCCCCTCAGTGTGGGCGCCTTGGCAGTGCCACACGAAGACTGCACCCCTGGCTGGGTCTTCTGACTCCCCTCATCCAAGCATGGGCACCCTCGTGCTCTGCCTGCCCTACCCCCCCTGTGAGGGCCAGTACTCACTACGCAGCATTCTCGTCCTCTGTCCCATAATTGCTGATATTTGTGGCGGCAGTGACACCACAGATGATGAAGGGAACTCCTCCGCTGATGAGGTAGAACCTGCCAGAGGACAGAGGGGCTGAGTCTGTCAGGGCGGGACATCATTTTCACCTTGTAAGGAGAGGTGGACAGGATTCTGGGTCAAGCAGCCTCTGGGAACCCAGGCCTGGCTGAGTTGCCCAGCAGCTCCCCTGCCTGGCTGGTGGCTGGGGGCTACAGGTACCAGGGGTACATGGTGACTCTGGTCTGCTGGAGACTTTACAGAGCCTGGTGTGGAGTCGGGACAGGTGCCAAGAGGAGGAGCCAGCCTGCCTGTGGGGCTGTGGGTGAGAAGGTGCCGTGCAGGAGCTGAGCACGCATGCTCGGGTCTGAAGAGCTGAGTACACGCGCTGAGGTGTGGTGTCCTAGCGGAACTCGTCCTCAGAACTCCAGAGTGCAGGCCACACCCCTCCCCTTCCTCTGCGCCAGCCAGTGGTCCCGTGACCACGGCAGGAGGGTTTCACAGCTCCACTCAGCCTAGGATGAGGGGCTCAGGCCCAGCCTGGGACCTGCTGGAGAGGGGCTCACTTTTAAGCCACGCCCTGCTCACCCCAACAACAGTTGGCCATGGCCAGGCTGACTTCCCCTCTACAGGGCCTCAAACTAATGGCTCCACAGAGGAGGATCAGGGCCAGTCACTAATACGGTGTGGTGTCCTGGCTTTGGGCCATGACAGGCTGAGAGCTCCCGGTTCTACCCAGCCCTGGTGGCCTCTTGGAGCCACTCAGGGATGAGCTCCAAGAGGGTCCATGGAAAAGGGCCAGTCTCCTGGATGTCCCGGAGAACCGCAGTGAGCAGCACAGCAGCATGTCCCCACAGCAGTCGCTGGGCAGGGGTGGGGCTAGAAGGGCCTCTAAGCAATCTTGGTCTCCCAGAGTTCTGTTTCCAAAGAGAACCAGGTGCACAGCACCGTGACAATCCCAGAATTTAGGGGACTGAGGCAGGAGCACTGTAAGATAAAGTCAGGAGCTATGATAAAAATGCTTCCCTATAAAAATGTAACTAAGAAGTTGTCTCAAGTCAACTGTGCTTCAAGAAAAGCTTCAGGAGATTCTTCAGGACATTGCACCAGAGAGAAGCCTGGACATAAGGAAAGAATGAAGAGCGTCAGGAGTGCCAGGTATGCCAGCTGCATAAACTGGTACCAGGAGGGTACAGGCACTGGCCATTGAGAATCCAGCTGTTGGGGACGCTGGGTATCAGGTGTCCAGCTACTGGCGACACTTCCTAGCAGTACCAGTCATGAGGAAATTAGTCCTCAGGGAGTCAAGTCATTGAGAGTATTAGTCATTATGGAAGCCACACGGAAACACTTTTTTAAAAAGTCATATATGGAGGGGGGAGCATGTGACATTTGTGGAGTGAGGGTGCTGGGAGCATCCCGAGCTGCACATTGTCTCTACGCTTCAGGCAGCAGAGTAGCACAATTATATTCCACACAACTTGTCAACAGCTGTTAAGCAATCACCATAAGTCAATTAGAAGGAGGCTGATAAGAACATTGAAATGGACAGACACAAGAAATTAGAAGGAAGAAAAAGAAGACAAAAGAACAGAAACCAAACAATACAACAAAAGAGGTAGAAGGGAAAAAGAAGTAAAAGGGAGACAATACAACCAAACAAAAATTAGATTATCCCATTAATAAACATTCCAGTTCTAGGCAGAGTGTCGGCATTGATGGGCAGGCCTAGAGCCGAGTGCTAGTGGCTTACACTTGTAATCCCAGCTCTCCAGGAACCTGAGAAATAGACAATCACAGTTTGAAGTGAGCCAGGGAAGAGAAATCTGTGAGATTAAGTGTTAAAAAAAGAAGATATGGAAGTGGCTGTGGCTCCTATCGGGAGAGCACTAGCCTTGAGCTGCAGAGCTCATGGGCACTGGAAGAAGCCTATGTGCATATAGGAAATAATGCCACGGGCGAACTCCTAGGGAAAAAGGGTAAATTAGCAAATATTAAAGGCAGAATTACTTGACTCTAGTAAAAATGTCAACCTCAGCATCTGAGCATGCGTAGTAGGCTGACGGGGGGGTGTGTACCACTTCTGAGTCAGCTCTAGCCATAACAGCAGCCCTCAAGGGTGAAGGACAGGGCCCCTCGCCCATTCCGAGGCTGTGGGGGAGCCTGATCTCAAACCCAGACCCGGGCATTGAGAAGGCAGCGCCCATCTCCCAGGGACAGCAGTAAAGCCTCTAGTAATAATCATACAGAGGCAAGAGAAAGCCAGGAACTTCATAGAGAGGACAAAGCATTACGACCAACAAAGACTGACCCCCAAATGGGGAGAAAGTCAGTGCAGTCCAACATGGAACAGTGTGATCACTGATGGATGTCTGGAAAACATCTGGAAAAAGGACAGGTTTTCACCATGAAAACACAGCGACATAGGCCATAAGGCCCTTAGTTTCTACAGGAACATACAAAAAGTTCTACCAGGTAACCAATGAGAAAGTGTTTCCTTTTCTAGATGGCACTGGGATTGCATGACAGACGCGGGATTTGTAAGACGGGGCTAGGCCTACGGCGTGTTGTAAAGGTCACAGACATCAGTCTGATAGGGACATAGCCTCAGGAAGCAGAGTCACAGTCCCAGCAGAGCTGCTTTGTGTAAAAGTTGAGAAATGTACTTTAGAATCCATTCTGGAATATAGATGACCTGGACTATTCAGAGCTGTCTTCAAAGATGCATACTAACACCAAACTATGTCCTAGGGAAAGGACTTAATTGACAAAAGCAGGGCAAAGACACAGAGCCAAAGAGCCCCAGGACAGACCCACAGGCACAAGGAGATGTTCAGGTTAGAGTCATGGTGGTCTAGCGGAATGATTTTGAGCTCATCACAGTAATAGGGAAGGACAGTCCCTTCTGTGGTAGAAGGAGGCTAGAAGATCTTGGAAACTTGGCGTATTTACACTGAATACGAACCTGCCCTCTAGAGTGTGATCCCATGGCAGAATGCTAGCTTAGCATGTGTGGGGCGGGGGTCCTGTCTTTACCCATCCACATCAATAGATCTGGAAGGAAGATCAGCAGGATCTGTGGGGGTGGCTGGGGCTCTCCTCACACGTGGTCAGGGCGTGGGGTGACGGAGGCTCTCCTCACATCCTCCAATGCTGGGGTGAGGGGAGAAGCAGCTCCTGGGTGAGGCGCCTTCCTCGAGGAAGCTGAGCACATCTAGCCAGCAGGACTGGCCTTTGCGTAGGGCCTGGTGTGAAGCTGGAGCAGCAGGGCAGCTACCTCAGGACAGAGCTATGTGGGCTTGGAGAGGAGTGGGGGTCTGGCTGGGCTGGGCTGAGCTCTATCTCCAGGCTTCTCACACACCCTGGCAGGGCCCTCCCCCCTTCCCTGGATCTACCAATGTCCCCCTGGCTCTTGTTGCAGGTCAGGTTGGACTCTTAGTTCTCAGACTTGCCTTGAGCTCTGGAGCCCATGTCATCTGTGCCTCTAGCTTTTCACCTCTGGTTAGGGACCCATTCTGCCCACTCCAGGATCCTGGTACATCCACCAGACCCTGCCCAGGTTCTGTGGAGATTCTTGGGTTGCAGTGCAGCCTGACGAGGAGCAGAGCTGCCTGCTCTGTCCTGGCCTCTGCCCCACCTGCCCCATCTGTGAGGAGGTGGGCCTGGTGTCACACAGTTGCCAGGCCTCCCCCACACCTCTACCCCAGCCCTGCATGGGTCTGGCCTCTGTCTCCTGCACACAGAATGTTTCCTCCCAGAGGCCACGCTTCCCCAGGGGAGGGGCAGGACTGGACTCTCATCAGGGCAGCTTTAGAAACCAGGATGTCCCTTAATCAAGAGGCAGCACAGTCACCCAATGACAAGGACCATCGAGGCCAGACACCTGTCCCCTTCCCCAGCCACCCCTCCAACAGCAGTGTCCCCCGCCCTGCCTTCTTGGCCTCTTCCTGCCCTGCCCCGCCGCTCTGCTCAAGCCCTGGCCCTGTACGCCTGACGCCCCCTTCCTTCACCTCTCGGTTTCCCAGCGAATCGGGGCCTCAGTGGACCCCCCCACGCCCAGCGAGCAGGGAACGGAGGGAGGTGACTGGTCTCTGTCCTAAAGGGCTCCTGGCCGTTGTTGTTGCTTTTCCTGGTGAAATGGGGAGCATGGAGAAACCCTGGACTTGCCATGTGACCCACACCTCACACCACCACTCATGAGGAAGGGAGCAGTGGATTTATCAGGAAGACACTGTCCCAGGAGGTCAAGGGGCCAGCCTGAGGCCAGACATCAGGAGGTGCGCCCTGGCCGGACGCCTCCGGTGTGCAAAGTGGGGTGCGTGGCTGCGGTGCCGGGGGTGTGGGAGCACACACCGCAGGTGAAGGGACAGGCGGCAGGAAGGCTGCCGTGATCACCATGGCTGAGGGAAGTTTCACGTTCCTCCCCGATTTACACGCAGGGACACATTCTGTCAGCAGAGGGCGCGCGAGGCCACTGCAGAAGCCTTCCCTGGGCTCCCCGCTTTCCTGGTTGCTGGGTGGCCATCGGGGCAGAGCCTGTCCAGGAACTGCCCAGGGGCTCTGAACTCTGTGTACAAACCCAGCCTGTCCTCAGCTGGATAGTGACCGTGTCCGGTGGCAGCGGATCTTGGCAGTGGTGGGCTGGGATGGAATCTCCGCAGGGGAGCCCCGGGGCTTCCTCCTCTGGACCCCTCGTGTGCCTCGGCAACTCATGTATCACTTTATGCCACAACAATCCCCCCTCAGGGAAGCGCTGTCTTCTGAGAGCATCCGTGCTCATGGATAGAGCCCCTTGTGACATCACCCCCTGGTGACAACGGCTCCTGGTGACATTGGCCCAGGAAGCAACCAGCCATCTGCACTCCTGCTCAGCATCTAGCATTTAGGGCAGGGGAAACTGGCCCTGTCCATGAACCCACAAGTTTTCCTGTCTCTCAGCTACTCTTGAACACTCACAAACACCATAGCATACAAGCACACTTGCAAACACACGCATGTCAGTCCCACACACAGTCATGTGTCTGTGCTCTTACATGTTCCCACTTGTTCTCAAAAGCATTCACACAGTCACACATACAGCGTATACTCTACTACACTCACCTGTGTTGCACATGCCACACACTCTGTGGCACTTGTGTTGCACAAAACTCCTGTCTTAGTAGTGCGTCAGCACAGCTCTCTGAACGATACTAGGGTTGGTGAGGCAGAAGCCTCACTGCAGCCTCAGGCCTGTGGCAGGCAGGGAGCCTGGCTCCTGCAGCTGCCCTCGGTGCACTCTGGGCTCCCGGTGTGAACAGCTCCTGATGCTTCTCGTGGGACCCTCGGCCTGCTTGCCAGCTGTCCAGGAGGGGTGTGTATGGTGAGCCTGTGCTCCTGAGGTCTGGAGAGCCCGGGCTTCGGCTCTGCTCCTATGTGGACTTTGGGAGGTGAGTTTCTGGTTCCATGTGGACCTTAGGGTTTGGTTACCCTATCTATCTACTAGTAGACACCAGTAGACATGGGGTGGGGGAGGTCTTTATCCTTTTTGAGTTTTTTTTTGGCCTAGGTACTGTCCCTGAGCTTCTTGGTTTTGTTTGTTTGTTTGCTTTTGTTTGTTGAACTCAGGGCCTCAGCACTGTCCGTGGGCTTTTTCCTCAAGGGTAACACTCTGCCACTTGAGCCACAGCATCATTTCTGGCATGTGGTACGAGGAATCGAACCCAGGTCTTCATGCAGGCTAGGCAAGCACTCTACCACTAGGCCAAACTCTTTGTCCTTTTGGAGTGTGGCTCGGTCCTTTGCAGACAGTTGAGCTCTCTGGTAGAGCACCAACATAGACCTTTTCAGGTGGTAGGATCTTGACAGGTATGAGCCTGTCATGTCCTCAGTGGACACCCTGTGTGTGCTGGGTAGGTGGCCACCATGGCAGAGCCAGCAGAGGTCTGGAACCAGAGTGGGTCTGGGGTGAGGAGGGAGGACTCAGGGGAGGCCTGGTGTGAGGAGGGAGGACTCAGGGGCGGCCTCACCTGCTGTGTGATAGAGAGACGGACTGTGTACAGGGCTCCCTGTTACTGAGGAGCTGCCTCTTGTCTTCTGGTATCCCATTCTTCCCAGGCTCCCCACGGGGAGCCAGACTGTCGTTCTCTGATGTCACTCGTCCCTGGTGGCACTGTCCTCTGAGGTTACCCATCCCTGGGGGAGACTGTCCTCCCTTGAAATCACCCATCCTCAGTGGAGGGGCTGACACTATCTTCTCCCAGACTCCACCCTGCCCTGGTGAGGACAGAATGTGTCACCCGAGGCTCGTGCACAGGTCCAGATGCCGTCTTATCTATGCCCCTATGCCAGCATCACCCACCCCCATGCCCCTGTCCCACCATGCCTGGCACTTCCCCGCGCTCCATACCTTTACTGGTCTCAACCCCTGTCCCAGGACCCCACCTCAGTCCTGAACACTGTCCTAGCCCCACCCCATCCAGGCTCTTGGCCACCTAGCTGAGGGACCACCCTTAGGCTGAGTTCCTGAGGAGGCAGCTTGCTGGCCAGGGAGGCATGTCACAGTCAGGGGTACCTAGTCCCAGGTGGCAGAGGGGCTGCGGGCACGCTTGATTACCTGAGCAGGGGCTGCTTGGGGTATGGTGGCTGGTCTGCACCAGGGCATGGAGGGGCCTTCTTGGTCACTTGCTTGTAGATGTTTCTGGCAGTCACCCCGATCCACAGCATGGTGGACAGTGTGGAATAGTGCAGCGCAATGCCCACCTAGAAGGGGAGAATGTCAGCTAGCCCAGCTTCTCCTCCCCCAGCCGGCTGCCCCTCGAAGCTGACCCTCTGAGCACAGCACGGCCTTCCACGGCTGTGAGAGACCAGCAGAAGGACAGTACCCCCGCCCCCATCCCTGCAAGAGGTGGCCTCCTTCAGAGGGAGGGGCCCAGGTGGAAGGAGGTGTGGCTGTGCTGTCGCTGTGGCACTGTGTCCTGGGCACTGCACCCTGAGCACTGCATCCTGGGCATTGCACTGTCGGCACTGCACCCTGAGCACTGCACTCCAGGCACTGCACCCTGAGCACTGCACTCCAGGCACTGCACCCTGGGCACTGCACCCTGGGCACTGCACCCTGGGCACTGCATCCTGGGCACTGCACTGTCAGCACTGCACTCTGGGCACTGCACTCCAGGCACTGCACTCCAGGCACTGCACCTTGAGCACTGCACTCCAGGCACTGCATCCTGGGCATTGCACTGTCGGCACTGCACCCTGAGCACTGCACTCCAGGCACTGCACCCTGGGCACTGCATCCTGGGCACTGCACTCCAGGCACTGCACTCCGGGCACTGCACTCCAGGCACTGCACCCTGAGCACTGCACTCCAGGCACTTCACCCTGAGCACTGCACTCCAGGCACTGCATCCTGGGCACTGCACCCTGGGCACTGCATCCTGGGCATTGCACTGTCAGCACTGCACTCCGGGCACTGCACTCCAGGCACTGCACCCTGAGCACTGCACTCTAGGCACTGCATCCTGGGCACTGCACCCTGGGCACTGCATCCTGGGCATTGCACTGTCAACACTGCACTCCGGGAACTGCACTCCAGGCACTGCACCCTGAGCACTGCCCTCCGGGCACTGTACCCTGGGCACTGCACCCCAGGTGGGGTTCACCCCCCTCCAATGCAAGTCAGTGACTCCTCGCCATGGAGACAGCAGGGGAAGCACAGCCCATCTACAGCCCATTCACAGCACTCTGCACCAGCTAATTGTATATTCTAACTCCTTCATCTCCATCTGATTCCATAAAACGAGGCTACCTTGGAGGTAATAGGCTGACATTTTGAAATGACAAGTAAAATATTGCTATAGTTGGAAAGGACATAATGTTTAAGGAATACAGAAATTCCTTGAAGAAAGGTAACATACCATTATAATGGTTTATCAAATCCAGAGCTCAAGTTTTACTTGTGAGCAAGCTCTGTAGCAGTGGATGTGGAAAGTTTAGAGTGGCATGTGGTTTCGGGTGGGGTTGCTGGGGACAGCAGGCAGATGATGGTCAGCCCTTTTCACCTTCCTGGCTCTTGGGGGAGGGGGCTGGGTGGATAGATCCAGGATGTAGGCCTCACCCTGCCTGGCTGACAGTGGAAGGTGCTGGAATCTCCCTGAGAGAAGTCTGCATCCAAGACTGGGGAAGAGCCCAGCCCTGGATGGCAGCGAGGCCTGCAACAAGGACTGCACTAATGCACAAATGATGCAGAGATCCTCCGCAGGCTTCTGACCCTGTCCTTGAGGCACTGACCCAGGGCCGCAGGAGGGACAGGGTTGGCCAGTCAGATGGTGTGCATGGCGGCACTGGCAGGCTCACCCAGGCCTCCTGCTTGCTGATCACAGAAGCTGTACTCCAGCTGTCTTCAGAAACGCTGTCTCTCAAATGCCGGCTCAGGGCTGGACACGTGGGGAGGCTCCAGAGAGGCCATCTTGGCTTCCTACGCTGTCTGCCATGAAGAGAAGACAGGGCGGGGCATGGTCTCTTGCTTCTGGGCCAATGCGGATGCACACTCCTGAAGTGGGACTAATGGCAGTTGTCTACTTTTGTTTATGATGTCACTTAGTACTTTAATGAGGCTCATGGCTCTCTTCCTGTTTCCATGACAACGGTCTCCTCTCCATCCATCCAGCTCCCTGGACCACTTCTCCTGATTGCACTGTAGCGACACTGAGCTTGAATTACAGGAAAGGACAGAGAGTCCTGTGTTTAGCCACTGGGAAGATGACATGGGTGGCTGGTCAAGGTGGGGCACGTCTGGTTTCCAGTGGCCTAGTTTTAACCTGCTCGGCCTCAGGCGTCTCCCTTCCGGGAGGTGAGGCAGAGTGGCTGGGCTGGCTGAGCCCAACTCCTCCCTCTGACACACTAGGCTGCCCAACAGAACCAAGCCTGGGCTCTGGCTGAGAGGGGACTCGCAGGTGCCTGAGATTCACGTTCATGTCCACAAGTGGGTGCAGAGCTCCTCATGGACAGAGAAGCTGCCATAGGCAGGGAACCTCAAAGTGCAAGGCACGTGTCACCAGCAGAGCTGGCTGTCTCCATCTCCCTCGTCCTTTCTCCAGGAGTGAGGGGTGCCGCGTCTTGGGCCCCTTCCTGCCTGCCTTTCCCGCTGCATGTCTGTGGCCACACTCTCCCAGATGGAGGCTTCCATCTGCACAAGCCCACTGGGCAGATTTCTGGCTGGTCCAGCCCTGGTACCTGGGTCTGTGTCTGGCAGGCATGCTTGCTGAGTGCAGGATGGGTGAGAGAGAGGCCTGCCTCTCTTGCAAAAGCAACCAGGGTCTGGGGTGTCTGGAGGCCACCATCTTCCTCATTGCATCACCCAGGTCTGACTGGCTCCTCAATATGCAGGCAGGGATTAAGCATTTCTCACAGAGCAGGCTCTCAACACTTGGAATCCTTCCAGACCATCTCTGCCCCGCCTACCAGACACCTCTGCTAGGCTGACACCAGCCTTGGCCTCAGGCCATCGCCTACCCTCCTGGGCTGGAGCCCGTGCCAGCCTCCCCAAGGGCACTGGGAAGTGGTTCAGTCGCTGGTAGGCCCTGCTCATAGAGCACTTGGTGGTAAAGTGCAGACATAAAGGTAACGACCCATTTGATTGCTTTTCCAATGGCTCCAGGCAGGCGTTTACAGCAGGAGAGAATGGGATTCCGGGCTCTTGCTGAGTTGTAGCTGTTCCAGCTTGTGGAGAGGCAGTAACAGAGGGTGTGGTGTCCCCCTCGCTCCCTTCAGGCCTGGGCTTCTATCCAGCTCAAGCAGTGATAGTGGGCCTGGCTTCCCGGGGGTAGATGTGTCATTTGGTCATTCATGAGTTTGGGACATCTCCTGGTCCACAGGGCTCTGGGGCAGGGGTTCCATCTTCTAGATGCGAACATCTTGTTCACAAAACAGCCAGACTCGAATTGTGTTGTTGCTGGGAAAGGAAGTGCAGCCCTGTGGCCTGAGCCAGGCAGGCCCGGGAGAAGAGGGGTCAGGTGCTTCCCTGGACGGCTCTGAGTGCTCCAAGGGACAGCCTAACCCTAAGACCACTCATCAGTGCTCCCAAGCGGGTAGACAGGCCAGGGAGGAGGTCAGCCTGGCTGGTGGCCATCGTGTTCTGTGTAGGCCATGCTTCTCCTGGTATTGTGTACATGTTGCTTCTGTGGCCGTCATGGGCATTTGGTGAATTTGTAGAGCCTGGGCAAGGAACGGGCCTGAGAGCTGGTGTGCACACCCTGCCAGGGGCTGCAGATAGACTCCACTCCTTGGCCCAGAGCCATACCAGTGGGGGTGTAGGTGCAGGGTTGTGTCGGGTGAAAAGGTCCCCGGCAGGACAGAGGTCACTTAACATTAATACCTTCTTATTTTTATTTTTATTTATTTATTTATTGCCAGTACTGGTCTTGAAGTTGGGGCCTGAGCACTGTCCTTAGGCTTTCTCAAGCCTAGAGCTCTACCACTTGAGCCACTTCCAGCTTTTTCTATGCATGTGGTACTAAGGAATTGAACCCAGGTCTTCGTGCACGCTAGGCAAGCACTCTACCTTTAGGCCATGCTCCTGTCCCTCAACCCGTTTTTATATCAAAGCAAGACCAGGGCACATGTGCAATGGCAGTCTCTTTAACTCTTGTTTTGTTGGTGCTGGTGTCGTCTCTCGCTGGCCCAGTGAAAATAAATAATCTGCTATGATCAAACATTGGGCAAAGTGCAGGAGGCCCCCGAGGAGGAGAGGCTGGAGTAGGGAGCCATTCCCTTCCTGAGCAGCAGCCCAGCCAACAGTGGGAGATTATTTCCTAAGAGAATCACACATTTCCCCATGGGGAGAGGCCGATGCGAACAGTTCATTTTGTAGCAGTACTCACCGCCTGGCACAGGATGGGGTATTTGGTGCGGTTGATGCCACCAGCAAACACAGCAAAGGTCAGGGCAGTATGGAAACAGAAGTTGAGCAGTGCGTGACGGCCTTTCTGACTGATTCGGATGGTGCTGTGGGAAATGGAGATGCCTTGTGAGAACCAGAGAGCAGGGGAGGAGGGAGGTTCACACCCTGGGTTCCCCCTCCCCACACCGGAGAGCGGGTCTGTGCAGTGGCCTCTGTAGGCATGGACTGGGCCGAGGAGGACACCTCAGGGAGCAGCTTGGAGCTATTTGGTAAGTGGAGGTGCTGAGGCCGAGCTATGACTTGTCTACTGCCTCAGAAATGGAAATCATGTCCCTGCTTCCCTCTGAGCAGGTCTTAGCGATAACTATGCCGGCGGTATAGCCTGGACATTGCCCCTGCCCACCCGGCTGCTGATACCCAGGTGTTGGTAATTTGCTGCAGTGGCCCAAACACACTCAGACAACAGGCTCACCCTACGTGATCATGACTGCTAAACTCGGGTTCTTCCATGACGAATTCTGCAGATGTGGCCAGGCCTCAGCATTGCCGATGAGTTTTTGTTGGTGGTTTGGCCAGGACCCCTCCTATCATTTACAGTGCATTTCCAGAGACAGGCACACAGTTGTCACCATGGCTCTCAGGCAGCGGTGCCAAGCACAAGCCCAGAAGAACAAAAGGCCTAGATCCCCTTCCTGCAGAAAGCCTAGACTTACCTTCTTGTGTAAAGATTAGATCCTCTTCCTGTATAAAGCCTAGATCCTAGTCCTGTAAAAAGCCTAGATCCTCTTCCTGTATAAAGTCTAGATCCTCTTCCTGTATAAAGCCTAGATCCTCTTCGTGTATAAAGCCTAGATCCCCTTCCTGTATAAAGCCTAGATCCTCTTCCTGTATAAAGCCTAGATCCCAGTCCTGTAAAAAGCCTAGATCCCCTTCCTGTATAAAGTCTAGATCCTCTTCCTGTATAAAGCCTAGATCGTCTTCGTGTATAAAGCCTAGATCCCCTTCCTGTATAAAGCCTAGATTCCCTTCCTGTATAAACCCTAGATCCCCTTCCTGTATAAAGCCTAGATCCTCTTCCTGTATAAAGCCTACATCCTCGTCCTGTATAAAGCCTAGATCCTATTCCTGTATAAAGTCTAGATCCCCTTCCTGTATAAAGCCTAGATCCCCTTCCTGTATAAAGCCTAGATCCCCTTCCTGTATAAAGCCCAGATCCTCTTCCTGTATAAAGCCTAGATCCTCTTCCTGTATAAAGCCTAGATCGTCTTCCTGTATAAAGCCCAGATCCTCTTCCTGTATAAAGCCTAGATCCCCTTCCTGTATAAAGCCCAGATCCTCTTCCTGTATAAAGCCTAGATCCTCTTCCTGTATAAAGCCTAGATCGTCTTCCTGTATAAAGCCCAGATCCTCTTCCTGTATAAAGCCCAGATCCCCTTCCTGTATAAAGCCTAGATCCTCTTCCTGTAAAAAGTCTAGATCCTCTTCCTGTAAAAAGTCTAGATCCTCTTCCTGTATAAAGCCTAGATCCTCTTCCTGTATAAAGCCTAGATCCTCTTCCTGTATAAAGCCTAGATCCCCTTCCTGTATAAAGCCCAGATCCTCTTCCTGTATAAAGTCTAGATCCCCTTCCTGTATAAAGCCTAGATCCTCTTTCTGTAAAAAGTCTAGATCCTCTTCCTGTAAAAAGTCTAGATCCTCTTCCTGTATGAAGCATAGATCCTCTTCCTGTATAAAGCCTAGATCCTCTTCCTGTATAAAGCCTAGATCCTTTTCTGTATAAAGCCTAGATCCCCTTCCTGTATAAAGCCTAGATCCTCTCCCTGTATGAAGCCTAGATCCTCGTCCTGTATAAAGTCTAGATCCCCTTCCTGTATAAAGCCTAGATCCTCTTCCTGTATAAAGCCTAGATCCTCTTCCTGTATAAAGCCTAGATCCTCTTCCTGTATAAAGCCTAGATCCCCTTCCTGTATAAAGCCCAGATCCTCTTCTTGTATAAAGCCTAGATCCCCTTCCTGTATAAAGCCTAGATCCTCTTCCTGTATAAAGCATAGATCCTCTTCCTGTATAAAGCCTAGATCCCCTTCCTGGATAAAGCCTAGATCCCTTCTTGTATAAAGCCTAGATCCTCTTCCTGTATAGAGTCTAGATCCTCTTCCTGTAAAACGTCTAGATCCTCTTCCTGTATAAAGCCTAGATCCTCTTCCTGTATAAAGCCTAGATCCTCTTCCTGTATAAAGCCTAGATCCCCTTCCTGTATAAAGCCTAGATCCCCTTCATGTATAAAGCCTAGATCCTCTTCCTGTATAAAGTCCAGATCCTCTTCCTGTATAAAGCCTAGATCCCCTTCCTGTATAAAGCCTGGATTGTCTTCCTGTATAAACCCTAGATCCCCTTCCTGTATAAAGACTAGATCGTCTTCCTGTATAAAGCCTAGATCCCCTTCCTGTATAAAGCCTAGATCCTCTTCCTGTATAAAGCCTAGATCCCCTTCATGTATAAAGCCTAGATGCTCTTCCTGTATAAAGTCTAGATTCCCTTCCTGTATAAAGCCTAGATCCTCTTGCTGTATAAAGTCTAGATCCTCTTCCTGTATAGAGTCTAGATCCTCTTCCTGTAAAACGTCTAGATCCTCTTCCTGTATAAAGCCTAGGTCCTCTTCCTGTATAAAGCCTAGATCCTCTTCCTGTATAAAGCCTAGATCCCCTTCCTGTATAAAGCCTAGATCCCCTTCATGTATAAAGCCTAGATCCTCTTCCTGTATAAAGTCCAGATCCTCTTCCTGTATAAAGCCTAGATCCCCTTCCTGTATAAAGCCTAGATCCCCTTCATGTATAAAGCCTAGATCCTCTTCCTGTATAAAGTCCAGATCCTCTTCCTGTATAAAGCCTAGATCCCCTTCCTGTATAAAGCCTAGATCCCCTTCCTGTATAAAGCCTAGATCCTCTTCCGTATAAAGCCTAGAGCCCCTTGCTGTATAAAGCCTAGATCCACTTCCTGTATAAAGCCTAGATCCTCTTCCGGTATAAAGTCTAGATCCCCTTCCTGTATAAAGCCTAGATCCCCTTCCTGTATAAAGCCTAGATCCTCTTCCTCTATAAAGCCTAGATCCTCCTCCTGTATAAAGCCTAGATCCTCTTCCTGTATAAAGCCTAGATCCTCTTCATGTATAAAGCCTAGATCCTCTTCCTGTATAAAGCCTAGATCCCCTTCCTGTATAAAGCCTAGATCCTCTTCTTGTATAAAGCCCAGATCCTCTTCCTGTATAAAGCCCAGATCCTCTTCCTGTATAAAGTCTAGATCCTCTTCCTGTATAAAGCCCAGATCCCCTTCCTGTATAAAGCCTAGATCCTCCTCCTGTATAAAGCCCAGATCCCCTTCCTGTATAAAGCCTAGATCCTCTTCCTGTATAAAGCCTAGATCCCCTTCCTGTATAAAGCCTAGATCCCCTTCCTGTATAAAGCCTAGGTCCTCTTCCTGTATAAAGCCTAGATCCTCTTCCTGTATAAAGCCTAGATCCCCTTCCTGTATAAAGCCTAGATCCCCTTCCTGTATAAAGCCTAGATCCTATTCCTGTATAAAGCCTAGATCCTCTTCCTGTGTAAAGCCTAGATCCCCTTCCTGTATAAAGCCTAGATCCCCTTCATGTATAAAGCCTAGATCCTCTTCCTGTATAAAGCCTAGATCCCCTTCCTGTATAAAGCCTAGATCCTCTTCCTGTATAAAGCCTAGATCCTCTTCCTGTATAAAGCCTAGATCCCCTTCCTGTATAAAGCCTAGATCCTCCTCCTGTATAAAGCCCAGATCCTCTTCCTGTATAAAGCCCAGATCCTCTTCCTGTATAAAGTCTAGATCCTCTTCCTGTATACAGCCCAGATCCTCTTCCTGTATAAAGCCTAGATCCTCCTCCTGTATAAAGCCCAGATCCCCTTCCTGTATAAAGCCTAGATCCTCTTCCTGTATAAAGCCTGGATGCCCTCCCTGTATAAAGCCTAGATTCTCTTCCTGTATAAAGCCTAGATCCTCTTTCTGTATAAAGCGTAGATCCTCTTCCTGTATAAAGTCTAGATCCCCTTCCTGTATAAAGCCCAGATCCCCTTCCTGTATAAAGCCTAGATCCCCTTCCTGTATAAAGCATAGATCCTCTCCCTGTATGAAGCCTAGATCCCCTTCCTGTATAAAGCCTAGGTCCTCCTCCTGTATAAAGCCTAGATCCTCTTCATGTATAAAGCGTAGATCCTCTTCCTGTATAAAGTCTAGATCCCCTTCCTGTATAAAGCCCAGATCCCCTTCCTGTATAAAGCCTAGATCCCCTTCCTGTATAAAGCATAGATCCTCTCCCTGTATGAAGCCTAGATCCCCTTCCTGTATAAAGCCTAGATCCCCTTCCTGTATAAAGCCTAGGTCCTCCTCCTGTATAAAGCCTAGATCCCCTTCATGTATAAAGTCTAGATTCTCTTCCTGTATAAAGCCTAGATCCCCTTCCTGTATAAAGCCTAGATCCTCTTCTTGTATAAAGCCTAGATCCTCTTCCTGTATAAAGCCTAGATCCCCTTCCTGTATAAAGCCAAGATCCTCTTCCTGTATAAAGCCTAGATCCTCTTCCTGTATAAAGCCTAGATCCTCTTCATGTATAAGCGTAGATCCTCTTCCTGTATAAAGCCTAGATCCTCTTGCTGTCTAAAGCCTAGATCCTCTTCCTGTAAAAAGCCTAGATTCTCTTCCTGTATAAAGCCTAGATCCTCTTCATGTATAAAGCCTAGATCCTCTTCCTGTATAAAGCCTAGATCCTCTTCCTGTATAAAGGCCCGGCCTCCCCTTCCTGTATAAAGATCCAGCCTCCTCTTCCTGTATAAAGGCCCAGCCTCCTCTTCCTGTATAAAGACCCAGCTTCGTCTTCCTGTATAAAGGCCCAGCCTCCCCTTCCTTTATAAAGGCCCGGCCTCCCCTTCCTGTATAAAGGCCCGGCCTCCCCTTCCTGTATAAAGATCCGGCCTCCTCTTCCTGTATAAAGGCCCAGGCTCCTCTTCCTGTATGAAAGCCCAGCCTCCTCTTCCTGTATAAAGACCCAGCCTCCTCTTCCTGTATAAAGGCCCGGCCTCCCCTTCCTGTATAAAGACCTGGCCTCCGCTTCCTGTATAAAGATCCAGCCTCCTCTTCTTGTATAAAGGCCCAGGCTCCTCTTCCTGTATGAAGGCCCAGCCTCCTCTTCCTGTGTAAAGGCCCAGCCTCCCCTTCCTGTATAAAGGGCACGTGCACAGCAGTGTTTACGTTCTTCAGGACATGGGCCCTTGGGGCACCTGTGTCACGAGTGATTTATTTCAACTGGTTGATGAGGACATTGTTTGTCTTGAGACAGCCTCACGGAGGAGGCCCGGAGGGCAGGTGTGCCTGCTGCCACTTGTGGGAGGGCCTGGGGCAAGCTCGAGTGCTATCTCGAGTGGGAGGTCTCAGCCTGGCCCGTGCCAGCCTTACCTCCGGTGCACGACGTAGGTGAGGATGGAGGCGAGGAGGCACAGCAGCATGACGGCGGTGCAGGCGTACACCACAGGGTGCAGGAACTCCCCGGGGAACTGGGGCTGGGAGATGGGGGTCTTTAAATCCTGGAGAGGAAGCAGAGGAGACTGGTGTGGCTGGGGTGGCCAGTCTACAAGGCAGCCAAGACTTCCTGAGGGCGCTTCAAGAGAGCCCTCCTTTGAATGACCTTTTGCAGGTCTCTCAGGACAGAGGAGGCTAGTGAATGAGTGCTCTGCCAGTGGTCATGGCGGGGGTGTACAATGCCCCAGCGCCGTGTGTGTGAGTGTGTGTATGTTCATGTGTGTGTGCACGTGTGTGTGAGTGTGTGTGAGTACATGTATGTGAGTGTGTGTTAGTGTGTATGTGTATGTGTGCGTGTGTGTGTGAGTGTGTGTTAGTGTTTGTGTGTGAGTGCATGTGTGTATGTGTATGTGTGCGTGTGTGTGTGTTAGTGTTTGTGTGTGAGTGCATGTGTGTATGTGTATGTGTGCGTGTGCATGTGAGTGAGTGTGTGAGTGTGTAAGTGTGTGAATGTGTGTGTGAGTGTGTGTTAGTGTTTGTGTGTGAGTGCATGTGTGTATGTGTATGTGTGCGTGTGCATGTGAGTGAGTGTGTGAGTGTGTAAGTGTGTGAATGTGTGTGTGAGTGTGTGTGAGTGGGTGTGTGCACACGCACTTCTCCTTCTGTCCCTTCCATCTATGCCGCTGGCAGAGGGCAGGGCACGGCGCTGGCCTGCACAGCACGCGTGTCTCCGGGCAGAACCCCACTTTACAGGAGACAGGGAGGCAGCAAGCTCCCCCCCCCACCACACATCTGCTTTTCAGTCTCCTAGAAATTCACCAGAGTCCAGGGCTGTGATGTGGAGAAAGGAAAGTGGTGATGAACAGGGCCTGGCCCCAGGCCTTCCCTCACGTCTACAGCACATCTCTGACCCAGGTCCAGGAGAAGGGGTTTTGGTCAGAGGTTAAAGAATACGAGGTGGACACTGGAGAGCCATCTAGGATGAGGGGAGGAGGAGGTGGACACTGGAGAGCCGTCTAGGATTTGGGGAGGAGGAGGTGGACACTGGAGAGCCGTCTAGGGTGTGGGGAGGAGGAGGTGGACACTGGAGAGCCGTCTAGGATGAGGGGAGGATGAGGTGGACACTGGAGAGCCTCTAGGGTGTGGGGAGGATGAGGTGGACACTGGAGAGCCGTTTAGGATGAGGGGAGGAGGAGGTGGACACTGGAGAGCCGTCTAGGATGAGGGGAGGAGGCGGTGGACACTGGAGAGCCGTCTAGGATGAGGGGAGGAGGAGGTGGACACTGGAGAGCCGACTAGGATGAGGGGAGGATGAGGTGGACACTGGAGAGCCGTCTAGGATGAGGGGAGGAGGAGGTGGACACTGGAGAGCCGTCTAGGATGAGGGGAGGAGGCGGTGGACACTGGAGAGCCATCTAGGATGAGGGGAGGACGAGGTGGACACTGGAGAGCCATCTAGGATGGAGGGAGGACGAGGTGGACACTGGAGAGCCGTCTAGGGTGTGGGGAGGATGAGGTGGACACTGGAGAGCCGTCTAGGATGTGGGGAGGAGGAGGTGGACACTGGAGAGCCGTCTAGGATGAGGGGAGGATGAGGTGGACACTGGAGAGCCGTCTAGGATGTGGGGAGGAGGAGGTGGACACTGGAGAGCCGTCTAGGATGAGGAGGAGGATGAGGTGGACACTGGAGAGCCGTCTAGGATGTGGGGAGGAGGAGGTGGACACTGGAGAGCCGTCTAGGGTGTGGAGAGGAGGCGGTGGACACTGGAGAGCCGGTCTAGGGTGGGGGGAGGAGGAGGTGGACACTGGAGAGCCGTCTAGGGTGTGGGGAGGAGGATGAAGTGGACACTGGAGAGCCGTCCAGGATGAGGGGAGGAGGAGGTGGACACTGGAGAGCCGTCTAGGATGAGGGGAGGAGGAGCTGGACACTGGAGAGCCGTCTAGGATGGAGGGAGGACAAGGTGGACACTGGAGAGCCGTCTAGGGTGTGGGGAGGAGGCGGTGGACACTGGAGAGCCGTCTAGGATGAGGGGAGGAGGAGGTGGACACTGGAGAGCCGTCTAGGATGAGGAGGAGGATGAGGTGGACACTGGAGAGCCGTCTAGGATGTGGGGAGGAGGAGGTGGACACTGGAGAGCCGTCTAGGGTGTGGAGAGGAGGCGGTGGACACTGGAGAGCCGGTCTAGGGTGGGGGGAGGAGGAGGTGGACACTGGAGAGCCGTCTAGGGTGTGGGGAGGAGGAGGTGGACACTGGAGAGCCGTCTAGGGTGTGGGGAGGAGGAGGAGGTGGACACTGGAGAGCCGTCTAGGATGAGGGGAGGAGGAGGTGGACACTGGAGAGCCGTCTAGGATGAGGGGAGGATGAGGTGGACACTGGAGAGCCTCTAGGGTGTGGGGAGGATGAGGTGGACACTGGAGAGCCGTCTAGGATGAGGGGAGGATGAGGTGGACACTGGAGAGCCGTCTAGGATGTGGGGAGGATGAGGTGGACACTGGAGAGCCGTCTAGGATGGAGGGAGGACGAGGTGGACACTGGAGAGCCGTCTAGGATGTGGGGTGGAGGAGGTGGACACTGGAGAGCCATCTGAGGGGGGACAGGATGAAGCTACAGCACCTGTGGAAACTCCAGGCTGTGGCCCACACTGCCCAAGGCCCTCAGAGGCGCCCTGTGGAAAGGACCCCACCCAGCTCACCTCGGAAGATCAGGTCCTTTCCCCTGACCTGTGCTCCAGCCCAGCAAGCCTTTTGCAGGAGTCCCCCACACCTACATGGTGACCCCTGAGCCCAGCCAGGACTGGGAGGTGGCTGTGGGGTCACCTGGGCATCTGCAGTGGGCACAGCAGGGTGGTTTGTGTCCCCAGGCTGTGTCCGTGGCTGGCCCTCGCCCCGTGGACACTGAGCCCGCAGCTCTGAGGGTGAGCGTGGAGCTGCTCTGACTGGGTGTTGACTGTCAGTGACGCGGGGTGGGGGTCTGGGGAGCCCTTGCATGGCCCTTGAGCATCAGCCATGCTCAGCATGTTTCCACAGGGACAGCGCTGGAGTCATGGCAAAGCACGCTCAGTGCTGACGTCCCGTAGAGGGCGGCTCATCCACGGCACGGATCCACTCCACAGATGTGTTGATCGAGAGAATGTCCACGAGGCCAGAGAAAACGGGGCCTCCCCAGGACCGCTTGAGCACACAGGCCTTTCCTCCCCTGTCAGTCCTCCTCCACTTACTATTACGAGCTTCAGGTGTGTGTGTGTGTGTGTGTGTGTGTGTGTGTGTGTGTGTGTGTGTGTGTGTGTGTGTGTGTGTGAGAGAGAGAGAGAGAGAGAGAGACAGAGACAGAGATAGAGACAGAGAGAGACAGAGACAGAGAGACAGAGATAGAGAAAGAGACAGAAAGGCCCAACACCATCCATTGTAAGTCCTTTCCTCCTTTTCTTGCTCTATCAGGACAATTCTTGATGGCTCCCTGGATGTAGGACTTTGCAGTGAAGCACAGGGGTCCTTCCCACAATGACCACTTCCCCTGCGCCACCATCATGGGTGAGAACGCTGAGGGCACAGCTTCCTGCTGGGAAGGACTGGAGGGGCTGTTGGAGTGCTCGTCGTGGGTATCCAGAGCTGTGACCTCAGTATCCGGGCCTAAGTAGACCCTGCGTCTGGACATGCCTGGTGTGACACTCCATAAGACACCAGCACTGTGTTTGTGCCACAACAGAACTATCAGACTGCTCAATCTCAGTGCCAAGTGTCACAGGACGCTGCCCAGCCAGCACCAGGCTGGGGCCCAGTGCTGAGAAGAGGCTTCTGACTTCCTACCCTCTAGAACCCCTGTGAACCTGGAGGCTGGGGCCTGAGAGTGTCACCACATGGGGATGGGCCTCTGCCCCTGGGGACAGATGGAAATGAGCGTCATAAGAAATAAGGGCTTGGCTTGGTTTCCTTTTTTCTTTCTTTCTCCAAATCAGTGATTGGCAGTGCCTCTGCATTTTTAGAGGTGACATTTAAAATTCAAAGTAGGCAATGCAAAATGGAGATATATTTTATATTGTAAACTTCACACACGGGCAAATTCCTCAGAAGAGTCTACTGTGCACACGTTCCTTGATGATCTATGTGTGGTTAGATAGACCTGCCTGGCTCCAGGAGACCATCGGTCCCCAAACACAGTCACACACACCCCTCTCAGCAACCCCAGAACCTGCCCGGCTCCAGCAGACCATCAGTCCCCACACAGCGACACACACACCCCTCTGAGCAACCCCAGAACCTGCCTGGCTCCAGCAGACCATCAGTCCCCACAAAGCGACACACACACCCCTCTGAGCAACCCCAGAACCTGCCTGGCTCCAGCAGACCATCAGTCCCCACACAGCGACACACACACCCCTCTGAGCAACCCCAGAACCTGCCTGGCTCCAGCAGACCATCAGTCCCTGCACACAGCGACACACACACCCCTCTGATCAGCAACAGGGGACAGAGTGGAATCTCTGATCAGTGAGGCTTTTACAGGGACCCCTTACTCTGACATGGGAGCAGGGGTGAAGCATTGCTAGAGTACTGTTAAATTGCCGGTGATATTAGTTAAGTTATGATAAGCCTTTATTATAAGCATCCCTTTTAACGGTCATTTTTTCTTTAAGTAAGCTCAGATGTTGGGGCTGGGGTGATTTTACCCCCTGTCCATGGTGAAACCCATTCTGGAGCCCTGCTTGCCCTTCATGAAGAACCCTCCTCAGCTAAGCAGGCTGCCCAGCCCAGCCAGATGCCCGAGGGCACTGCCCAGCAGGCGGCTTGCACTGGACTGTGTTGTAACAGTGCTGGTGAGCTCCAGATGGGATCTTCCAAGCTTCCCTGCCCAGGCTGCCCTCAGATCACAACCCTCCCGTGGTGCCACCCCCTGTGTTGAGCCTCGAGGGACGGGGCCATGGCTGGTCCTCACTCTCCTTCTGGCTGCGTCAGAGGCTGCGTCAGAGGCCAGGCAGGAGAGGCCAGGCAGGAGAGGCCCTCTGCGATCCCCTCTGGTGCTGCGACATTCTGCCCCACGTGTTCTTTCCTGCCCATTTTTGATTCTCATCACTAGTAGAGTGGCTGAGCTGGTACTGAAGAGAAGAGAAGCGGCTGTGGCAGACGCTACAGAGCAGGGGTGGCCCAGGCCTGCAAGGCTGGTACCAGTGGTAGAGTGAGTAGCCGCAGACGCAGTGTGGGGCTGGTGGTGTCCGCTGTGGTGATGGAGAGCAGGGCAAGATGGCAGAGCAGCCCTCGCTGTGAGGCGGGCCTCACCGGGAGGCGGAGGCTGCCCTGGCTGTAGCAGGGCACAGGTAACCAGACAGCAGTGACAGCAAGGCAGTGGCCACGAGGGGCAGCCCCGGCAGAGGCCGGGTGACCGTCCCGGGGCTGTGGTCTGTGGTCATAGGAGAGCACCGTAGCTCTGTTGGGTCCCTAATCCAGGCCCAGGAGGGATCACACAGGTGGTGGCAGGGCTAAGGGCGGCAGCACCCAGGTCTTGCATGAGAGCTGGACACAAAGGGACGCCACCTGCCGCTCCTGCTGCTGCCTGCGGAGCCCTGGGCACCCAGCCAAGCGGGGGGTAACTGGAGGAATGCCTCCTTGCCCATCCATGATTCCTGCCAGTCAGCTGATTGTATGGAGAGTGTCACCACACCAAAGCCTGCAGTCGTCACAGCAGATGGTGATCAGGGTGGCCAGCTTGTGAAGGTTCACCCCGGGATGCCGATGCTCACAGGCACGTGACGCTGGTCCTGTGGACTCTGCTGGGCTCAACCTAATCTCCTTAACTGAGAAAAGCAGCAGCACCACCCCAGGCCAGGCCCCGCCCCGCCCAGCCTGGTCAGGGAGGAAGAAGACGCCCTGGTTCCTCCAAGTTTCCTCCTTTTCCATGACAAACGGAGGACAGTGTGCATGCCGCACCTTCAGAACCGGGCTCAGTGAGAGCCTGGACTGCAGACCTGCCCTGCAGAAGGCGACTTTCTAGTATGATCTTCCTTCTCTATTCACTGGCCAGGTAATAAAATATTCTGCTGGCTCCCAGAACAGTGTACTTATTTGCAACCAGTACTGAGTAGGAAAAGAACGTGCAGGTTTCGTGACAAGAAGGATGGGAAGAGCCCAGAGACCCCCAGGGGCAGAGAGGGAGGAATGGAGGCTGCTGCCAGCCTTCTGGGGGACTGGTGAGAGGCCAAAGACCTCTTGTATCTGTGTCTGCAGACAAGAGTTGCTGTGGAAGGCCCATGGGGGCTGAGGCGGCTGCCTCCAGGGGAACTCCAGCTCCCCTTTGCTCGCTGCAGCGGTAGCCCCACCAGTCTGGGCCCAGACACACGGTGTGACTGGTGCTCTGTTGTGTGGTATCTCTTGCTCCCTGGAGTCATGACTTCCTTTTCTATCTTTTTAAAAATATAGATGTGTCCTTTTTGATGTATTCTGCGAATGGAATGAGTCAGGGTGTTAATGAGGAAGATGGGAAGAGAGAGGCCGATCATGTCATGAGTCAACTCTGATCACAACGCAGTCTTCCGTGCCTGGCAGTGAAGCAGTCGCCCTTCGTCCCAGACTACCTCTCAAGGCAGACCGCTCGGGGAGAAGAGTGCGCAGGGCTCCAACTGAGCCTGCAACCACTTCCCCTCTCGATTTCTGGACTCCTTTTATTCTTCTTGGTTCATCTTTTTGGTCTTTCTGGTTTATATTTTTATTCTTTTTCCTAGTTTTTCCTCTTGGTTCTGCACCAACACAGATAGATTTACCTAGAGTCTGATGTGTTCTCTTGTTTTCTACCATCTTTTAAAAAATGTTATCATCCAAATGGTGGTACAATTTACAGGTCCATTTATGTGTGTGATGCATCCCGATCAGTGTCCCCATTCTATCATCCCCACCTACCACCTACCTATCCACCTCCACCTCCTTAATTCTTCTTCCTCCTCTTCTTCCTCTTCTTCTTCTTCTTCTTCTTCTTCTTCTTCTTCTTCTTCTTCTCCTTCTCCTTCTCCTTCTCCTTCTTCCTCCTCCTCCTCCTCCTCCTCCTCCTCCTCCTCCTCCTCCTCTTCTTCTTCTTCTTCTTCTTCTTCTTCTTCTTCTTCTTCTTCTTCTTCTTCTTCTGCTGCTGCTGCTGCTGCTGCTGCTGCTGCTGCTGCTGCTTCTGCTTCTGCTGCTTCTGCTGTTTCTGCTGCTTCTGCTTCTGCTGCTTCTGCTTCTACTTCTGCTTTTTCTGCTTCTTCTGCTTCTGCTTCTTTTGCTTCTGCTTCTTTTGTTGCTGAGACTGGGCCTTGATATCAGATACTGGGTATCTGATGCTTTGCTCACTGGCTGGTACTCTACCAAGTGAGCCACAGCTCCAGCTCCCCTAGGTCCATTTTCATGTATTTACATTGGGTAATATTCTTGTCTTTTTTTCAATGTGAATGGTATCTTATTAACCCATCAGCTTTTCATGGAAATAATTTCAGAGAAAGGCAGAATGAAAAAAATAACTTTTCATTGAAAACACTGGATACCCAAATTGGGCATTCCATGCATCTAGTTTACTCTAACCTTCCTTTTGCAGGGATCCACAGGACTGTGAAATTATAAATCTATTAAGAGAAAAACACATTTGGGAAGTACCATGGAGATGTCCTTCCATATTGGGAGATTCTTCTTTGAAGTCTGTAATCCAAGGGGAATGTTAGGTGGGATGGCAAGGGCTCCATCTGTGCAAGAAAGGCAGGTTTTGGAAGCTTTCAGTAATTTAGACATCGGACTGAACACAAAGCAACCACTTGAAAACAATTTACTAAAGTTAAGCCATGTTTATGAACATGAGCAGCTTCTATGCTGTGCTAGGAGGCGCCCAGCCCCTTGCACCTCCTGTGCTCCAGAGTCTGGCCAGAGCCACCACGGTGGCTTTGTACATGCCTCACAATGTAGAGCTAGGACTCCAGACATCCATTTTTGGCTGAAGTTCTGGTCCTGGCTCTATCTGAGCTGACCTGCATGCCTGGTAGTTCCTGAGAGGCTCCTGCTTTCAAGACTAGCCCTCCATGGAGAGGAGCCTTCTCTGAGCACAGTGCCATGTCTGAAGGCTCCGTCCACCTCTGTCTGACCAAGGCATTTGGGTTTTTAATTCCAGCACGTGTTCTTGACTATGGGCAGTTATGTGGGAAAGGAAGACGCAGCCACAGCATCCACTACAGTGGGCGTTCTCCCAACATACACTGAAGGTCCCCATCTCAAACAGGGGCTGTCTCAGGTGTGGCCCCTGAATTATCATGGCCTTGAGACCCCTGCAGAGCTTGGGAAAAATCACGGCAGAGATAGGTTTCACTGAGTCCAGAGTGAGCAGGGCCAGAAGACCACGAATTCTGCTGCTGCTGCAGCTAGACACCAGTTGTGTTTGTGCCACAGAAATGCCACAGAGAAGCCATGTCCACACCACAGCAATGACACGGAAAAGATATGTCCACACCACAGCAATGACATGGAGAAGACAGGACCACACCACAGCAACGACACGAACAAGACATGACCACACCACAGCAATGACATGGAGAAGACATGAACATATCACAGCAATGACACAGAGAAGACATGACCACACCACAGCAACGACACGGAGAAGACATGACCACACCACAGCAATAACATGGAGAAGACATGAACACACCACAGCAATGACACAGAGAAGACATATCCACACCACAGCAATGACATGGAGAAGACAGGACCACACCACAGCAATGACATGGAGAAGACATGTCCACACCACAGCAATGACATGGAGAAGACATGACCACACCACAGCAACGACACGGAGAAGACATGACCACACCACAGCAATAACACGGAGAAGACATGAACACACCACAGCAATGACACGGAGAAGCCATGTCCACAACACAGCAATGACATGGAAAAGATATGTCCACACCACAGCAATAACACGGAGAAGACATGACCACACCACAGCAATGACACGGAGAAGACATGTCCACATCACAGAATGAAACGGAGAAGACATGAACATATCACAGCAATGACATGGAGAAGACATGACCACACCACAGCAATAACACGGAGAAGATATGTCCACACCACAGCAACGACACGGAGAAGACATGTCCACACCACAGCAATGACATGAAGAAGATATGTCCACACCACAGCTGAGACACGGAAAAGATATGTCCACACCACAGCAATGACACGGAAAAGATATGTCCACATCACAGCAACGACACGGAGAAGACATGACCACACCACAGCAATAACACAGAGAAGACAGGACCACATGACAGCAATGACATGGAGAAGACATGTCCACACCACAGCAATAACACGGAAAAGACATGACCACACCACAGCAATGACACGGAGAAGACATGACCACACCACAGCAACGACACGGAGAAGATATGTCCACACCACAGCAATAACACGGAGAAGACATGACCACATGACAGCAATGACATGGAGAAGACATGACCATACCATAGCAATGACACGGAGAAGACATTTCCACACCGCAGCAATGACATGGAGAAGATATGACCATACCACAGCAATGACACGGAGAAGACATGACCACACCACAGCAATAACATGGAGAAGACATGAACACACCACAGCATGACACAGAGAAGACATGTCCACACCACAGCAATGACATGGAGAAGACATGACCACACCACAGCAATGACATGGAGAAGACATGTCCACATTACGGCAATGACACGTAGAAGACATGACCACACCACAGCAACGACACGGAGAAGACATGACCACACCACAGCAATGACACGGAGAAGACATGAACACACCACAGCAATGACACGGAGAAGCCATGTCCACACCACAGCAATGACATGGAAAAGATATGTCCACACCACAGCAATAACACGGAGAAGACATGACCACACCACAGCAATGACATGAAGAGGATATGTCCACACCACAGCTGAGACACGGAAAAGATATGTCCACACCACAGCAATGACACGGAGAAGATATGTCCACATCACAGCAACGACACGGAGAAGACATGACCACACAACAGCAATAACACAGAGAAGACAGGACCACATGACAGCAATGACATGGAGAGGACATGTCCACACCACAGCAATAACACGGAAAAGACATGACCACACCACAGCAATGACACGGAGAAGACATAACCACACCACAGCAACGACACGGAGAAGATATGTCCACACCACAGCAATGACACAGAGAAGACATGACCACATGACAGCAATGACATGGAGAAGACATGACCATACCATAGCAATGACACGGAGAAGACATGTCCACACCACAGCAATGACATGGAGAAGACATGACCATACCACAGCAATGACACGGAGAAGACATGACCACACCACAGCAATGACACGGAGAAGACATGTCAACACCACAGCAATGACATGGAGAAGACATGACTACACGACAGCAATGACACGGAGAAGACATGAAAACACCACAGCAACGAAATGGAGAAGCCATGTCCAAACCACAGCAATGACACGGGAAAGATATGTCCACACCACAGCAATGACATGGAGAAGACAGGACCACACCACAGCAACGACATGGAGAAGACATGTCCACACCACAGCAATGACACGGAGAAGACTTGACCACATGACAGCAATAACACGGAAAAGACATGACCACACCACAGTAACGACACGGACAAGACATGACCACACCACAGCAATGACACAGAGAAGACATGTCCACACCACAGCAATGACACGGAGAACACATGACCACACGACAGCAATGACACGGACAAGACATGAACACAGGACAGCAACGACACGGAGAAGACATGACCACACCACGGCAACGACACGGAGAAGACATGTCTACACCACGGCAATGACACGGAGAAGACAGGTCCACACCACAGCAATGACACGGAGAAGACATGACCACACCACAGCAATGACACGGAGAAGACATGAACACACCACAGCAACGAAATGGAGAAGCCATGTTCACACCACAGCAATGACACGGGAAAGATATATCCACACCACAGCAATGACATGGAGAAGACAGGACCACACCACAGCAACGACACGAACAAGACATGACCACACCACAGCAATGACATGGAGAAGACATGAACATATCACAGCAATGACACGGAGAAGACATGACCACATGAGAGCATAACACGGAAAAGACATGACCACACCACAGCAATGACACAGACAAGACATGACCACACCACAGCAATGACACAGAGAAGACATGTCCACACCACAGCAATGACACGGAGAAGACATGACCACATCACGGCAACGACGCGGAGAAGACATGACCACACCACAGCAATGACATGGAGAAGACATGTCCACATTACGGCAATGACACGTAGAAGACATGACCACACCACAGCAATGACATGGAGAAGACATGACCATACCATAGCAATGACACGGAAAAGACATGTCCACACCACAGCAATGACATGGAGAAGACATGACCATACCACAGCAATGACACGGAGAAGACATGACCACACCACAGCAATAACATGGAGAAGACATGAACACACCACAGCAATGACATGGAGAAGACACGTCCGCATTACGGCAATGACACGTAGAAGACATGTCCACACCACAGCAATGACGTGGAGAAGACATGACCATACCACAGCAATGACATGAAGAAGATAAGTCCACACCACAGCTGAGACACGGAAAAGATATGTCCACACCACAGCAATGACACGGAGAAGATATGTCCACATCACAGCAACGACACGGAGAAGACATGCCCACACCACAGCAATAACACAGAGAAGACAGGACCACAAGACAGCAATGACCTGGAGAGGACATGTCCACACCACAGCAATAACACGGAAAAGACATGACCACACCACAGCAATGACACGGAGAAGACATGACCACACCACAGCAACGACACGGAGAAGATATGTCCACACCACAGCAATGACATGGAGAAGACATGACCTCATGACAGCAATGACATGGAGAAGACATGACCATACCATAGCAATGACACGGAGAAGACATGTCCACACCACAGCAATGACATGGAGAAGACATGACCATACCACAGCAATGACACGGAGAAGACATGTCAACACCACAGCAATGACATGGAGAAGACATGACCACACGACAGCAATGACACGGACAAGACATGACCACATGACAGCAATGAGACGGAGAAGACATGAACACACGACAGCAATGACACGGAGAAGACATGTCCACACCACAGCAATGACACGGAGAAGACATGACCATACCACAGCAATGACACAGAGAAGACATGACCACACCACAGCAATGACATGGAGAAGACATGACCACACCACAGCAATGACACGGAGAAGACATGAAAACACCACAGCAACGAAATGGAGAAGCCATGTCCAAACCACAGCAATGACACGGGAAAGATATGTCCACACCACAGCAATGACATGGAGAAGACATGACCACACCACAGCAATGAAATGGAGAAGCATGTCCACACGACAGCAATGACACGGGAAAGATATGTCCACACCACAGCAATGACATGGAGAAGACATGACCACACCACAGCAACGACATGGAGAAGACATGTCCACACCACAGCAATGACACGGAGAAGACATGACCACACCACAGCAACGACACGGACAAGACATGACCACACCACAGCAATGACACAGAGAAGACATGTCCACACCACAGCAATGACACGGAGAACACATGACCACAGGACAGCAATGACACGGACAAGACATGAACACAGGACAGCAACGACACGGGAAAGATATGTCCACACCACAGCAATGACATGGAGAAGACATGACCACACCACAGTAATGACACGGAGAAGACATGAACACACCACAGCAACGAAATGGAGAAGCCATGTTCACACCACAGCAATGACACGGGAAAGATATGTCCACACCACAGCAATGACATGGAGAAGACAGGACCACACCACAGTAATGACACGGAGAAGACATGAACACACCACAGCAACGAAATGGAGAAGCCATGTTCACACCACAGCAATGACACGGGAAAGATATGTCCACACCACAGCAATGACATGGAGAAGACAGGACCACACCACAGCAACGACACGAACAAGACATGACCACACCACAGCAATGACATGGAGAAGACATGAACATATCACAGCAATGACACGGAGAAGACATGACCACACCACAGCAACGACACGGAGAAGACATGTCCACACCACAGCAATGACACGAAGAAGACATGACCACATGACAGCAATAACACGGAAAAGACATGACCACACCACAGCAATGACACAGACAAGACATGACCACACCACAGCAATGACACAGAGAAGACATGTCCACACCACAGCAATGACACGGAGAAGACATGACCACATCACGGCAACGACGCGGAGAAGACATGAACACACCACAGCAATGACATGAAGAAGACATGTCCACATTACGGCAATGACACGGAGAAGACCTGACCACACCACAGCAATGACACGGACAAGACAAGACCACACCACAGCAATGACATGGAGAAGACATGTCCACATTACGGCAAGGACACGTAGAAGACATGACCACACCACAGCAACGACATGGAGAAGACATGACCACACCACGGCAACGACACGGAGAAGACATGTCTACACAACTGCAATGACATGGAGAAGACATGTCCACACCACAGCAATGACACAGAGAAGACATGACCATACCACAGCAATGACATGGAGAAGACGTGACCACACCACAGCAATGACACGGAGAAGACATGTGTACACCACAGCAATGACATGGAGAAGACATGACCACACCACAGCAATGACACGGAGAAGACATGTCCAACCACAGCAATGACACGGAGAAGACATGACCACACCACAGCAATGACATGGAGAAGACATGTCCACACCACAGCAATGACATGGAGAAGACATTAACACACCACAGCAATGACATGGAGAAGACATGAACACATCACAGCAACGACACGGAGAAGACATGACCACATGACAGCAATGACACGGAGAAGACATGTCCACATCCCAGCTACACATGGAAAAGACATGAACACACCACAGCCATGACACGGAGCAAAGTGGTCCACACCACAGCAATGACATGGAGAAGACATGACCACACCACAGCAATGACACGGAGAAGACATGTGTACACCACAGCAATGACATGGAGAAGACATGACCACACCACAGCAATGACACGGAGAAGACATGTCCAACCACAGCAATGACACGGAGAAGACATGACCACACCACAGCAATGACATGGAGAAGACATGTCCACACCACAGCAATGACATGGAGAAGACATTAACACACCACAGCAATGACATGGAGAAGACATGAACACATCACAGCAATGACACGGAGAAGACATGACCACACGACAGCAATGACACAGAGAAGACATGAACACACCACGGCAATGACATGGAGAAGACATGAACACACCACGGCAATGACACGGAGAAGACATGAACACACCACGGCAATGACACGGACAAGACATGAACTCACCACGGCAATGACATGGAGAAGACATGAACATATCACAGCAATGACACGGAGAAGACATGTCCACATCACGGCGGTGACACGGAGAAGACATGAACACACCACAGCAATGACACGGAGAAGACTTGAACACACTACAGCAATGACACGGAGAAGATATGACCACACCACAGCAATGACACGGAGAAGACAGGACCACACCACAGCAATGACATGGAGAAGACATGTCCACACCACAGCAGTGACACGGAGAAGACAGGACCACACCACAGCAATGACACAGAGAAGACATGAACACACCACAGCAATGACACGGAGAAGACATGTCCACATCACGGCGGTGACACGGCAGGTAGTTTGCACACAGCAGTTAGGAGGTGGTCATCTCAACAACTCCATTCCAACACACAACCATGTGAAGTCAGGAGCACCCAGCCGCTCCCCACTGTGTACCATGGAAACCATGCCACTGCCATTCACGTCATCCACCAGGCTACTTCACTCCACATCACCAAAAACAAACCACCAATCAGACACTGCATATCCTACTCGACACCCACACCAGGTCATATGACGCCCTGCTATACTACCCCACGCTTTTCTATACTATGCCATCCATGACACACCACTGTCACCAGGCCATGCTCACCAGACCATCCCATACAATGCTGTCCATGTGCATCACTACTTCAGATCATCCCCTCCACACACACCATCCACACCATGCCCTCCACATCATTCCCTCCACACCATCCCCTCCACAACATCCCCTCCACACCATCCCCTCCACATCACCCCCTCCACATCAACTCCTCCAACCATCCCCTCCACACCATGCCCTCCACATCACCCCGTCCACACCATCCTTCACATCATCCCCTCCACACCATCCCCTCCACATCACCCCTTCCACACAATCCCCTCCACATCATCGCCTCCAAACAATCCCCTCCACACCATCCCCTCCACATCACCCCTCCACACCATCCCCTCCACACCATGCACTCCACATCACCCCCTCCACAATATCCTCTCCACACAATCCCCGCCAAACCATCCCCTCCACACCATCCCCTCCACATCAGCCCTCCACGTCACCCCCTGACACCATCCCCTCCACATCACCCTCTCCACACCACCCCCTCCATATCATCCCCTCCACACCATCCGCTCCACACCATCTCCTCCACATCACACCCTCCACATAACCCCCTCCACACCATCCCCTCCATATCATCCCCTCCACACCATCCCCTCCACACCATCCCCTCCACATCACCCCCTCCACACCATCCCCTCCACAATATCCCCTCCACATCATCCCCTCCACATCACCCCCTCCACACCATCCCCTCCACAACATCCCCTTAACATCATCCCATCCATGTCATCCTTCTCCACATCAGCCACACCACACCAACCCTCTCCACACCATCCCAATCTACATCATCTCTACACACCATCCCCTCCACAACATCCCCTCCACATCACCCCCTCCACACCATGCCCTCCATAACCCCTCCACATCATCCTTCTTCACATCCTACCCTCCACATCACCCCCTCCACACCATCCCCTCCACATCATCCCCTCCACACCATCCCCTCCACACCAGCCCCTCCACATCATCCTTCTCCACATCAGCCACTCTACACCAACCATCTCCACACCATCCCTCTCTACATCAACCACTCCACACCATCCCCTCCACATCATCCCCTCCAGATCGCCAGCTCCACATCACCCCCTCCACACCATCCCCTCCACATCATACCCTCCACATCACCCCCTCCACACCATCCCCTACACATCATCCCTCTCAACACCATCCCCTGCACACCATCCACTCCACATCATCGCCTCCACACCATCCCCTCCACATCACCCCCTCCACACCATCCCTCCACATCATCCCCTCCACACCATCCCCTCCACATCACCCCCTCCACACCATCCCCTCCACAACATCCACTCCAGACCATCCCCTCCACAAAATCCCCTCCACATCACCCCCTACACTCCATCCCCTCCACACCATCCCCTCCACATCACCCCCTCCACATCACCCCTCCACAGCATCCCTTCCACATCATCCCCTCCCCATCATCCCCTCCACACCATCCCCTCCACATCATCCCCTCCACACCATCCCCTCCACATCATCCCTCTCAATACCATCCCCTCCAAACCATCCCCTCCACATCATCCCTCTCAACACCATCCCCTCCACATCACCCCCTCCACACCATCCCCTCCACACCATCCCCTCCACATCACCCCTCCACATCATCTCCTCCACATCATCCCCTCCACAGCATCCCCTCCACATCATCCCCTCCACACCACCCCCTCCACATCATTCCCTCAGCATCATCCTCTCTGCATCACCACCTCCATACCATCCGATCCCCTCCACATGAACCCCTCCACACCTTCACCTCCACATCATCTCATCCACATCATCCCCTCCATATCACCCCCGCCACACCATCCCCTCCACACCATCCCATCCACATCATCCCCTCCACATCATCCCCTTCACCTCATCCCCTCCACAGCATCCCCTCCACATCATCCCCTCCACATTATCCCCTCCACAGCTTCCAATCCACATAATCCCCTCAGCATCATCCACTCTGCATCACCCCCTCCACGCCATCCCCTCCACATCCTCCCTCTCAACACCATCCCCTCCAACCATCCCCTCCACATCCTCCCTCTCAACACCATCCCCTCTACAAATCCCCTCCACATCATCCCCTCCACACCATCCCTTCCACATCACCACCTCCACACCATCCCCTCCACACCATCACCTCCACACCATCCCCTCCACATCACCCCCTCCACATCATCCCCTCCACATCATCCCCTGGACATCATCCCCTCCACATCATCCCCTCCACAGCATCCCCTCCACAGCATCCCCTCCACATCATCCCCTCCACACCATCCCTTCCACATCACCACCTCCACACCATCCCCTCCACACCATCCCCTCCACACCATCCCCTTCACATCACCCCCTCCACATCATCCCCTCCACATCATCCCCTGGACATCATCCCCTCCACATCATCCCCTCCACAGCATCCCCTCCACAGCATCCCCTCCACATCATCCCCTCCACACCATCCCCTCCACACCATCCCCTCCATATCATCCCCTCCACACCATCCTCTCCACACCATCCCCTCCACATGATCACATCCACATCATCCCCGCCATATCACCCCCTCCACACCATGCCCTCCACATCATACCCTCCACACCATCCCCTCCACACCATCCCCTCCACATCATCTTTCTCCACAGCATCCCCACCACATCATCTCCTCCACACCATCCCTCCACACTATCCCCTGGACATCATCCCCTCCACATCATCCCCTCCACACCATCCCCTCCACACCATCCCCTCCACACCAAAGCCTCCACATCACCCACTCCACACCATCCCCTCCACACAATCGCCTCCACATCATCCCCTCCACACCATCCCCTCCACATCACCCCCTCCACACCATCCCCTCCACACCATTCCCTCCCCACCATCTCCTCCACACCATTCCCTCCACATCACCCCCAACACCATCCCCTCCACACCATTCCCTCCCCACCATCCCCTCCACACCATCTCCTCCACATCACCCCCTCCACACCATCCCCTCCACACCATCCACTCCAGACCATCCCCTCCACACAATCCCCTCCACATCACCACCTCCACACCATCCCCTCCACACCATCCCCTCCACATTTCCCCCTCCACACCATTCCCTCCCCACCATCCCCTCCACACCATCTCCTCCACATCACCCACTCCACACCATCCCCTCCACACCATCCACTCCAGACCATCCCCTCCACACAATCCCCTCCAAATCACCCCCTCCACACAATCTCCTCCACACCATCCCCTCCACATCAACCCCACCACACCATCCCCTACACATCATCCGGCTCATCACCATCCCCTGCACACCATCCACTCCACATCACCGCCTCCACACCATCCCCTCCACATCATCCCCTCCAGATCACCAGCTCCACATCACCCCCTCCACACCATCCCCTCCACATCATACCCTCCACATCACCCACTCCACACAATCCCCTACACATCATCCCTCTCAACACCATCTCCTGCACACCATCCACTCCACATCATCGCCTCCACACCATCCCCTCCACATCACCCCCTCCACACCATCCCTCCACATCATCCCCTCCACACCATCCCCTCCACATCACCCCCTCCACACCATCCCCTCCACAACATCCACTCCAGACCATCCCCTGCACACAATCCCCTCCACATCACCCCCTACACTCCATCCCCTCCACACCATCCCGTCCACATCATCCCTCTCAACACCATCCCCTCCACACCATTCCCTCCACATCATCCCTCTCAACAGCATCCCCTCCACACCATCCCCTCCACATCACCCCCTCCACACCATCCCTCCACACCATCCCCTACACACCATCCCTCCACACCATCCCCTCCACATCACCCCCTCCACATCATCCCCTCCACACCATCCCCTGGACATCATCCCCTCCACATCATCCCCTCCACAGCATCCCCTCCATACCATCCCCTAAACACCAAACCCTCCACATCACTCCCTCCACACTATCCCCTCCACATCATCCTTCTCCACACCATCCCCTGCACACCATCCCCTCCACACCATCCCCTCCACATCATCCCCTCCACACCATCCCCTTCACATCATCCCCTCCACATCACCCCTGTACATCACCACCTCCACACCATACCCTCCACATAATCCTTCTCCACAGCATCCCCTCCACACCATCCCCTCCACATCATCTCTCTCAACATCATCCCCTTCGCACAATCCCTCTCCCTATCAACCACCACCACACAATCCCCTCCACACCATCCCCTCCACATCACCCCCTCCACACCATCCCCTCCACATCATCCTTCTCCACACCATCACCTCCACACCATCCCCTCCAGACCATCCCCTCCACATCATCCCCTCCACAACATCCCCTCCACATCATCATTCTCCACATCACCCCTCCACATCACCCCCTCCACACCATCCCCTCCACACCATCCCCTCCACACCATCCCCTCCACACAATCCCCTCCACACCATCCCCTCCACACCATCCCCTTCACATCATCCCCTCCACACCATCCCCTCCACACCATCACCTCCACACCATCCCCTCCACACAATCCTCTCCACACCATCCCCTCCACATCATCCCCTTGACACCATCCCCTCCATATCACCCCCTCCACATCATCCCCTCCACATCACCCCCTCCACACCATCCCCTCCACATCATCCCCTCCATATCACCTCCTCCACATCAACCCCTCCACACCATCCTCTCCATATCAGCCCCGCCACACCATCCCCTCCACACCATCCCCTCCACATCACCCCCTCCACACAACCCTCTCCACACCAGCCCCTCCACATCACCCCCTCCACCCCATCCCCTCCACATCATCCCCTCCATACCATCCCCTCCACATCACCCCTTCCACACCATCCTCTCCAGATCATCCCCTCCACATCACCCTCTCCACATCATCACCTCCACACAATCCCTCTCCATATCATCCACCCCCACGTCATCCCCTCCACACCATCCCTTCCACATCATCCTTCTTCACATCCTCCCCTCCACATCCTCCCCTCCACACCATCCCCTCCACATCATCCCCTACACACCATCCCCTCCACATCATCCCCTCCACATCACCCCCTCCACACCATCCACTCCACACCATTCCCTTCGCACGATCCCCTCCACACCATCCCCTCCACAACATCCCCTTAACATCATCCCATCCACGTCATCCTTCTCCACATCAGCCACACCACACCAACCCTCTCCACACCATCCCATTCTACATCATCTCTACACACCATCCCCTCCACATCATCCCCTCCACATCACCCCCTCCACACCATGCCCTCCATAACCCCTCCACATCATCCTTCTTCACATCCTACCCTCCACATCACCCCCTCCACACCATCCCCTCCACATCATCCCCTCCACACCATCCCCTCCACACCAGGCCCTCCACATCATCCCCTCCACATAATCCCCTCCACATCATCCTTTTCCACATCAGCCACTCTACACCAACCCTCTCCACACCATCCCTTTCTACATCAACCCCTCCACACCATCCCCTCCACATCATCCCCTCCAGATTGCCAGCTTCACATCACCCCCTCCACACCATCCCCTCCACATCATACCCTCCACATCACCCCCTCCACACCATCCCCTACACATCATCCCGCTCATCACCATCCCCTGCACACCATCCACTCCACATCATCGCCTCCACACTATCCCCTCCACATCATCCCCTCCAGATCACCCGCTCCACACCATCCCCTCCACATCATACCCTCCACATCACCCACTCCACACAATCCCCTACACATCATCCCTCTCAACACCATCCCCTGCACACCATCCACTCCACATCATCGCCTCCACACCATCCCCTCCACATCACCCCCTCCACACCATCCCTCCACATCATCCCCTCCACACCATCCCCTCCACATCACCCCCTCCACAGCATCCCCTCCACAACATCCACTCCAGAGCATCCCCTCCACACAATCCCCTCCACATCACCCCCTACACTCCATCCCCTCCACACCATCGCCTCCACATCATCCCTCTCAATACCATCCCCTCCAAACCATCCCCTCCACATCATCCCTCTCAACACCATCCCCTCCACAACATCCCCTCCACATCATCCCCTCCACACCATCCCCTCCACATCACCCCCTCCACACCATCCCCTCCACACCATCCCCTCCACACCATCCCCTCCATATCACCCCCTCCACATCATCTACTCCACACCATCCCCTCGACATCATCCCCTCCACATCATCCCCTCCACACCACCCCCTCCACATCATTCCCTCAGCATCATCCTCTCTGCATCACCCCCTCCATACCATCCGATCCCCTCCACATGAACCCTTCCACACCTTCCCCTCCACACCATCCCCTCCACATCATCTCATCCACATCATCCCCTCCATATCACCCCCTCCACACCATCCTCTCCACATCATCCCCTCCACACCATCCCCTCCACACCATCCCATCCACATCATCCCCTCCACATCATCCCCTTCACCTCATCCCCTCCACACCATCCCCTCCACATCATCTTTCTCCACACCATCCCCACCACACCATCCCCTCCACACCATCCCCTCAGCACCAAAGCCTCCACATCACCCCCCCACACCATCCCCTCCACACCATTACCTCAACACCATGCCATCCACATCACCCCCTCCACACCATCCCCTCCATTCCATTGCCTCCCCACCATCCCCTCCACACCATCCCCTCCACATCACCCCCTCCACACCATCCCCTCCACATTATCCCCTCCACATCATCCCCTCTACCCCATCCCCTTCACATCACCCCCTCCACACCATCCCCTCCACACCATTCCCTCCACACCATCCCCTCCCCACTATCCCCTCCACATCATCCCCTCCACATCAACCCTTTCACATCACCCCCCACACCATCCCCTCCACACCATTCCCTCCACATCATCCCTCCACATCATCCTTCTCCACATCAGCTACTCCAGACCAACCCTCTCCACACCAACCTACTCTATATCAACCCCTCCACACCATCCCCTCCACATCACCCCCTCCACACCATGCCCTCCACATTATCCCCTCCACACCATCCCCTCCAATCATTCCCTCCACACCATCCCCTCCACATCAACCCCTCGACACCATCCCCTTCACACCATCCCCTCCACATCATCCCTTCAGCACCATCCCCTCTGCATCACACCTTCCACACCATCCCATCCCCTCCACATCAACCCTTCCACACCATCCTCTCCACACCATCCCCTCCACATCATCCCATCCACATCATCCCCTCCACACCATCCCCTCCACATCAACTTTCTCCACAGCATGCCCAACACATCATCTCCTCCACACCATCCCCTCCACACTATTCCCTCCACATCATCCCCTCCACATCATCCCCTTCACACCATCCCCTCCACACCATCCCCTCCACACCAAAGCCTCCACATCACCCCCTCCACACCATCCCCTCCACCTCATCCTCTCCACATCATCCCCTCCACACCATCCCCTCCACATCATCTTTCTCCACACCATCCCCACCACATCATCCCCTCCACATCATCCCCACCAAACCAACCCCTCCACACCTTCCCCTCCACATCATCTCTGCCAAACCATCCCCTCCACACTATCCCCTCCACATCATCCCCTGCACACCATCTCCTCCACACCATCCCCTCCACACCAAAGCCTCCACATCACCCCCTCCACACCATCCCCTCCACATCATCCCCTCCACACCATCTCTTCCAGACCATCCCCTCCACACCATCCTGTCCACATCACCCCCTACACACCATCCCCTCCACACCATTCCCTCCCCACCATGCCCTCCTCACCATCTCCTCCACATCACCCCCTCCACACTATCCCCTCCACATCATCCCCTCCACATCATCCCCTCCAACCCATCCCCTCCATATCACCCCCTCCACACCATCCTCTCCACATCATCCCTTCTACGTCATCCCCTCCACACCATCCCCTCCACATCACCCCCTCAACACCATCCCCTCCACAACAAAGCCTCCACATCTCCCCTCTACACCATCCCCTCCAGGTCATCCCCTTCACATCATCCCCTCCACACCATCACCTCCATAGCATCCCCTCCACATCGCCCCCTCCACACCATCCCATCCACACCATTCCCTCCCCACCATCCCCTCCACACCATCTCCTCCACATCACCCCCTCCACACTTACCCCCCACATCATCCCCTCCACATCATCCCCTCCACACCATCCTCTCCACATCACCCCTCCACACCATCCCCTCCACACCATTCCCTCCACAACATCCCCTCCACATCATCCCCTCCATACCATCCCTTTCACATCACCCCCTCCACACCATTCCCTCCACACCATCTTCTCCATGTCATCCCCTCCACATCATCCTTCTCCACATCAGCCACTCCACACCAACACTCTCAACACCATCCCACAGTACATCACCCCGTCCACACCATCCCTCCACATCATCCCCTCCACACCATCCCCTCCATACCATCCCCTCCACACCATCCCCTCCACATCACCCCCTCCACACCATTCCATCCACATCACCCCCTCCACATCATCCCCTCCACATCATCCCCTCCACACCATTCCCTCCACGTCATCCCCTCCACACCATCCACTCAACACCAACCACTCCTGACCATCCCCTCCACACCATCCTCACCACATCACCGCTGCCACACCATCCCCTCCACACCACCTCTCCACACCATCCCCTACACACCATCCCCTCCACATCATCCCCTCCACATCACAGACTCCACATTACCCACTCCACACCATCCCCTCCACATCATCCCTCTCAACACCATCCCCTCCACACCCTCCCCTCCACACCATCCCCTCCACACCATTCCCTCCCCAATATCCCCTCCACACCATCTCCTTCACCATTCCCTCCACCCCATCTCCTCCACACCACTCCCTCCCCAACATCCCCTCCACACCATCCCCTCCACACCATCCCCTCCACACCATCCCCTCCACATCATCCCCTCCAGGTCATCCCCTCCACACCATCCCCTCCACATCACCCCCTCCACACCATCCCCTCCACACCATTCCCTCCACACCATCCCCTCCACATCATCCGCTCCACACCATCTCCTCCACACCATTACCTCCCCACCATCCCCTCCACACCATCTCTGCCACATCACCCCCTCCACACCATACCCTCCACACCATCCACTCCAGACCATCCCCTCCACACAATCCCCTCCACATCACCCCCTCCACACCATCCCCTCCACACCATCCACTCCAGACCATCCCCTCCACACAATCCCCTCCACATCTCCCCCTCCACACCATCCCCTCCACACCATACCCTCCACACCATCCCCACCACACCATCCCCTCCACATCATCCCCTCCACACCATCACCTTGACATCACCCCCTCCACACCATCCCCTCCACACCATTCCCCCCCCACCATCTCCTCCACACCATCCCCTCCACATCACCCCCTCCACACCATCCCCTCCACACCATTCCCTCCCCACCATCCCCTCCACACCATCTCCTCCACATCACCCCCTCCACACCATCCCCTCCACACCATCCACTCCAGACCATCCCCTCCACACAATCCCCTCCACATCACCACCTCCACACCATCCCCTCCACACCATCCCTTCCACATCACCCCCTCCGCATCATCCCCTCCACACCATCCCCTCCAGATCATCTCCTTCACATCATCCCCTCCACAGCATCCCATCCACACCATCCCCTCCACATCATCCCCTCCATATCACCCCCTCCACACCATCCCCTCCAAATCACCCCCTTCACACCATCCCCTCCACACCATTCCCTCCACACCATCCCCTCCACACCATCCCCTTCACATCACCCCCTCCACACCATCCCCTCCACACCATTCCCTCCCCACCATCTCCTCCACACCATCACCTCCACACCATTCCCTCCCCACCATCCCCTCCACACCATCTCCTCCACATTACCCCCTCCACACCATCCCATCCACACCATCCACTCCAGACCATACCCTCCACACAATCCCTCCACATCACCCCCTCCACATCATCCCCTGCACACCATACCCTCTACATCATCCCCTCGACATAGTCCCCTCCACATCATCCCCTCCACAGCATCCCCTCCACATCATCCCCCCCACATCATCCTCTCCACAAGATCCCCTCCACATCATCCCTCTCAACACCATCCCCTCCACACAATTCCCTTCACCTCATCCCTCTCAACAGCATCCCCTCCACACCATCTTCTCCACATCATTCCCTCCACACCATCCCCTCCACATCACCCCCTCCACACCATCCCCTCCACACCATCCCCTCCACACCATCCCCTACACACCATCCCTCCACACCATCCCCTCCACATCACCCCCTCCACATCATCCCCTCCACACCATCCCCTGGACATCATCCCCTCCACATCATCCCCTCCACATCATCCCCTCCACATCATCCCCTCCAACCCATCCCCTCTATATCACCCCCTCCACACCATCCTCTCCACATCATCCCTTCTACGTCATCCCCTCCACACCATCCCCTCCACATCACCCCCTCAACACCATCCCCTCCACAACAAAGCCTCCACATCTCCCCTCTACACCATCCCCTCCAGGTCATCCCCTTCACATCATCCCCTCCACACCATCACCTCCATAGCATCCCCTCCACATCGCCCCCTCCACACCATCCCATCCACACCATTCCCTCCACACCATCCCCTCCACATCATCCCCTCCAGGTCATCCCCTCCACACCATCCCCTCCACACCATCCCCTCCACATCATCCCCTCCAGGTCATCCCCTCCACACCATCCCCTCCACATCACCCCCTCCACACCATCCCCTCCACACCATTCCCTCCACACCATCCCCTCCACATCATCCGCTCCACACCATCTCCTCCACACCATTACCTCCCCACCATCCCCTCCACACCATCTCTGCCACATCACCCCCTCCACACCATACCCTCCACACCATCCACTCCAGACCATCCCCTCCACACAATCCCCTCCACATCACCCCCTCCACACCATCCCCTCCACACCATCCACTCCAGACCATCCCCTCCACACAATCCCCTCCACATCTCCCCCTCCACACCATCCCCTCCACACCATACCCTCCACACCATCCCCACCACACCATCCCCTCCACATCATCCCCTCCACACCATCACCTTGACATCACCCCCTCCACACCATCCCCTCCACACCATTCCCCCCCCACCATCTCCTCCACACCATCCCCTCCACATCACCCCCTCCACACCATCCCCTCCACACCATTCCCTCCCCACCATCCCCTCCACACCATCTCCTCCACATCACCCCCTCCACACCATCCCCTCCACACCATCCACTCCAGACCATCCCCTCCACACAATCCCCTCCACATCACCACCTCCACACCATCCCCTCCACACCATCCCTTCCACATCACCCCCTCCGCATCATCCCCTCCACACCATCCCCTCCAGATCATCTCCTTCACATCATCCCCTCCACAGCATCCCATCCACACCATCCCCTCCACATCATCCCCTCCATATCACCCCCTCCACACCATCCCCTCCAAATCACCCCCTTCACACCATCCCCTCCACACCATTCCCTCCACACCATCCCCTCCACACCATCCCCTTCACATCACCCCCTCCACACCATCCCCTCCACACCATTCCCTCCCCACCATCTCCTCCACACCATCACCTCCACACCATTCCCTCCCCACCATCCCCTCCACACCATCTCCTCCACATTACCCCCTCCACACCATCCCATCCACACCATCCACTCCAGACCATACCCTCCACACAATCCCTCCACATCACCCCCTCCACATCATCCCCTGCACACCATACCCTCTACATCATCCCCTCGACATAGTCCCCTCCACATCATCCCCTCCACAGCATCCCCTCCACATCATCCCCCCCACATCATCCTCTCCACAAGATCCCCTCCACATCATCCCTCTCAACACCATCCCCTCCACACAATTCCCTTCACCTCATCCCTCTCAACAGCATCCCCTCCACACCATCTTCTCCACATCATTCCCTCCACACCATCCCCTCCACATCACCCCCTCCACACCATCCCCTCCACACCATCCCCTCCACACCATCCCCTACACACCATCCCTCCACACCATCCCCTCCACATCACCCCCTCCACATCATCCCCTCCACACCATCCCCTGGACATCATCCCCTCCACATCATCCCCTCCACATCATCCCCTCCACATCATCCCCTCCAACCCATCCCCTCTATATCACCCCCTCCACACCATCCTCTCCACATCATCCCTTCTACGTCATCCCCTCCACACCATCCCCTCCACATCACCCCCTCAACACCATCCCCTCCACAACAAAGCCTCCACATCTCCCCTCTACACCATCCCCTCCAGGTCATCCCCTTCACATCATCCCCTCCACACCATCACCTCCATAGCATCCCCTCCACATCGCCCCCTCCACACCATCCCATCCACACCATTCCCTCCCCACCATCCCCTCCACACCATCTCCTCCACATCACCCCCTCCACACTTACCCCCCACATCATCCCCTCCACATCATCCCCTCCACACCATCCTCTCCACATCACCCCTCCACACCATCCCCTCCACACCATTCCCTCCACAACATCCCCTCCACATCATCCCCTCCATACCATCCCTTTCACATCACCCCCTCCACACCATTCCCTCCACACCATCTTCTCCATGTCATCCCCTCCACATCATCCTTCTCCACATCAGCCACTCCACACCAACACTCTCAACACCATCCCACAGTACATCACCCCGTCCACACCATCCCTCCACATCATCCCCTCCACACCATCCCCTCCATACCATCCCCTCCACACCATCCCCTCCACATCACCCCCTCCACACCATTCCATCCACATCACCCCCTCCACATCATCCCCTCCACATCATCCCCTCCACACCATTCCCTCCACGTCATCCCCTCCACACCATCCACTCAACACCAACCACTCCTGACCATCCCCTCCACACCATCCTCACCACATCACCGCTGCCACACCATCCCCTCCACACCACCCCTCCACACCATCCCCTACACACCATCCCCTCCACATCATCCCCTCCACATCACAGACTCCACATTACCCACTCCACACCATCCCCTCCACATCATCCCTCTCAACACCATCCCCTCCACACCCTCCCCTCCACACCATCCCCTCCACACCATTCCCTCCCCAATATCCCCTCCACACCATCTCCTTCACCATTCCCTCCACCCCATCTCCTCCACACCACTCCCTCCCCAACATCCCCTCCACACCATCCCCTCCACACCATCCCCTCCACACCATCCCCTCCACATCATCCCCTCCAGGTCATCCCCTCCACACCATCCCCTCCACATCACCCCCTCCACACCATCCCCTCCACACCATTCCCTCCACACCATCCCCTCCACATCATCCGCTCCACACCATCTCCTCCACACCATTACCTCCCCACCATCCCCTCCACACCATCTCTGCCACATCACCCCCTCCACACCATACCCTCCACACCATCCACTCCAGACCATCCCCTCCACACAATCCCCTCCACATCACCCCCTCCACACCATCCCCTCCACACCATCCACTCCAGACCATCCCCTCCACACAATCCCCTCCACATCTCCCCCTCCACACCATCCCCTCCACACCATACCCTCCACACCATCCCCACCACACCATCCCCTCCACATCATCCCCTCCACACCATCACCTTGACATCACCCCCTCCACACCATCCCCTCCACACCATTCCCCCCCCACCATCTCCTCCACACCATCCCCTCCACATCACCCCCTCCACACCATCCCCTCCACACCATCCCCTCCACACCATCTCCTCCACATCACCCCCTCCACACCATCCCCTCCACACCATCCACTCCAGACCATCCCCTCCACACAATCCCCTCCACATCACCACCTCCACACCATCCCCTCCACACCATCCCTTCCACATCACCCCCTCCGCATCATCCCCTCCACACCATCCCCTCCAGATCATCTCCTTCACATCATCCCCTCCACAGCATCCCATCCACACCATCCCCTCCACATCATCCCCTCCATATCACCCCCTCCACACCATCCCCTCCAAATCACCCCCTTCACACCATCCCCTCCACACCATTCCCTCCACACCATCCCCTCCACACCATCCCCTTCACATCACCCCCTCCACACCATCCCCTCCACACCATTCCCTCCCCACCATCTCCTCCACACCATCACCTCCACACCATTCCCTCCCCACCATCCCCTCCACACCATCTCCTCCACATTACTCCCTCCACACCATCCCATCCACACCATCCACTCCAGACCATACCCTCCACACAATCCCTCCACATCACCCCCTCCACATCATCCCCTGCACACCATACCCTCTACATCATCCCCTCGACATAGTCCCCTCCACATCATCCCCTCCACAGCATCCCCTCCACATCATCCCCCCCACATCATCCTCTCCACAAGATCCCCTCCACATCATCCCTCTCAACACCATCCCCTCCACACAATTCCCTTCACCTCATCCCTCTCAACAGCATCCCCTCCACACCATCTCCTCCACATCATTCCCTCCACACCATCCCCTCCACATCACCCCCTCCACACCATCCCCTCCACACCATCCCCTCCACACCATCCCCTACACACCATCCCTCCACACCATCCCCTCCACATCACCCCCTCCACATCATCCCCTCCACACCATCCCCTGGACATCATCCCCTCCACATCATCCCCTCCACATCATCCCCTCCACATCATCCCCTCCAACCCATCCCCTCTATATCACCCCCTCCACACCATCCTCTCCACATCATCCCTTCCACTTCATCCCCTCCACACCATCCCCTCCACATCACCCCCTCAACACCATCCCCTCCACAACAAAGCCTCCACATCTCCCCTCCACACCATCCCCTCCACGTCATCCCCTTCACATCATCCCCTCCACACCATCACCTCCATAGCATCCCCTCCACATCGCCCCCTCCCCACCATCCCCTCCACACCATCTCCTCCACATCACCCCCTCCACACTATCCCCTCCACATCATCCCCTCCACATCATCCCCTCCACACCATCCCCTCCACATCACCCCTCCACACCATCCCCTCCACACCATTCCCTCCACACCATCCCCTCCACATCATCCCCTCCACACCATCCCTTTCACATCACCCCCTCTACACCATCCCTCCACACCATCTTCTCCATGTCATCCCCTCCACATTATCCTTCTCCACATCAGCCACTCCACACCAACACTCTCAACACCATCCCACAGTACATCACCCCGTCCACACCATGCCCTGCACATCATCCCCTCCACACCATCCCTCCACATCATCCCCTCCACACCATCCCCTCCATATCATCCCCTCTACACCAACCCCTCCACACCATCCCCTCCACACCATCCACTCCATACCATCCCCTCCACACCATCCCCTCCACATCACCCCCTCCACACCATTCCATCCACATCACCCCCTCCACATCATCCCCTCCACATCATCCCCTCCACACCATCCCCTCCACATCATCCCCTCCACACCATCCACTCCTGACCATCCCCTCCACACCATCCTCTCCACATCACGGCTGCCACACCATCCCCTCCACACCACCCCTCCACACCATCCCCTACACACCATCCCCTCCACACCATCCCCTCCACATCATCCCATCCACATCATCCCCTCCACACCATCCCCTCCACATCATCCCCTCCACACCATCCACTCCTGACCATCCCCTCCACACCATCCTCTCCACATCATGGCTGCCACACCATCCCCTCCACACCACCCCTCCACACCATCCCCTACACACCATCCCCTCCACACCATCCCCTCCACATCATCCCATCCACATCATCCCCTCCACACCATCCCCTCCACATCATCCCCTCCACATCACCAACTCCACATTACCCACTCCACACCATCCCCTCCACATCATCCCTCTCAACATCATCCCCTCCACACCATCCCCTCCACATCATCCCTCTCAACACCATCCCCCCCACACCCTCCCCTCCACACCATCCCCTCCACATCACCCCCTCCACCCCATCCCCTCCACACCATTCCCTCCCCAATATCCCCTCCACACCATCCCCTCCACCATTCCCTCCACCCCATCCCCTCCACACCACTCCCTCCCCAACATCCCCTCCACACCATCTCTGCCACATCACCCCCTCCACACCATACCCTCCACACCATCCACTCCAGACCATCCCCTCCACACAATCCCCTCCACATCACCCCCTCCACACCATCCCCTCCACACCATCCACTCCAGACCATCCCCTCCACACAATCCCAGCCACAGCTCCCCCTCCACACCATCCCCTCCACACCATACCCTCCACACCATCCCCACCACACCATCCCCTCCACATCATCCCCTCCACACCATCCCCTTCAGATCACCCCCTCCACACCATCCCCTCCACACCATTCCCTCCCCACCATCTCCTCCACACCATCCCCTCCATACCATCCACTCCAGACCATCCCCTCCACACAATTCCCTCCACATCACCCCCTCCGCATCATCCCCTCCACACCATCCCCTGGAGATCATCTGCTTCACATCATCCCCTCCACACCATCCCCTCCACAGCATCCCCTCCACATCATCCCCTCCATATCACCCCCTCCACACCATCCCCTCCAAATCACCCCCTCCACACCATCCCCTCCACACCATTCCCTCCACACCATCCCCTCCACACCATCCCCTTCACATCACCCCCTCCCCACCATCCCCTCCACACCATTCCCTCCCCACCATCTCCTCCACACCATCACCTCCACACCATTCCCTCCCCACCATCCCCTCCACACCATCTCCTCCACATTACCCCCTCCACACCATCCCCTCCACACCATCCACTCCAGACCATACCCTCCACACAATCCCTCCACATCACCCCCTCCACATCATCCCCTGCACACCATACCCTCCACATCATCCCCTCCACATCATCCTGTCCACACCATCCCCTCCACATCATCCCTCTCAACCCAATCCCCTCCACACCATTCCCTCCACATCATCCCTCTCAACAGCATCCCCTCCACACCATCTTCTCCACATCATTCCCTCCACACCATCCCCTCCACATCACCCCCTCCACACCATCCCCTCCACACCATCCCCTCCACACCATCCCTCCACACCATCCCCTCCACATCACCCCCTCCACATCATCCCCTCCACACCATCCCCTGGACATCATCCCCTCCACATCATCCCCTCCACAGCATCCCCTCCACAGCATCCCCTCCACATCATCCCCTCAGCATCATCCCCTCTACCTCACCCCCTCCACACCATCCCATCCCCTCCACATCAACCCCTCCACACCATCCCCTCCACACCATCCCCTTCACATCATCCCATCCACATCATCCCCTCCATATCACCCCCTCCACACCATCCCCTCCACATCATCTTTCTCCACACCATCTCCACCACATCATCCCCTCCACATCATCCCCTCCACACCATCCCCTCCACATCTCCCCTCCACACCATCCCCTACACACCAACCCCTTCTCACCACCCCCTCCACATCATCTCCTCCACACCATCCCCTCCACACCATCCCCTCCACATCATTCCCTCCCCATCATCCCCTCCACACCATCCCCTCCACACCATCCCCTAAACACCAAAGCCTCTACATCACCCCCTCCACACCATCCCCTCCACTTCATCCTTCTCCACACCATCCCCTGCACACCATCCCCTCCACACCACACCCTCCACATCATCCCCTCCACACCATCCCCTTCACATCATCCCCTCCACATCACCCCTCTACAACACCTGCTCCACACCATACCCTCCACATAATCCTTCTCCACAGAATCCCCTCCACACCATCCCCTCCACATCACCCCATGCACATCACCCCCCTCCACACCATCTCCTCCACATCATCTCTCTCAACAACATCCCCTCCACACAATCCCTCTCCCTATCAACCACCTCCACACAATCCCCTCCACACCATCCCCTCCACATCACCCCTCCACACCATCCCCTCCACATCATCCTTCTCCACACCATCACCTCCACACCATCCCCTCCAGACTATCCCCTCCACATCATCCCCTCCACAACATCCCCTCCACATCATCCTTCTCCACATCAGCCACTCCACATCAACCCTCTCCACACCATCCCTCTCTACATTAACCCCTCCTCACCATCCCCTCCATATCATACCCTCCACAACACCCCTCCACATCACCCCCTCCACACCATCCCCTCCACACCATCCCCTCCACACCATCCCCTCCACACAATCCCCTCCACACCATCCCCTCCACACCATCCCCTTCACATCATCCCCTCCACACCATCCCCTCCACACCATCACCTCCACACCATCCCCTCCACACAATCCTCTCCACACCATCCCCTCCACATCATCCCCTTGACACCATCCCCTCCATATCACCCCCTCCACATCATCCCCTCCACATCACCCCCTCCACACCATCCCCTCCACATCATCCCCTCCATATCACCTCCTCCACATCATCCTTCTCCATATCACCCTCTCCACATCACCCCCTCCACACCATCCCCTCCACATCATTCCTATCAACAGCATCCCCTCCACACAATCCCTCTCCATATCATCCACCTCCACACCATCCCCTCCACACCATCCCATCCACATCACCCCCTCCACATCACCTCCTCCACACAATTCCCTTCACATCATCCTTCTCCACACCATCCCCTCCACACCATTCCCTCCACATCATCCCCTCCACACCATCCCCTCCACATCATTCCCTCCACATCACCCCTCCACATCACCCCCTCCACACCATCCCCTCCACATAATCCTTCTCCACATCAGCCACTCCACACCAACCCTCTCCACACCATCCCTCTCTACATCAACCCTCTCCACATCATCCCTCTCCACACCATCCCCTCCACATCATCTCTTTCCACACCATCCCTCTCCACACCATCCCCTCCACATCACCCCCTCCACACCATCCCCTCCACACCTTCCCCTCCACACCATCCCCTCCACATCATCCCCTCCACATCAACCCTCCACATCACCCCCTCCACCGCATCCCTTCCACATCATCCTTCTCTACATTATCCCCTCCACACCATCCCCTCCACATCACCCCCTCCACACCATCCCCTCCACATCATCCTTCTCCACACCATCCCCTCCACATCACCCCCTCCACACCATCCCCTCCACATCATCCTTCTCCACACCATCCCCTCCACATCATCCCTCTCTACATCAACCCCTCCACACCATCCCCTCCACAGCATCCACTCCACATCATCCCTCTCAACACCATCCCCTGCTCACAATCTCTCTCCCTATCATCCACCTCCACATCATTCCCTCAACACCATCCCCTCCACACCATCCTTCTGCACATCACCCCCTCCCCACCATCCCTCTCCACGTCATCCATCTACACACCATCCCCTCCACACAATCCCTCTCCATATCATCCACCTCCACATCATCCCCTCCACACCATCCCTCTCCATATCATCCTCTCCACATCACTGCCTCCACATCACCCCCTCCACATCATCCCTCTCTACATCATCCCTCTCCACACCATCCCCTCTCCACATCATCCCCTCCACATCATCCCTCTCCACACCATCCCTCTCCACACCATCCTCTCCACATCACCCCTCTCTACATCATCCCTCTCCACATCATCCCCTCCACACCATCCCCTCCACACCATCCCCTCCACATCACCCCCTCCACATCACCCCCTCCACATCACGCCCTGCACATCATCCCTCTCCACACCATTCCCTCCACACCATCCCCTCCACATCATCCCCTCCACATCACTGCCTCCACATCACCACCTCCACATCATCCCTCTCTACATCATCCCTTTCCACATCACCTCCTCCACATCACCCCCTCCACACCAACCCCTCCACACCATCCCCTTCACATCACCCCCTCCACATCACTGCCTCCCCATCATCACCTCCACATCATCCCTCTCTACATCATTCCTTTCCACATCTCCTCCTCCACATCACCCCCTCCACACCATCCTCTCCACACCATCCACTCCACATCATCCCCTCCACATCACTGCCTCCACATCACCCCCTGCACATCATCCCTCTCTACACCATCTCTCTCCACATCATCCCCTCCACACCATCCCCTCCACATCATCCCCTCCACATCATACCCTCCACATCACCTCCTCCACATCATGCCCCTCTACATCATCCCTTTCCACATCACCCCCTCCACATCACCCCCTCAACACCATCCCCTCCACATCACCCCCTCAACACCATCCCCTCCACACCATCCCCTCCACATCACCCCCTCCCCATCACCCCTCCACACCATCCCGTCCACACCATCCCCTCCACATCACCCCCTCCACATCACCCCCTCCACACCATCCCTCTCCACACCATCCCCTTCACACCATCCCCTTCACATCACCCCCTCCACATCACTGCCTCCCCATCACCACGTCCCCATCATCCCTCTCTACATCATTCCTTTCCACATCTCCTCCTCCACATCACCCCCTCCACACGATCCTCTCCACACCATCCACTCCACATCACTGCCTCCACATTACCACCTCCACATCATCCCTCTCTACATCATCCCTTTCCACATCACCTCCTCCACATCACCCCCTCCACACCATCCCCTCCACACCATCCCCTTCACATCACCCCCTCCACATCACTGCCTCCCCATCACCACCTCCACATCATCCCTCTCTACATCATTCCTTTCCACATCTCCTCCTCCACATCACCCCCTCCACACCATCCTCTCCACACCATCCACTCCACATCACTGCCTCCACATTACCACCTCCACATCATCCCTCTCTATATCATCCCTTTCCACATCACCCCCTCCACATCATCCCTCTCCACACCATCCCCTCCACACCATCTCCTCCACATCATCCCCTCCACATCATCCCTCTCTACATCATCCCTCTCCAGACCATCCTCTCCACATCATACCTCTCCACACCATCCCCTCCACATCATCCCTCTCCACGTCACCCCCTCCACACCATCCCTCTCCACACCATCCCCTCCACATCACTGCCTCCACATCACCCCCTGCACATCATCCCTCTCTACAGCATCTCTCTCCACATCATCCCCTCCACATCATCTCTCTCCACACCATAACCTCCACATCACCCCCTCCACATCATCCCCTCCACACCATCCCCTCCACACCATCCCCTCCACACCATCCCCTCCACATCATCCCCTCCACATCATCCCCTCCACATCACCTCCTCTACATCATGCCTCTCTACATCATCCCTCTCCACATCACCCCGTCCACATCACCCCCTCAAAACCATCCCCTCCACACCATCCCCTCCACACCATCCCCTCCACATCACCCCCTCCACATCTCCCCATCCACATCATCCCTGTCCACACCAACCCCTCCACACCATCCCCTCCACACCATCCCCTCCACATCATCCTCTCCACATCATCCCCTCCACATCACCTCCTCCACATCATGGCTCTCTACATCATCCCTCTCCACATCACCCCGTCCACATCACCCCCTCCACACCATCCCCTTCACATCACCCCCTCCACATCACTGGCTCCCCATCACCACCTCCACATCATCCCTCTCTACATCATTCCTTTCCACATCTCCTCCTCCACATCACCCCCTCCACACCATCCTCTCCACACCATCCACTCCACATCATCCCCTCCACATCACTGCCTCCACATCACCCCCTGCACATCATCCCTCTCTACACCATCTCTCTCCACATCATCCCCTCCACACCATCCCCTCCACATCATCCCCTCCACATCATCCCCTCCACATCACCTCCTCCACATCATGCCCCTCTACATCATCCCTTTCCACATCACCCCCTCCACATCACCCCCTCAACACCATCCCCTCCACACCATCCCCTCCACATCACCCCCTCAACACCATCCCCTCCACACCATCCCCTCCACATCACCCCCTCCCCATCACCCCTCCACACCATCCCGTCCACACCATCCCCTCCACACCATCCCCTCCACATCATCTCTCTCCACACCATCCCTCTCCACATCATCCCCTCCACACCATCCCTCTCCACATCACTGCCTCCACATTACCACCTCCACATCATCCCTCTCTATATCATCCCTTTCCACATCACCCCCTCCACATCATCCCTCTCCACACCATCCCCTCCACACCATCTCCTCCACATCATCCCCTCCACATCATCCCCTCCACATCATCCCCTCCACATCATCCCTCTCTACATCATCCCTCTCCAAACCATCCTCTCCACATCATACCTCTCCACACCATCCCCTCCACATCATCCCTCTCCACACCATCCCCTCCACATCACTGCCTCCACATCACCCCCTGCACATCATCCCTCTCTACACCATCTCTCTCCACATCATCGCCTCCACATCATCCCTCTCCACACCATAACCTCCACATCACCCCCTCCACATCATCCCCTCCACACCATCCCCTCCACACCATCCCCTCCACATCATCCCCTCCACATCATCCCCTCCACATCACCTCCTCTACATCATGCCTCTCTACATCATCCCTCTCCACATCACCCCGTCCACATCACCCCCTCCACACCATCCCCTCCACACCATCCCCTCCACACCATCCCCTCCACATCACCCCCTCCACATCTCCCCATCCACATCATCCCTGTCCACACCAACCCCTCCACACCATCCCTTCCACACCATCCCCTCCACATCATCCTCTCCACATCATCCCCTCCACATCACCTCCTCCACATCATGGCTCTCTACATCATCCCTCTCCACATCACCCCGTCCACATCACCCCCTCCACACCATCCCCTCCACACCATCCCCTCCACACCATCCCCTCCACATCATCCCCTCCACATCATCCCTTCCACATCATCCCCTCCACATCACCTCCTCCACATCATGGCTCTCTACATCATCCCTCTCCACATCACCCCGTCCACATCACCCCCTCCACACCATCCCCTCCACACCATCCCCTCCACATCACCCCCTCCACATCTCCCCATCCACATCATCCCTGTCCACACCAACCCCTCCACACCATCCCCTCCACACCATCCCCTCCACACCATCCCCTCCACATCACCCCCTCCCCATTACCCCTCCACACCATCCCCTCCACACCATCCCCTCCACATCACCCCCTCAACACCATCCCCTCCACACCATCCCCTCTACATCACCCCCTCCACATCACCCCCTCCCCATCACCCCTCCACACCATCCCCTCCACACCATCCCCTCCACATCACTGCCTCCACATCACCCCCTGCATGTCATCCCTCTCTACACCATCTCTCTCCACATCATCCCCTCCACACCATCCCTCTCCACACCATAACCTCCACATCACCCCCTCCACATCATCTCCTCCACACCATCCCCTCCACACCATCCCCTCCACATCATCCGCTCCACATCATCCCCTCCACATCACCTCCTCCACATCATGCCTCTCTACATCATCCCTCTCCACATCACCCCCTCCACATTACCCCCTCCACACCATCCCCTCCACACCATCCCCTCCACATCACCCCCTCCACATCTCCCCATCCACATCATCCCTGTCCACACCAACCCCTCCACATCATCCCCTCCACATCATCCCTCTCTACATCATCCCTCTCCAAACCATCCTCTCCACATCATCCCTCTCCACATCACCCCCTCCATATCACCCCCTCCACAACATCCCCTCCACATCATCCCTCTCCACATCACCCCCTCCACATTACCCCCTCCACACCATCCCCTCCACACCATCCCCTCCACATCACCCCCTCCACATCTCCCCATCCACATCATCCCTGTCCACACCAACCCCTCCACATCATCCCCTCCACATCACCCCCTCCACATCACCCCCTCCACATCACCCCCTCCACATCACCCCCTCCACACCATCCCCTCCACATCATCCCTCTCTACCTCATCCCTCTCCAAACCATCCTCTCCACATCATACCTCTCCACATCACCCCCTCCACACCATCCCTCTCCACATCATCCCCTCCACATCACCCCCTCCACATCACCCCCTCCACATCACCCCCTCCACATCACCCCCTCCACACCATCCCCTCCACATCATCCCTCTCTACCTCATCCCTCTCCACACCATCCCCTCCACATCACCCCCTCCACACCATCCCCTCCACATCATCCTTCTCCACACCATCCCCTCCACATCATCCTTCTCTACATCAACCCCTCCACACCATCCCCTCCACAGCATCCACTCCACATCATCCCTCTCAACACCATCCCCTGCTCACAATCTCTCTCCCTATCATCCACCTCCACATCATCCCCTCCACACCATCCCCTCCACATCATCCTTCTGCACATCACCCCCTCCCCACCATCCCTCTCCACGTCATCCATCTACACACCATCCCCTCCACACAATCCCTCTCCATATCATCCACCTCCACATCATCCCCTCCACACCATCCCTCTCCATATCATCCCCTCTACATCACTGCCTCCACATCACCCCCTCCACATCATCCCTCTCTACATCATCCCTCTCCACACCATCCCCTCTCCACATCATCCCCTCCACATCATCCCTCTCCACACCATCCCTCTCCACACCATCCTCTCCACATCATCCCCTCCACATCATCCTTCTGCACATCACCCCCTCCACACCATCCCTCTCCACGTCATCCATCTCCACACCATCCCCTCCACACAATCCCTCTCCATATCATCCACCTCCACATCATCCCCTCCACACCATCCCTCTCCATATCATCCCCTCCACATCACTGCCTCCACATCACCCCCTCCACATCATCCCCTCCACATCATCCCTCTCCACACCATCCCTCTCCACACCATCCCCTCCACATTACCCCTCTCTACTTCATCCCTCTCCACATCATCTCCTCCACACCATCCCCTCCATATCACCCCCTCCACATCACGCCCTCCATATCATCCCTCTCCACACCATCCCCTCCACACTATCCCCTCCACATCACTGCCTCCACATCACCACTGCACATCATCCCTCTCTACATCATCCCTCTCCACATCACCTCCTCCACATCACCCCCTCCACACCATCCCCTCCACACCATCCCCTCCACATCACCCCCTCCACATCACCCCCTCCACACCATCCCCTCCACACCATCCCCTCCACATCATCCCCTCCACATCACTGCCTCCACATCACCCCCTGCACATCATCCCTCTCTGTACCATCCCTCTCCACATCATCCCCTCCACATCATCCCCTCCACATCATCCCCTCCACATCACTGCCTCCACATCACCCCCTCCACATCATCCCCTCCACACCAACCCCTCCACACCATCCCCTCCACACCATCCCCTCCACATCACCCCCTCCACATCACCCCCTCCACATCACCCCTCCACACCATCCCCTCCACACCATCCCCTCCACACCATCCCCTCCACATCACCCCTCCACACCATCCCCTCCACCTCATCCCCTCCACACCATCCCCTCCACACCATCCCCTCCACACCATCCCCTCCACATCATCTCTCTCCACACCATCCCTCTCCGCATCATCCCCTCCACACCATCCCTCTCCACATCACTGCCTCCACATCACCACCTCCACATCATCCCTCTCTATATCATCCCTTTCCACATCACCCCCTCCACATCATCCCTCTCCACACCATCCCCTCCACACCATCCCCTCCACACCATCCCCTCCACACCATCCCCTCCACATCACCCCTCTCTACATCATCCCTCTCCACACCATCCCCTCCACATCATACCTCTCCACACCATCCCCTCCACATCATCCCCCTCCACATCATCCCCTCCACACCATCCCTCTCCACACCATCCCCTCCACACCATCCCCTCCACATCATCACTCTCCACATCATCCCACTTCACACCATCCCTCTCCACATCATTCCTCTCCACACCATCCCTCTCCACATAATCCCTCTCTACATCATCCCTCTCCAGACCATCCCTCTCCACATAATCCCTCTCTACATCATCCCTCTCCACACCATCCCTCTCCACACCATCCCTCTCCACACCATCCCTCTCCACACCATCCCTCTCCACACCATCCCCTCCACACCATCCCCTCCACACCATCCCCTCCACATCATCCCTCTCTACATCATCCCTCTCTACATTATCCCCTCCACATCACTGCCTCCACATCACCCCTCCACATCATCCCTCTCTACATCTTCCCTCTCCACATCACCCTTCCACATCATCCCTCTCTACATCATCCCTCTCCACACCATCCCTCTCCACACCATCCCTCTCTACATCATCCCCTCCACATCACTGCCTCCACATCACCCCCTCCACATCTTCCCTCTCTACATCATCCCCTCCATATCACCCCCTCCACATCATCCCTCTCTACATCATCCCTCTCTACATCATCCCCTCCACATCACTGCCTCCACATCACCCCCTCCACATCTTCCCTCTCTACATCATCCCCTCCATATCACCCCCTCCACATCATCCCTCTCTACATCATCCCTCTCTACATCATCCCTCTCTACATTATCCCTCTCTACACCATCCCTCTCTACATCATCCCCTCCACATCATCCCTCTCTACATTATCCCTCTCCACATCACCCCTCCACATCATCCCTCTCTACACCCTCCCTCTCCACACCATCCCTCTCTACATCATCCCCTCCACATCACTTCCTCCACATCACCCCCTCCACATCATCCCTCTCTACATCATCCCTCTCTACATCATCCCTCTCCACATCATCCCTCTCTATGTCATCCCTCTCCACACCATCTCTCTCCACACCACCTCTCTCCACATCATCCCCTCCACACCATCCCCTCCACATCATCCCTCTCTACACCATCACCTCCACACCATCCCTCTCTACATCATCCCCTCCACATCACTTCCTCCACATCACCCCCTCCACATCATCCCTCTCTACATCATCCCTCTCTACATCATCCCTCTCCACATCATCCCTCTCTATGTCATCCCTCTCCACACCATCTCTCTCCACACCACCTCTCTCCACATCATCCCCTCCACACCATCCCCTCCACATCATCCCTCTCTACACCATCACCTCCACATCATCCCTCTCTACATCATCCCTCTCCAGATCACCCCCTCCACATCATCCCTCTCTACACCATCCTTTTCCACACCATCCCTCTCCACATCATCCCTCTCCACACCATCCCTCTCCACACCATCGCCCTCCACATCATCCCTCTCTACACCATTAAGACCACATATCCTATCCTCACCACCACCACTGCAACATCCACACCACTTTATTCCACCATATGCTGTGAACTTCTCATGGCACACCATGCCCTCAGCATGACACCAACCACACCGAATCAACCTCTGTGCACCATACTAACCCCACCACTCCCTCTACACCATTTTATCCCATGTCAGGCCATCACCATCACCCCATCCCACTGACAACTTCAGTACCCATCTATAGGACACCATCAACACCACACCATCAGATTCCCTCCAACCATCCACACCCCATCCCACTGACACCTTCAGTACCCATCACACCATTTATACAACACCATCAACACCACACCATCAGATTCCCTCCTACCATCCACACCCCATCCCACTGACACCTTCAGTACCCATCACACCATCTACACGACACCATCAACACCACACCATCAGATTCCCTCCTACCATCCACACCCCATCCCACTGACACCTTCAGTCCCTATCACACCATCTATACGACACCATCAACACCACACCAGCAGATTCCCTCCTACCATCCACACCCCATCCCACTGACACCTTCAGTCCCTATCACACCATCTATACAACACCATCAATACCACACCATCAGATTCCCTCCTACCATCCACACCCCATCCCACTGACACCTTCAACACCCATCACACCATCTATACAACACCATCAACACCACACCATCAGATTCCCTCCTACCATCCACACCTCATCCCACTGACACCTTCAATACCCATCACACCATCTATACGACACCATCAACACCACACCATCAGATTCCCTCCTACCATCCACACCCCATCCCACTGACACCTTCAGTACCCATCACACCGTCTATACGACACCATCAACACCACACCATCAGATTCCCTCCTACCATCCACACCTCATCCCACTGACACCTTCAGTCCCTATCACACCATCTATACGACACCATCAACACCACACCATCAGATACCCTCCTACCATCCACACCTCATCCCACTGACACCTTCAATACCCATCACACCATCTATACGACACCATCAACACCACACCATCAGATACCCTCCTACCATCCACACCTCATCCCACTGACACCTTCAATACCCATCACACCATCTATACGACACCATCAACACCACACCATCAGATTCCCTCCTACCATCCACACCCCATCCCACTGACACCTTCAGTACCCATCACACCGTCTATATGACACCATCAACACCACACCATCAGATTCCCTCCTACCATCCACACCTCATCCCACTGACACCTTCAGTCCCTATCACACCATCTATACGACACCATCAACACCACACCATCAGATTCCCTCCTACCATCCACACCTCATCCCACTGACACCTTCAATACCCATCACACCATCTATACGACACCATCAACACCACACCGTCAGATTCCCTCCTACCATCCACACCCCATCCCACTGACACCTTCAGTACCCATCACACCGTCTATACGACACCATCAACACCACACCATCAGATTCCCTCCTACCATCCACACCTCATCCCACTGACACCTTCAGTCCCTATCACACCATCTATACGACACCATCAACACCACACCATCAGATACCCTCCTACCATCCACACCTCATCCCACTGAAACCTTCAGTCCCTATCACACCATCTATACGACACCATCAACACCACACCATCAGATTCCCTCCAACCATCCACACCCCATCCCACTGACACCTTCAGTACCCATCACACCATCTATACAACACCATCAACACCACACCATCAGATTCCCTCCTACCATCCACACCTCATCCCACTGACACCTTCAATACCCATCACACCATCTATACGACACCATCAACACCACACCGTCAGATTCCCTCCTACCATCCACACCCCATCCCACTGACAACTTCAGAACCCATCACACCATCTATACAACACCATCAACACCACAGCGTCAGATTCCCTCCAACCATCCACACCTCATCCCACTGACACCTTCAATACCCATCACACCATCTATACAACACCATCAACACCACACCATCAGATTCCCTCCTACCATCCACACCCCATCCCACTGACACCTTCAGTACCCATCACACCATCTATACAACACCATCAACACCACACCGTCAGATTCCCTCCTACCATCCACACCTCATCCCACTGACACCTTCAGTACCCATCACACCGTCTATACGACACCATCAACACCACACCATCAGATTCCCTCCTACCATCCACACCCCATCCCAATGACACCTTCAACACCCATCACACCGTCTATACGACACCATCAACACCACACCGTCAGATTCCCTCCTACCATCCACACCTCATCCCACTGACACCTTCAACACCCATCATACCATCTACACAACACCATCAACACCACACCATCAGATACCCTCCTACCATGCACACCTCATCCCACTGACACCTTCAACACCCATCATACCATCTACACGACACCATCAACACCACACCGTCAGATTCCCTCCTACCATCCACACCTCATCCCACTGACACCTTCAGTACCCATCACACCATCTATACGACACCATCAACACCACACCGTCAGATTCTCTCCTACCATCCACACCTCATCCCACTGACACCTTCAGTACCCATCAGACCATATATACAACACCATCAACAACACAGTCAGATTCCCTCCTACCATCCACACCCCATCCCACTGACACCTTCAGTACCCATCACACCATCTATACGACACCATCAACACCACACCATCAGATACCCTCCTACCATCCACACCTCATCCCACTGACACCTTCAGTACCCATCACACCATCTACACAACACCATCAATACCACACCGTCAGATTCTCTCCTACCATCCACACCTCATCCCACTGACACCTTCAGTACCCATCACACCATCTATACAACACCATCAACACCACACCGTCAGATTCCCTCCTACCATCCACACCCCATCCCACTGACACCTTCAGTACCCATCACACCATCTATACGACACCATCAACACCACACCATCAGATTCCCTCCTACCATCCACACCTCATCCCACTGACACCTTCAACACCCATCATACCATCTACACGACACCATCAACACCACACCATCAGATTCCCTCCTACCATCCACACCTCATCCCACTGACGCCTTCAGTACCCATCACACCATCTATACGACACCATCAACACCACACCGTCAGATTCTCTCCTACCATCCACACCTCATCCCACTGACACCTTCAGTACCCATCACACCATCTATACAACACCATCAACACCACACTGTCAGATTCCCTCCTACCATCTACACCCCAACCCACTGACAGTTCAGTACCCATCACACCATCTATACAACACCATCAATACCACACCGTCAGATTCCCTCCTACAATCCACACCCCATCCCACTGACACCTTCAATACCCATCACACCATCTATATGACACCATCAACACCACACCATCAGATTCCCTCCTACCATCCACACCTCATCCCACTGACACCTTCAGTACCCATCACACCATCTATACAACACCATCAATACCACACCATCAGATACCCTCCTACCATCCACACCTCATCCCACTGACACCTTCAGTACCCATCACACCATCTACACAACACCATCAATACCACACCGTCAGATTCCCTCCTACCATCCACACCTCATCCCACTGACACCTTCAGTACCCATCACACCATCTATACAACACCATCAACACCACATCATCAGATTCCCTCCTACCATCCACACCTCATCCCACTGACACCTTCAGTACCCATCACACCATCTATACGACACCATCAACACCACACCATCAGATACCCTCCTACCATGCACAACTCATCCCACTGACACCTTCAATACCCATCACACCATCTATATGACACTATCAACACCACACCATCAGATTCCCTCCTACCATCCACACCTCATCCCACTGACACCTTCAGTACCCATCACACCATCTATACAACACCATCAATACCACACCATCAGATACCCTCCTACCATCCACACCTCATCCCACTGACACCTTCAGTACCCATCACACCATCTACACAACACCATCAATACCACACCGTCAGATTCCCTCCTACCATCCACACCTCATCCCACTGACACCTTCAGTACCCATCACACCATCTATACAACACCATCAACACCACATCATCAGATTCCCTCCTACCATCCACACCTCGTCCCACTGAAACCTTCATTACCCATCACACCATCTATACGACACCATCAACACCACACTGTCAGATTCTCTCCTACCATCCACACCTCATCCCACTGACACCTTCAGTACCCATCACACCATCTATACAACACCATCAACACCACATCATCAGATTCCCTCCTACCATCCACACCTCATCCCACTGACACCTTCAGTACCCATCACACCATCTATACAACACCATCAACACGACACTGTCAGATTCTCTCCTACCATCCACATCTCATCCCACTGACACCTTCAGTACCCATCACACCATCTATACAACACCATCAACACCACATCATCAGATTCCCTCCTACCATCCACACCTCGTCCCACTGAAACCTTCATTACCCATCATACCATCTATACGACACCATCAACACCACACTGTCAGATTCCCTCCTACCATCCACACCTCGTCATGCCACAACGTCCACACCACACCACATCTCATACCGTTTTATCAGTACCATATCCTCCCAGTTACACCATGACACTTCAGAGCATACCATCTTTATCACCCCTTCCCTTGCTGGGCCCCACAGTGCATGCACACTGTGCCATTAACAGCCCTGTCTGCACCTGACTCCTGCTCTGCCCTGTGCCCCTGGACACTCACCTTCAGACCCGTTCCAAACCACCTGTGCCCCTGGACACTCGCCCCAGTCCCATCTCAAACCACCTGTGCCCCTGAACACTCACCTCAGTCCCGTCCCAAACCACCTGTGCCCCTGGACACTCGCCCCCAGTCCCGTTCCAAACCACCTGTGCCCCTGGACACTCGCCCCCAGTCCCATTCCAAACCACCTGTGCCCCTGGACACTTGCCCCAGTCCCGTTCCAAACCACCTGTGCCCCTGGACACTCGCCCCAGTCCCGTCCCAAACCACCTGTGCCCCTGGACACTCACCCCAGTCCCGTTCCAAACCACCTGTGCCCCTGGACACTCGCCCCCAGTCCCGTTCTAAACCACCTGTGCCCCATTGCACACCACAAGGCTTACTCTGGCCATCACCTCATCAACACTATCCAACAAAACTCAAGCCACCTTCCTACACCTTGACCTCACAATGCCCTCGCCACTCCATCCACCAACAAACACCCACACAACACCTCACACTGTCCTATGCAGAGCTGCCACTTCACACCATTCTGTCCCCTTCCTTGTGGCCACATGTCAGTCACAGCAATCCTCCGTGCAGCTCCTGGCTTCTGAGCAGCCCTGCTGGGAAAGCAGACCTGTGCCTGCCAAGCACTTCTGGTTGGCTCACCAGCCTCATAAAGTGGGCAGACGGAAAGCAAAGGCTGCAGGCTTCTTAAAGTCACTCGTAGATGCCATTTTGTTCTAAGAGAATGTTTTTGAGGCTCTAAATGTGAAGATCACACAGTGACAGAGAGCGAAATGGTATGTGCCTGGGTGTTTGCTGGATTGAAATAGAAGTGAGACTGCAGCAACAATGGCGTTCTGCTAGGACTGAGGGGTCCCATATGTGGACATGGAGGAGACAATGAGTGTGAGCTTTGTTGACAGGGAGGCCTGGGGACTGGAGAGGAGGGTATGGGGGGAGGGAGGCCAGGCTGGACAGGTTCAGGGGGGCCTGGGGGCTGGAGAGGAGGAGCAGAGCAGGCCGGACAGCTCGATCCTCAGCTTGATCCTGCTGGCACATCACACGGAAGTACTGAGGTCATACCTGCCTCCCAAGGGCTGGCCAATCCACCTCTTATCTGTCAAACATCTTAAGTCTGAGGCCCAATCATACCAATAATGCCAACAGAAGACCCACAGCCATGTTGGGTGTGGCACCCAGGTGACAGCACCAGACTGGGTCAGAAGTGCTGCCCGGGCCTGCGGTTCTCTGATGGTTCTCTACTGGCTTCCAAGGTCAGCATGCTGCGTGTCCAGGAGGGAGTAGGGTCATAACTTTCAGCCTCCAGGATCATAGCAGCACTGAGACGAGTCTGAATTTTGGCAGAGAACATCTCCATCATTTGGACATTTTGAATGGAACAAGAGGAAAATGAGTCTGTGACTCACAGAGCACTCCTCACGAGGCAGACACCCAGGTCTGCACTGAGGCTTTCATAGTGCATCGGGCTGTGGACGTGCTGTCCTGAGAGCTGTTGGCATTCTCTGCACGTGCACTGGCCCCAGCACCCTGTCAGCTGTCCCTTACAAACACACACACACACACACACACACACACACACACACACACACACACACACACACACACACACTGCATTATTTACCATCCTGGAGTCTAGACTGGCAGCAGCCACAATAAAAGCTTGTAGGATGGGCTTAGTGGGTCCCGGCCAGCTGGCCACCCTTGCCCCTTTCTGGTGGGAGAAACACTCCCCCCACTCCTGGTCATAGCCTGCCGGTTTTCCGATGGGCAGGCGCAGGGGTCCTGTAGGGGAAGGGCCCCATCCTGGAGCCAGGCAAGTTCCTTGGGGTAGGCCCCTCAGGATGCAGCCATTCCGTTGATTAAATCATTTGACATTGCCATGTGCCTGTCGCTAATCAGTATGAAGAGCACTGAGCAAGCTGGCAAGCAGATGCAGAGCCTGGCCAGGCAGCTGGAGACCCCAGCGTGGCCAGTCCCTCACAGAGCTCCCCCGGCCCACACATGCCAGAGTGCATTAACTGAATAACAAATCACCCCACAACTCACTTTCCTGCCTGGACACTGGAGGCGAGGGCAGCAGCCCTTAGCCTGGCCACCAGGTGGGCAGCGCTGCCCGGAACTTGGCCCCAGCGGCTGCGTACTCACCATGGGCCCTGTGGAGTTACGAAGGCGCAGGTGCAGGTAGCGTGGCGCTGTTGGCAGAGACAACTATGTTGCACCGTCTTCCCCTCTAGCCTCCATGGCCATCCAGAAGGTCAATTGTCCTGAGCAGCAGCCACGGCCACAGCCAGGCTCCCGGGCAGGATGCCGCAGGGTGACCGTGGCAGGACTGCTGAAGGTCTGAAGTCTGCGCCCACCTGTGAAGACGGAGCTGGGTTAGAGGCACGGTGGAGGGTCTTTTCTGTCTGCCCACCGTGGCCACCCTTGGCAGTGGTCAGCCCCTCCCATTTCCCCCTCTGGGCCTGTTGGAGCCTCTGACCCAAGCCCTTGGGGGCTTATGAGGAGCTGTGACAAACCTGGGCTCAGGAGCCTGGGGGACTGCCTCTTGCACTCTTCTTCCTGCCAATCAATCAACCTCCTCTTACCATCCAACACAAGAGCCGAACTTGATCCTCTCTGGCTACACAAAGCCAGACCAACATGTCCGTCAGTTTAAATCAAGAGAACAGTAAACCTGAATTAATCTCCTAGGATTCAGCCGGGCGTGGCGGGTAGACTCTTTGGCTGGGGGCTGTGGCGACCCTTCCCACAGGGCTGCTCTTGCCACTGCTGGAGCTGCCTGGTCCCTCAGAGGCCCTGCTCCAGCATCACCCAAACTTCCTGCTTTCTCAGGAGAGTGGCCATCGTGCAGGGAGGTGTTTTTGCCTGAGATGGGCCCTTGTAAGCAGCCACTGCAGTGGCTGGCAGCTTGACCTGAAGGCCCGTCGGCCGCCCAGACCCCAAGACGACACAGTACAACGTCTCACCTATTTTGGTAACGACCGCTGTAGAGGCACAGGTCCTGCAGTTCTCATCCTTGTTGCAGGCGTAGCATGGCAGGCTCCCAAAGTCAGGGACCGGCTTTCCATCACGGACAGCATTGGGCTGGAGCTTGCTAGTGGAGTTGTCAACAGATTGCAGGGCTGCAGCTGGGGGCCGGTTGTGGCCGGTGTGGTGGTGGTGATGAATGAGTCAGAGGCACCGCTAGCAGGCATTCAACATGATCTCAGCAGGCAGGCTGCTCTGGGCTGGGGACCCCGGTGCCTTTGCCAGAGTCTTGCAGCAGCAGCAGCAGCAGCAGCAGCAGCAGCAGCAGCAGCAGCAGCAGCAGCCAGCGACCAGGGACCAGCAGGGAAGGCAGGGAAGCAGCAGCCGTAACCATGGGGACAGGGGAGGCGTGATGGCGGGCTCTCCAGGCCGGCTCCCTGCGGCAGAGGGGGAATGGTTCTTCCCAGCCAGCCCTGCGGGGCCACGGGCTGCCCGCCTGCTGGTCACACTGCAGAGCTGATTTAAAGAGACAACCTATCTTCCAATAGATTCAGACAACTCACATGAAAGCCTGTCCCTGAAAGGAGGATGTGATTACATTTTAAAAAAGAAATCCCTGTCTGTCAAGGGCTCCAAGAACGGAAATGTGAAAAAGGAAATTGGTTTTGGAAGAATTTTTATTGTCCTCACATGTAAATCTTCTCAAATCCAAACATGCCCAATCTGAGGAGAAGCATCCCAGGTGTGAGTCAGCAGAGCTGCTCCTGCTGTGGAGGGAGCCCAGTGGACGGGGTGGCCCCGCCCCCACGGTGCCCCTCCCACCCTCCCGGCTTTCTGGGTTTTGAGGGTTCTGTCATGAAAACTCTCTGGGCTTGTTAAAAACCATGAAGACAGCCGGGCACAGTGGCTCACGCCTATAACCCTAGCTTCTCAGAAGGCTGAGATATGAGGATCAAGGTTCAAAGCCAGTCTGGGCACAAAAGGACCTGAGAGACTCATCTCCAGTTAACTTTTAGGAAACGGGAAGTGGGGCTTGGCTCAAGGGGCAGGGTGGCAGCCTTGAGCTGAAGAGCTCAGGGACAGCACCCAGGCCCAGAGTTCAAACCCCACGACTGACACACAAAAAAATTATGAAGACAGAATTCAACCCCGGATATGACAGGCTTTGCCTCTGAGTGGGGTGTGCTCAGCTGTCCTGTCAGGTGCCCTGAAAGAATCTGTGACGAGCCCTGAACTGAAGCTGATGGAGGAGACCCGGGAGGGGACTTGTCAGCTCACAAAGCTCCATAAAGCCAGGTGACCTCCAGGCCACCCTGCTTCCTCGGGTAGCATCGTGGGGGACACAGGGAGCCAAGGACCTCCCTGGGGTGGGCCTGGTCAAGAGTTCTGGGTAAGTGTGTGTGCACACATGTGTGTGTGTATGTGTGTGTGTGTGCGTGTGTCAGCTCCTTGGGAAACACAAGGACCTCTCTGTGGTGGGCCTGGTCAAGGGTTCTGGGTAAGCGTGTGCACACACACGTGTGCATGTGTGTGTGTGTGTGTGTGTGTACATGCGTCAGCTCCTCAGGAAACACAGGGACCTCTCTGGGGTGGGCCTGCTCAAGGGTTCTGGGTGTGTGTGCACACACGTGTGCATGTGTGTATGTGTGTACATGTGTCAGCTCCTCGGGAAACACAGGGACCTCTCTGTGGTGGGCCTGGTCAAGGGTTCTGGGTAAGCGTGTGTGCACACACGTGTGCATGTGTGTGTGTGTGTGCACGTGTATGTGCGTGTGTCAGCTCCTCAGGAAACACAGGGACCTCTCTGGGGTGGGCCTGGTCAAGGGTTCTGGGTAAGCGTGTGTGCACACACGTGTGCATGTGTGTGTGTGTGTGCACGTGTATGTGCGTGTGTCAGCTCCTCAGGAAACACAGGGGCCTCTCTGGGGTGGGCTGGTCAAGGGTTCTGGGTAAGCGTGTGTGCACACACGTGTGTGTGTACATGTCAACACCAGCTCCTTGCTGACTGGCACAAGGCCGACCATGGGTGTGGTGTGCAAGGGAGGATGGAGCTGCCACGTCCCCCCCTCTGGCTCCCAGTCCATGGTGCGGCGACTCTGGGCTGGGGATGGAAGCCTGGTTTGTTGGTCTGGTGCTGTGCACAGCGTGCCAGGGCCCTGAGCTCTTCTTGGAGGATGCAGAACTAGGCTGGTCATGTTCTCGTAGCGGTGCAGTTAGGTCCTGACTAGTCCAAGTCCTTGCCTGGCACCCCTGCCCACTGGTCACCCTCCGTGGCTAAGCACTCAGCACCGGGGGCTGGGTGCAGAGGGCGTCTGCTTCAGATGCCATCTCTTGGTGGTGCTGAGGGCAGGGTGTCTTCATGGCTCACACAGTGGCCCGTGCTCTGCAGCAAGGAGAGACTGAGGCACAGAGCACTTAGGTTCTTTTTCAGTTACCCGCCCCGCCACTCGCGGCCATTCCAGGGTCTTCTGGCCCTGGCTCATACTGGGAATGCAGCTGGCTTTCTGGCAGTTTTGTGCAAGTAGGACGACCTAGTTTGGTGGCAGAGGTCTCAGATTCCCTTTCCCTCCACTGGGAACGCCTGCCATCTCAGATCCAGGAGGACTGTGCCCTTGGGCTGCACTCGGGTGATGTTTGTGGTGAGCTGACAAGGTGCTGGGACTGGAAACTCCTGTCTCCAACATCCCACCCAACCACCAAAGAGAAAAGCAAAGGACAGTGTGACACTGTGATGCCGCGACAAAGCAGCCTGAAGCCTGTGGCCATTTCAGATGCTGAGATCCAAGTTCTAAGCCAGCCCAAGCAGACACATTTGAGAGATTCTTATCTCCAATTAACCAATTGAGTTTGGAGATTTTTTTTTTTTGCCAGTCCTGGGCTTGAGCTCAGGGCCTGAGCACTGTCCTTGGACTTTCTCAAGGCTAGAGCTCTGCCACTTGAGCCTCGGCACCACTTCCAGCTTTTTTTTTATGTATGTAGTACTGAGGAATCGAACCCAGGTCTTCATGCATGCTAGGCAAGCACTCTACCACTAGGCCAAACTCCAGGCCCTGAGTTTGGAGATTCCTATCTTCAAAAAGCTAGACCTGGAGGCATGGCTCAAGTGGTAGAATACTAGCTGTGAGAGAAAAACTAGAGCTAAGGGAGAGCAAAAGCCCTGGTTGAAGTCTGGGTTCCGCCCCCCACCCTGCCACACACACACACACACTCACACACACACTCACACACACACACTCTCACACACACACTCACACACTCACACACACACACTCACACTCACACACACACTCACACACACTCACACACACTCACACACACACACACTCACACACACTCACACTCACACACACACACACACACTCACACACACACTCACACACACACTCACACACACACTCACACACACTCACACACACACACTCACACACACACACGCACACACACACACACTCACACACACACACTCACACACACACACTCACACACACTCACACACACACACTCTCACACACACACACTCACACACACACTCACACACACACACTCACACACACACACTCACACACACACACTCACAATTTCCCCTCTACAGGAGCATGTGACAGGCGATGGCTGCACTGGCTCTGGGGCCATCACCTCCCACCCCCTTGTAGGACAGCCTTCCTCAGGGTTCCTGCATGCCGCACGACGATGGGGGTGGAGCCAAGGCCGTCTTGACACTTCCATCACTGCCTCCATGGCGGCACTCATTCCTCCAGAGTGGTGCCTGGCCTCTCTGTGCTCAGGCTCTGCTTTTCAACAACTGAGTCTTCTGGATGTCCACGAAGGGTATCCAGTAGCTTTACATTGCTAGACAGGGACTCCAAAGCCCTTGGGTCTTGGCCGCAGATGTGGCCCCTTGAGTTTGGTTAGGGAATCTCTCCTTAGAGGGAAAAGCTGCCCTTTGTGATGTGAAGGCCCAGGCCCCACGGCTGCCCCCATGAGCACAGCCATGAGTATCTGCTTGGCCTCCAGTGGGGCTGGCCCTGAGTGCTGCCTGGTTAGCGGGGGTCTACTCAGGCAGAGCCCGCTACATGCTCAAAAGGAAAGGAAGGGTTGATGTCTAGGTCCCAAACCCGAGCCCAGGGCCATGGAAGGCCATGCTTCTCTGCACCTGTAGCATCTGGAATTAGAAGTAAGGGCTGCCCCTGACCATGGGGGACTGGCCTGAACCATGGGACACTGTTCTAGACCACAGGGCACTGCTCTAGAACACAGGACACGGTCCTAGACCACAGGACACTGCTCTAGACCACGGGACACTGCTCTAGAACACAGGACACTGCTCTGGACCGCAGGACACTGCTCTAGACCACGGGACACTGCTCTAGAACACAGGACACTGCCCTGGACCACAGGACACTGCTCTAGAACACAGGACACTGTCCAGGACCACAGGACACTGCTCTAGACCACAGGACATTTCTCTAGACCACAGGACACTGCCCTAGAACACAGGACACTGCTCTAGAACACAGGACACTGCTCTAGAACACAGGACACTGCTCTAGACCACAGGACACTGCCCTGGACCATAGGACACTGCTCTAGAACACAGGACACTGCTCTAGAACACAGGACACTGCCCTGGACCACAGGACACTGCTCTGGACCACAGGACACTTCTCTAGGTCATGGGACAGTGCCCTGGACCACAGGGCTCTCAAGTCTTTGCAACTGCTTGCTATTTCATGAGGACTGAGACCCTCAGAGGAATAGAAATGTCAGAGATGTGACCATGGTGGCCTCTGCTTAAGTAGCCTGGGCCTGGCCATGGGGACAGTGGCTGGGGCTTCCCTGCATGTAGCGTCCAGGCTATGCTGTGGAATGAAAAAGTCTTTTTGGTTGCTGTGGAAACCAGCTGTCCCTCCCAACTCCCCAAACGACATCAGTCTGAGTTTGTGCCTAGTGTTCCTACCAGAGTCAGTGCCAGCAAGCTCATCGTTTGAGAACCAAATAATAAAATGAGCACGTCTACCTGCCGTGGGAGCTGTGAGAGGCCTGGGGGAGTCCAGCCTCGTGGAGGACACAGACAACTTCATGCACCTGCCCACCGTGCTTTGTAATGACCACGTGCCCATAGTATTCAGGAGTGGACTCATTGCTTTGAGTCTGCATCTACGCCCTTGGAGGCTCTGGCAAGTCGGGAAAGCTCTACTTTTGTGATGTGGGCTGGACTGTGGGACTGAGCTGGCCATGGCAGGGCAGGGGTAGGCACCCTCTGCCTTCGAGTGCTTGGTGCCTGGTTTGGGCTACCATCTGCACCCTGGGCCTTAGATGCCTTCTCTTCCAGGAGGAGGGAGACCCCTCTTCCCAGGATCTTTGGGTCTGTGTGAGGTTTGGGGAGGGGTGAAGGGGTGCCTATGGAGCCACCTATGGCTCCAGCCTGCTCCTGTCCGCCTGGGGTAGACACCGAGGTGGCCTCCTGACCCCCACACCACCCCGTCTAACAGGGGAAGTCCAGGATGCCATTTGGAGCTCGTATGGGAGGTTGGACATGTGCGGAACTCTCCCTTGTTCTGGAGGCCCTGGGGAGCCCGGATGGTGCCTGTGGGATGGAGTGCGAGTGGGGTTTGTGCTCTGCTGCCGTGCTCCCCATGGAACACTCTGTGATCTATGGCCCGAAGCTCCCTCTGTGCCCTCCCTGGAGGCCCCACAGACCTCCCCTGGCCTAGACATGGCCCTCCAACACCCTTCGTTGCCTGTGGGTCACACATCACTGGGGCTCCAGCACTCTGCTGACCAGTTTGGGAGGACACGAGGGGTGAGGGGCTCTGGACCCCATACTAGCCAGGCCACAAGAAACATGCCCAAGGCCCTCTCTGTGACGCACAGCAGCTGCTTCACTGGCAGGCCAGGGTATGTGGATGGGGATGACAGTTCAGCTGTCCTGTCTCTCTCAGGGCTTTGGCAAGGGTGCAACCTCACTTCTGGCTGCTACCTTTGACCCCTGGTAAGCCTGGACATGCACCAAGAAGCTTGATCCCTGTGTGTGAAGTGGGGTTCTCCAGAACCGAGGGGGACCTGCTGGTGCCTGACGGGGAGTACGCACAGATGCCATGCTGGTGACGGTGGCTGTGCTGGGCAGACCCATCCATGTCACGCTGGAGCCCCACGCAGCCCCAGCCAGAGACCAGGGAGCTTCCGGTGAACTCTGCAGAAACCTGTGCAGTGGCACAGAATGTTAATGTGGCTCATGGCAGAGAGAGATGAGCAGTACACAGAGCTCTGCTTGGGCGAGCTGGCAGCCATCTCGACCAGGAGGACTGGCTTTGCAGAGACATGGACATGGAAATGCAGCCATTTCACACAGATGGCTCCTTTGAGGCTCAGAGCCAGCTCCAGTTCTTGGGAACTTTGTAAACGGCAGATTTTTCAACCGGATCTTCTGGACTCTGCAAAGAAGGTGTGTTCCCACCTCTTGGGCTCAGAAGCTGTCTGTCTTCATTGCAATGTGGGCTAAAGACTGACAGAAACAGCAGTCCTGAGATGGTGATGAATATGAGGGGCTATTTGAGTTTCTAGACCCAAACAAGCAAGAAGCCCTCAGGACTTGGTTTTCAGGTGACATCTGCCTTGTGGGGTGGGGCTGGTGTGGCAGGACCTAGCTTTCCTGGGAGAGGTGACCTTCAGGCTCACCACAGGTAGCACATGGCCATGGGCCTTTGTGTGTCTCTCAAGGCACCTATGGCCTGCCAACCTGGCAGTGGATGCAGTCAAGGGGATTTAGGCCCAAACCTTTCCTCTCAGCGCCTCACTTAGGCCAAGACAGGAGGCCCAGGGATAAAAGGCTGAGACTCAAGAATCCTGCTTTCTAACACCCCCCACCCTACCTCTCCCTTTACTTGTGTGGGCACAGGCACCCTTCCTCCTGACTCCCTGGTCACCCTCAGCTGGGGAGCAGTGCTAAGACTCAGGAGGTCTAGAAGGGGTCCACCCACATTAGAGACAGACCCTGGGAGGAGCCATTCAGACAGGCAGGACCTTGAGGAAGGCCCTGGGACCGTGCTGCCTGGACGGCCCCTCCCTCATAGGTCCAGGCTACCTGGACTGTCTGTGCCATGGACCAGGGTGCCTGGAAGGGTCTGCCCAAAGACAAGTCTACGTGGATAGTGACTTCCAGGGACTAGCCTGCTGGACAGCCCCTGTCAGAGTCCATTCTGCTTGGGAGCAGTTTCTGGCACTTAGGCCTGGCCCCTTATTCAGCTAGAGCCAGAACATCTCGGCTCCCCTCCTCTGAGCCATCTTGGTCCAGCTGCCCGTGCCCTACCTGGGGTGACGCCTGCCTGATCCACCCCTGCCAGCTGCCTGCCTTCCCTGCTGGCCTAGACACTCCTGCCAAGGCCCCTGGCATCTGGGCTAGAGAAATGTCACCATTGTAGGTGTGATGGAAAGCCAGTCGCCTCACCTGACAACTTGGCTGAAGTAACTATTATGTTACCAAGTCACTAGTTTGTCTAGTAGTGAGCAGAACAGTTTTCTGCTTCTTTACATTTGGAACATTTCTTTCTCTCCTTTAAAAATATCTCTAAGCCTAAAAATAATCCTTACACTTAAACATTGCTAATAAATTTTGAGCCAGTCATTTTTGAGCTGTTGTTAATCGTAGACATTTGGAACAACTTAAATATCTAATGGTAGGGTTGGGCTGAACTGATAGACCACCCACACTGGACGGGTTAGCCAGTCAAGCTGGCTGCAGTGGGAGCACTGATTCACACACTTACTGCAAAGTACTGAGTGCATGCACGTGCATAGTGTGCTTGTACTGCAAGCCTTTGCATACAGTATGATGTATGCAAACTGTATTATACAGGCACATAACGGGAAGCATGTTAACTGTATTCATGTGAATGTGTGCTCCAGTGTGAGTGTGCAAGCATGGGCAGGGCTGTGACCATGTGTGAATTTGAATGTGTGTGACATGAGTGCACGGATGCGTGTGTGAGTGTATGTTGGTGTATGAATATGTGAGTGACATGCAAATGTGTGTGAATGTGTAGTTGTGATTGTGAAAGTGATTGTGTGTTCGTATGTGTGTTAGCATGAGCCATGAGTATGCACAAAAACATGTGCACACTGTGTGTTTATGTAGGTGACTGCTTAAGTGTGTGAGTGCAGGTGTGACGTGGGAGAGGGTGAATGTTGGTGTGTGTGAGGATCACATGTGAGTGTGTGATGAAAGTGCACGAGTATGTGTTGGTGTGGGAATGTACTGATGATGAGTGTGAGCAGGGTGTGAAGAGCGTGAACATGTGATTGTGAGTACATGAATGTATGTGGTTGAGATCTATGACTGTGCATGTGCATGAATGTGTGAATCTATGTCATTGTATAAGTAGCATATGAGCATGTGTGTAAATTTGTGATGGGAGTGCATGAGTGTGTGGTTGTGGGAATGTGGAGTTGTCTGTGTGGACACATGGAGTAGAGTGTCAGTGTCAGGTGTAGGAGTGAAGGGTGGGCATCAGTGTCTGAGTGTGCACCTGAAGGTGCGTTTGAGTGTGTCAGCACAGCGGGCCCAGGCAGTGAGCTCTGACTGCACCGGTGGGTAGGAGGTGTGTCAGCACAGCGGGCCCAGGCAGTGAGCTCTGACTGCACCGGTGGGTAGGAGGTGAGCACAGGCCACCAGGTAGGAAGGGAAGTCGCTGTCTGAGTGTGCCATGCACTGGTGGGTAGGAGGTGAGCACAGGCCACCAGGTAGGAAGGGAAGTCGCTGTCTGAGTGTGCCATGCACTGTGTGTGTCACAGGTGTGATCACTCACCACATTCTTCTGTTTCTAATTTTCAAATGTTTTCCTCATTATGCAATGTCGTGTTAAAAACTCAGCAGTCATTTTGAATAATAAAAGTGAAACCTCTATGGATACGATATTCAGTTCTTTTTGATTTGGTCTTTGGTTTGTTCCAATCTTTGCCTACACTACAAAGCGCTACAGGAAAATAGCTAACATAATTCCAAACACAAAGTCAACAAATAAGTGGAAATGAGTGAGAGCAGCGCCCTTCTTCTGCAGGAAGGGCAAAGCTTTGCTCTCCACTTGTGAGTGTGTGGACGGGCCCCAGACCTGCTCCTGGACAAGACTGGGAGGTTGGGGTGACTTCCTGCCTGGAGCCTGGTGGGGTTGGAGCAGAGCTCCAGGGGCACAAACCACCCCCTGTGCTTGCAGGTGATGCCCAGTGCTTTAAAGGTGGCAAGGCAGGTGGAGGTGCCACTGGGCAGAGAAGACATCCTCAAAGCCAGGGCCTTCTCAGGACTCCCAGGGGCATCGTGCTGCAGTGCCAGCACGCAGGGGGAAGTGCAGCGGATGAACCAGGGGGCCCAAGGCAGGGCTTGGGTCTGAAATGTCCCCCTGTGGGCCTGGCTCCTGGTACAGCATTGGTCAGGCAGCCAAGTGGACCCAGACTGAAGCCGTGATGAATCTTTTCCCTCAAAGTCGATGTTTGAAGCCAACCCAGGAGGATTCAGCACGGAGAGGTCACCCACACCCACTGCCCTCTTCCACCCACTGCCCTCCCCTGCCCACTGCCCTCATCCACCACCCACTGACCTCATCTATCACCCACAGTCCTCACTCTCCCCCTGCTCTTACCCGCCACCCACTGCTCTCATCCATCCACTGCTCTCACCCATCCACTGCCCTCACCCACCCACTGCCCTTGCTCTCCGCCCTTGTCAGAGCTGGAGCCCTTTGCTTGTATACTGGAATGCTTCTATTTCAGAAATCTTTAAAGCTAAACACCTTGTTATTTTCAAAACACAGTTCGCAAACTCCCAATATTTGCCCAGTCCAGACATAGGTTCAGCAGTTTTTTCAGCCAGCGCGGAATCAAAGGAGGAGCCTTGGGCACATGTGGTGGGCAGTGGAGGGCCCTCTGTGTTTCCAGGACAGTGCGACAGAGTGAAGACCAGGAGGGAGGGCTGGGGGTGGGTCAGGGGACGAGAGGGTGAGGGGCACTTCGGTGTTCTCCATGTTGTCCTCCTAACTCTGGTGGGCAGATGAGGGAGCGGAGAAAGCTTCAGCCTCCCTCCTCTCTCTCCCTCTTGGACCAACTCCATCAACCTAGCCCTGTGCCCCGCTGGCCCCATGGAGTCCATGCAGGCCCTGCTGTGGAGACTGGCTTCCTGCGTCCAGCTCATACTGAGACATGCCGGAGGAGCCGGAGTGGCCATGCTGGAGACTGGGCACACCAACAGGATATGGGCCCTCAGACGCCCAGCATTTGGGAAAGGTGCCCAGGTCAGCCCTGACTGGGTGATGACCCTTCTAGTGGAGATGCTGGGAATGAAAGTCAGGGCAGATTTCACAGACCTGGGGAGAAATCTGTGGGCATCCTGGCCGCACTCGCCAGTGTCTTTGTCCCAGTATTGCTGAGGGCAGGGGAGGGTCACAGGCCAGAGGGAGCCCGTTCTCTGTCCTTTTGGCTTCCCTAAACTCCTGACACGCAGGCCTGACAAATCCTCACTTGAACAGAGCCCAGATGAAGGAGCCTGCAAGTGTGATGGGACTTAGCCCATTGCTCTGTGGACTTTCTGTCCACACCTCACCTTCCACCCCCAGTGACCATGGCATGTGGCCTGGGAAGAACAAAGATGCTCTAACTGAGTAGTGGACAGCCATGGGAAGAGTTCAACTCAGACCCTGACCTGGAGGTCTGGCCAGCCTAGAGCTCCTGGTGAGGAGACCGGCCCCACCCTGGCCCTCCCAGCCACCACTGGAGCTGACCCCACTGAGGACTCCTGAGCAGGCTGCCTGGGGTCCTAGCAGTGGCCCCTCAAGGTGGACACAGGTGGCAATGGATTCAGGCTATAAACACAGTTCCCTCTTCTGACCTGAGCTCCCCTGACTGACCCTGACTGCGGTCAGCCTGTGCCTGGCCTCTGGGCTTCTCACCATCCTATGCTGGGGCTAGCCTATAAGGAATTTGGTGAAGGGGTAGTGGGATCCTGTGGATTTGAGGTCATCTACAGTGGCTTTTTTTGCTATGCAGAGACAGGCTGGGGTCACTTCAGCAGTGCTGGCCTGTGCCTGTGCCCCTCCACCCCCTGCGTGCCTCATGGGCAAGGTGGAGTCAGCCCTGAGCTTGCACAGCTCACAGGAAGGCTGAGGACAGGCCAGCTTAGAAGTCTCGCTTTATGGAAGTATTCAGTTGCAAGGATGGGAGACGGCAGTGGGTTTTGTCAACCACCGATTGGCAGGGCCTTAGCCTACTGGCATACACATCATGCGGGGCACAGGACTCGGGGCCATGGTGAAGCCAGAAAGGGGAAAGCAGGGCAGACACATGGAAATCACGTGAAAGAAGTGAAAGGTGAGGTACATCCTCGGGGGGGTGGAGTGACCTTCAGATGCAGGGCCAAGGTCATGACAACCTAAAGAACACTAAGCCTGGGCTTAATTTAATGTTTAAGTAAGGGAATCTTACCACTGACTTTTGAAGGTTAGATAGTGGTATTATTACTATGTTTTAAATAGCCATTATCTTTCAGCTACCATGCTGAATATTTATAGCAGTGATGAAACGTCTGGGGTTTGTGTCTAGATAGTCTGTGTGAGGAGAGAAAGGCCTGATCGTCCAGATTCAGGTGGTGGTGTTTGGAGGGTCATGGAGCCCTGTGAACTTGCCAGATGCCGTTCTCTCATCACTGCACTAGACCGAAAATGTCATGACAAGAGTTAAATGTGTGACCATGTTTGCACGTGTATACATGGGCACATATTTTACAGGCTGCCACTGTCTGTAAAGTAACCAGCTCTCCATACCATCTTCCCAGCCACGGGACAGCCACAGCTCTCCACACCACCTGTCTCCCAGCCAGACAGCCACGGGTTCCCATACCATCTTCCTAGCCACAGGGCCAGTGGCTTAAGCTGGAGTAGAGTCTGTAGTGTGACCTTCCTGACTCTGACTGGTGAAGGACAGTCTGGGAGTCCCCAGTGTCATCTGAACCAGAACTGTGCTAAGCTGCAGGCTAGTGTCTCTTAGAGGTACGTGGATATGTTTATTAGTTTTTGTCTGAAGCAGAAGAAAAGTCACCAAAGGGTTTTGCAATAATTAAAATTGGCTGCTCAGGCCACAGTGCTGTGAAACAGCAGCCCTTGCAGCGAGCAATCTCTTCTATATGTCCACAGAGCCCAGCCACCAGGCTCACAAGAGGTGACAGAAGGCCAGGGTCAATATGTGTTAATTAAAAGGATGAAGTGCCAGAGGCCTCAGGAGCCCCAGGAAGCCCAGGCAAGTGGCAGCTTTGGAACGAGGGCCTCAGGCTGCCTGTGACCGATGGCCGGGACTGGTCTTGGTATCAGAGGAGGAGGCCTCTCTGAGTACCAGTAGCCAGAGCTGCCAGGATGAGGGCGAGTGGACAGTAGTACCAGAGGCCACGAGATGGGACATGAAACTTCCTGTCAAGACAACTGCAGCAGAGGTCTAGGGCCTCTGAGGCTGGGTTGGGGAAAAGGCCAGCACCTCTCCCTACCAGGTCCACAGGGTCAGTGAATATATGGGTGTCATGGGGTGTTCCCATGGTGAGAGCATGAGCAGACAACCTGTGTGTGCACCCACTGCAGTGAGACTCTTCTGGCCCCAGGGGCAAAGAGGATGCTTCTTTCATCCCATGTTGGCATCTATTCACACTGTGTTCACCTGTGCTACTACATCCTGTGTCAGTGTCTGTGCAAACAGTGTTCACATGTGCTACTCCATCCTGTGTCAGTGCCTGTGTACACTGTGATCACATGTGCTACTCCATCCTGTGTCAGTGTCTGCGCACACTGTGTTCACATGTGCTACTCCATCCTGTGTCAGTGCCTGTGCACACTGTGTTCACATGTGCTATTCCATCCGGTGTCAATGCCTGTGTACACTGTGATCACATGTGCTACTCCATCCTGTGTCAGTGTCTGTGCAAACTGTGTTCACATGTGCTACTCCATCCTGTGTCAGTGCCTGTGTACACTGTGATCACGTGTGCTACTCCATCCTGTGTCAATGCCTGTGTACACTGTGATCACATGTGCTACTCCATCCTGTGTCAGTGCTTGTGTACACTGTGTTCACGTGTGCTACTCCATCCTGTGTCAGTGCTGTGTACACTGTGTTCACATGTGATACTCCATCCTGTGTCAGTGCCTGTGCACACTGTGTTCACATGTGCTACTCCATCCTGTGTCAGTGCCTGTGTACACTGTGTTCACATGTGCTACTCCATCCTGTGTCAGAGTCTGTGTACACTGTGTTCACGTGTGCTACTCCATCCTGTGTCAGTGCCTGTGTACACTGTGTTCACATGTGATACTCCATCCTGTGTCAGTGCCTGTGCACACTGTGTTCACATGTGCTACTCCATCCTGTGTCAGTGCCTGTGTACACTGTGATCACATGTGATACTCCATCCTGTGTCAGTGCCTGTGTACACTGTGTTCACATGTGCTACTCCATCCTGTGTCAGTGCCTGTGCACACTGTGATCACATGTGCTACTCCATCCTGTGTCAGTGCCTGTGCACACTGTGTTCACATGTGATACTCCATCCTGTGTCAGTGCCTGTGCACACTGTGTTCACATGTGATACTCCATCCTGTGTCAGTGCCTGTGTACACTGTGATCACATGTGATACTCCATCCTGTGTCAGTGCCTGTGCACACTGTGTTCACATGTGATACTCCATCCTGTGTCAGTGCCTGTGTACACTGTGATCACGTGTGCTACTCCATCCTGTGTCAATGCCTGTGTACACTGTGATCACATGTGCTACTCCATCCTGTGTCAGTGCCTGTGTACACTGTGATCACGTGTGCTACTCCATCCTGTGTCAATGCCTGTGTACACTGTGATCACATGTGCTACTCCATCCTGTGTCAGTGCCTGTGCACACTGTGTTCACGTGTGCTACTCCATCCTGTGTCAATGCCTGTGTACACTGTGATCACATGTGCTACTCCATCCTGTGTCAGTGCCTGTGTACACTGTGTTCACGTGTGCTACTCCATCCTGTGTCAGTGCCTGTGTACACTGTGATCACGTGTGCTACTCCATCCTGTCAGTGCCTGTGTACACTGTGTTCACATGTGCTACTCCATCCTGTGTCAGTGCCTGTGCACACTGTGTTCACATGTGCTATTCCATCCGGTGTCAATGCCTGTGCACACTGTGTTCACATGTGATACTCCATCCTGGGTCAGTGCTGTGCAAACTGTGTTCACATGTGCTACTCCATCCTGTGTCAATGCCTGTGTACACTGTGATCACATGTGCTACTCCATCCTGTGTCAGTGTCTGTGCAAACTGTGTTCACATGTGCTACTCCATCCTGTGTCAATGCCTGTGTACACTGTGATCACATGTGCTACTCCCTCCTCTGTCAGTGCCTGTGTACACTGTGTTCACGTGTGCTACTCCATCCTGTGTCAGTGCCTGTGCACACTGTGTTCACGTGTGCTACTCCATCCTGTGTCAGTGCCTGTGCACACTGTGTTCACGTGTGCTACTCCATCCTGTGTCAGTGCCTGTGCACACTGTGTTCACGTGTGCTACTCCATCCTGTGTCAGTGCCTGTGCACACTGTGTTCACATGTGATACTCCATCCTGGGTCAGTGCTGTGTACACTGTGTTCACGTGTGCTACTCCATCCTGTGTCAGTGCCTGTGCACACTATGATCACATGTGCTACTCCATCCTGTGTCAGTGCCTGTGCACACTGTGTTCACGTGTGCTACTCCATCCTGTGTCAGTGCCTGTGCACACTGTGTTCACGTGTGCTACTCCATCCTGTGTCAGTGCCTGTGCACACTGTGTTCACATGTGCTACTCCATCCTGTGTCAGTGCCTGTGCACACTATGATCACATGTGCTACTCCATCCTGTGTCAGAGTCTGTGCACACTGTGTTCACATGTGCTACTCCATCCTGTGTCAGTGCCTGTGCACACTGTGTTCACATGTGATACTCCATCCTGTGTCAGTGCCTGTGTACACTGTGATCACGTGTGCTACTCCATCCTGTGTCAGTGCCTGTGTACACTGTGTTCACATGTGCTACTCCATCCTGTGTCAGTGCCTGTGCACACTGTGTTCACATGTGCTACCCCATCCTGTGTCAGTGCCTGTGTACACTGTGTTCACATGTGCTACTCCATCCTGTGTCAGTGTCTGTGTACACTGTGTTCACATGTGCTACTCCATCCTGTGTCAGTGCCTGTGCCACTGTGATCACGTGTGCTACTCCATCCTGTGTCAGTGCCTGTGCACACTGTGTTCACGTGTGCTACTCCATCCTGTGTCAGTGCCTGTGCACACTGTGTTCACATGTGCTACTCCATCCTGTGACAGTGCCTGTGCACACTATGATCACATGTGCTACTCCATCCTGTGTCAGAGTCTGTGCACACTGTGTTCACATGTGCTACTCCATCCTGTGTCAGTGCCTGTGCACACTGTGTTCACATGTGATACTCCATCCTGTGTCAGTGCCTGTGTACACTGTGATCACGTGTGCTACTCCATCCTGTGTCAGTGCCTGTGTACACTGTGTTCACATGTGCTACTCCATCCTGTGTCAGTGCCTGTGCACACTGTGTTCACATGTGCTACCCCATCCTGTGTCAGTGCCTGTGTACACTGTGTTCACATGTGCTACTCCATCCTGTGTCAGTGTCTGTGTACACTGTGTTCACATGTGCTACTCCATCCTGTGTCAGTGCCTGTGCACACTGTGATCACGTGTGCTACTCCATCCTGTGTCAGTGCCTGTGCACACTGTGTTCACATGTGCTACTCCATCCTGTGTCAGTGCCTGTGCACACTGTGTTCACGTGTGCTACTCCATCCTGTGTCAGTGCCTGTGCACACTGTGTTCACATGTGCTACTCCATCCTGTGTCAGTGCCTGTGCACACTATGATCACATGTGCTACTCCATCCTGTGTCAGAGTCTGTGCACACTGTGTTCACATGTGCTACTCCATCCTGTGTCAGTGCCTGTGCACACTGTGTTCACATGTGATACTCCATCCTGTGTCAGTGCCTGTGTACACTGTGATCACGTGTGCTACTCCATCCTGTGTCAGTGCCTGTGTACACTGTGTTCACATGTGCTACTCCATCCTGTGTCAGTGCCTGTGCACACTGTGTTCACATGTGCTACCCCATCCTGTGTCAGTGCCTGTGTACACTGTGTTCACATGTGCTACTCCATCCTGTGTCAGTGTCTGTGTACACTGTGTTCACATGTGCTACTCCATCCTGTGTCAGTGCCTGTGCCACTGTGATCACGTGTGCTACTCCATCCTGTGTCAGTGCCTGTGCACACTGTGTTCACGTGTGCTACTCCATCCTGTGTCAGTGCCTGTGCACACTGTGTTCACATGTGCTACTCCATCCTGTGACAGTGCCTGTGCACACTATGATCACATGTGCTACTCCATCCTGTGTCAGAGTCTGTGCACACTGTGTTCACATGTGCTACTCCATCCTGTGTCAGTGCCTGTGCACACTGTGTTCACATGTGATACTCCATCCTGTGTCAGTGCCTGTGTACACTGTGATCACGTGTGCTACTCCATCCTGTGTCAGTGCCTGTGTACACTGTGTTCACATGTGCTACTCCATCCTGTGTCAGTGCCTGTGCACACTGTGTTCACATGTGCTACCCCATCCTGTGTCAGTGCCTGTGTACACTGTGTTCACATGTGCTACTCCATCCTGTGTCAGTGTCTGTGTACACTGTGTTCACATGTGCTACTCCATCCTGTGTCAGTGCCTGTGCACACTGTGATCACGTGTGCTACTCCATCCTGTGTCAGTGCCTGTGCACACTGTGTTCACATGTGCTACTCCATCCTGTGTCAGTGCCTGTGCACACTGTGTTCACGTGTGCTACTCCATCCTGTGTCAGTGCCTGTGCACACTGTGTTCACATGTGCTACTCCATCCTGTGTCAGTGCCTGTGCACACTATGATCACATGTGCTACTCCATCCTGTGTCAGAGTCTGTGCACACTGTGTTCACATGTGCTACTCCATCTAGTGTCAGTGCCTGTGCACACTGTGTTCACATGTGATACTCCATCCTGTGTCAGTGCCTGTGTACACTGTGATCACGTGTGCTACTCCATCCTGTGTCAGTGCCTGTGTACACTGTGTTCACATGTGCTACTCCATCCTGTGTCAGTGCCTGTGCACACTGTGTTCACATGTGCTACTCCATCCTGTGTCAGTGTCTGTGTACACTGTGTTCACCTGTGCTACTCCATCCTGTGTCAGTGCCTGTGCACACTGTGATCACGTGTGCTACTCCATCCTGTGTCAGTGCCTGTGCACACTGTGTTCACATGTGCTACTCCATCCTGTGTCAGTGCCTGTGCACACTGTGTTCACGTGTGATACTCCATCCTGTGTCAGTGCCTGTGTACACTGTGTTCACATGTGATACTCCATCCTGTGTCAGTGCCTGTGCACACTGTGATCACATGTGCTACTCCATCCTGGGTCAGTGCTGTGTACACTGTGTTCACGTGTGCTACTCCATCCTGTGTCAGTGCCTGTGCACACTGTGTTCACGTGTGCTACTCCATCCTGTGTCAGTGCCTGTGCACACTGTGTTCACATGTGCTACTCCATCCTGTGTCAGTGCCTGTGCACACTGTGTTCACGTGTGCTACTCCATCCTGTGTCAGTGCCTGTGCACACTGTGTTCACATGTGCTACTCCATCCTGTGTCAGTGCCTGTGCACACTGTGTTCACGTGTGCTACTCCATCCTGTGTCAGTGCCTGTGTACACTGTGTTCACATGTGCTACTCCATCCTGTGTCAGTGTCTGTGTACACTGTGTTCACGTGTGCTACTCCATCCTGTGTCAATGCCTGTGCACTGTGTTCATGTGTGCTACTCCATCCTGTGTCAGTGCCTGTGCACACTGTGTTCACATGTGATACTCCATCCTGTGTCAGTGCCTGTGCACACTGTGTTCACGTGTGCTACTCCATCCTGTGTCAGTGCCTGTGCACACTGTGTTCACGTGTGCTACTCCATCCTGTGTCAGTGCCTGTGTACACTGTGTTCACATGTGCTACTCCATCCTGTGTCAGTGCCTGTGCACACTGTGTTCACATGTGATACTCCATCCTGGGTCAGTGCTGTGTACACTTTGTTCACGTGTGCTACTCCATCCTGTGTCAGTGCCTGTGCACACTATGATCACTTGTGCTACTCCATCCTGTGTCAGTGCCTGTGTACACTGTGATCACGTGTGCTACTCCATCCTGTGTCAGTGCCTGTGCACACTGTGTTCACGTGTGCTACTCCATCCTGTGTCAGTGCCTGTGCACACTGTGTTCACGTGTGCTACTCCATCCTGGGTCAGTGCTGTGTACACTGTGTTCACGTGTGCTACTCCATCCTGTGTCAGTGCCTGTGCACACTGTGTTCACGTGTGCTACTCCATCCTGTGTCAGTGCCTGTATACACTGTGTTCACATGTGATACTCCATCCTGTGTCAGTGCCTGTGTACACTATGTTCACATGTGATACTCCATCCTGGGTCAGTGCTGTGTACACTGTGTTCACGTGTGCTACTCCATCCTGTGTCAGTGCTGTGTACACTGTGATCACATGTGCTACTCCATCCTGTGTCAGTGCCTGTGCACACTATGATCACATGTGCTACTCCATCCTGTGTCAGTGCCTGTGCACACTGTGTTCACGTGTGCTACTCCATCCTGTGTCAGTGCCTGTGCACACTGTGTTCACGTGTGCTACTCCATCCTGTGTCAGTGCCTGTGCACACTGTGTTCACATGTGCTACTCCATCCTGTGTCAGTGCCTGTGTACACTGTGTTCACGTGTGCTACTCCATCCTGTGTCAGTGCCTGTGCACACTATGATCACATGTGCTACTCCATCCTGTGTCAGTGTCTGTGCACACTGTGTTCACATGTGCTACTCCATCCTGTGTCAGTGCCTGTGCACACTGTGTTCACATGTGATACTCCATCCTGTGTCAGTGCCTGTGTACACTGTGATCACGTGTGCTACTCCATCCTGTGTCAGTGTCTGTGTACACTGTGTTCACATGTGCTACTCCATCCTGTGTCAGTGCCTGTGTACACTGTGTTCACATGTGCTACTCCATCCTGTGTCAGTGCCTGTGCACACTGTGTTCACATGTGCTACCCCATCCTGTGTCAGTGCCTGTGTACACTGTGTTCACATGTGCTACCCCATCCTGTGTCAGTGTCTGTGTACACTGTGTTCACATGTGCTACTCCATCCTGTGTCAGTGCCTGTGCACACTGTGATCACGTGTGCTACTCCATCCTGTGTCAGTGCCTGTGCACACTGTGTTCACATGTGCTACTCTATCCTGTGTCAGTGCCTGTGCACACTGTGTTCACGTGTGATACTCCATCCTGTGTCAGTGCCTGTGTACACTGTGTTCACATGTGATACTCCATCCTGTGTCAGTGCCTGTGCACACTGTGATCACATGTGCTACTCCATCCTGTGTCAGTGCTGTGTACACTGTGTTCACGTGTGCTACTCCATCCTGTGTCAGTGCCTGTGCACACTGTGTTCACGTGTGCTACTCCATCCTGTGTCATTGCCTGTGCACACTGTGTTCACATGTGCTACTCCATCCTGTGTCAGTGCCTGTGTACACTGTGATCACATGTGATACTCCATCCTGTGTCAGTGCCTGTGTACACTGTGATCACATGTGATACTCCATCCTGTGTCAGTGCCTGTGTACACTGTGTTCACATGTGCTACTCCATCCTGTGTCAGTGCCTGTGCACACTGTGTTCACATGTGCTACTCCATCCTGTGTCAGTGCCTGTGCACACTGTGTTCACATGTGCTACTCCATCCTGTGTCAGTGCCTGTGTACACTGTGTTCACATGTGCTACTCCATCCTGTGTCAGTGTCTGTGTACACTGTGTTCACGTGTGCTACTCCATCCTGTGTCAATGCCTGTGCACTGTGTTCACGTGTGCTACTCCATCCTGTGTCAGTGCCTGTGCACACTGTGTTCACATGTGATACTCCATCCTGTGTCAGTGCCTGTGCACACTGTGTTCACGTGTGCTACTCCATCCTGTGTCAGTGCCTGTGCACACTGTGTTCACGTGTGCTACTCCATCCTGTGTCAGTGCCTGTGTACACTGTGTTCACATGTGCTACTCCATCCTGTGTCAGTGCCTGTGCACACTGTGTTCACATGTGATACTCCATCCTGGGTCAGTGCCTGTGCACACTGTGTTCACGTGTGCTACTCCATCCTGTGTCAGTGCCTGTGCACACTATGATCACTTGTGCTACTCCATCCTGTGTCAGTGCCTGTGTACACTGTGATCACGTGTGCTACTCCATCCTGTGTCAGTGCCTGTGCACACTGTGTTCACGTGTGCTACTCCATCCTGTGTCAGTGCCTGTGCACACTGTGTTCACGTGTGCTACTCCATCCTGTGTCAGTGCCTGTGTACACTGTGATCACGTGTGCTACTCCATCCTGTGTCAGTGCCTGTGCACACTGTGTTCACGTGTGCTACTCCATCCTGTGTCAGTGCCTGTGCACACTGTGTTCACGTGTGCTACTCCATCCTGGGTCAGTGCTGTGCACACTGTGTTCACATGTGCTACTCCATCCTGTGTCAGTGCCTGTGCACACTGTGTTCACGTGTGCTACTCCATCCTGGGTCAGTGCTGTGTACACTGTGTTCACGTGTGCTACTCCATCCTGTGTCAGTGCCTGTGTACACTGTGATCACATGTGCTACTCCATCCTGTGTCAGTGCCTGTGCACACTGTGTTCACATGGGCTCCTCTATCCCATGTCAGCATCTGTTCACACTTTGTTGACATGCGTTGTCTCATCCCATGTCAGTTTTCGTGCACACTGTGTTCATATGTGCTGCTCCTTCCCATGTCACCATCTGCTCACATGGTTTTCATGTATGCTGCTTGTATCCATGTTAGCATCTATGCACACTGTGTTTGTGTGTGCTGCACCAGGCCTTGTCCACATCTGTGCATGCTATGTTCACGTGTGCTGCTCCATCTGTGTCCACATTGGTGCTCACTGTCCTTTCTTGTGCGGTCCCACCCTGTGTCAGTGTCTATGACAGTCTCTTCATGTGCATTGCTCTATCCTGTGCCAGTGACTGTGCAGTCTTCATGTGTACTGCGGTGGGCTCTTCTGCCCACAGAGGGCCATGCTCTGCTTAGTTCCCATCCATACCCTTGCCAGTGGGAAGCTTGGGCCTAGGGATGGGCTAGCTGATTCTGTGTGTTCAGGACCCCACAGCACCTGTAGAGGCAGCTGTGACCCAACTCTGGAAGGCCCCTATCCTGGGCCTCCTGTAACTTGGCCAGGTGTCCCCATGGCCTTCTGCTCATGCCAGTCTCTTTATACATCTCATCCAGGAGCAACAGGAAATTCTGAGCCTGTATTCCAGGACAGTGGTTGCCCATATGTTCTGCACAGAAGCCCCAACTTGTGAGAGGCTCATAGGTCAGAGCAATCCTGTAGTTCCCCATGGCACCATGTCGTGGCTGCCCGTGTCCCATCAGAGGCTCAAGGTTGTGGTATGTACCACTCCTCCCAATTCCCCCTTGTTTACACACTTAGTCCTCTCCTCAGGAATCCCTACCCTGCAGCCCTGGCTTTGCCACCTGCGTCAACTAGATCGAGAGTGCCAAGCTGTGGATGTGGGCAACAAGGACGGTGGCCTGTGAGCTGCGATTGGACACGGCAGCCCTCTCTGAGCTGTGTTGGGTGGGTACATTGTTGAGTCTGAGCTCGGGCTTGCCTCTTAGGCATCACCCAGCTGTGACCACCCGAGCTGGACTGATGTCTACCCAGACACAGCTGTCCACTCATTAATACAGAACTTTCTGGAACTTTCTCTGGTTTTCAGAAATGGGATGAGGAGATGGATGCCCAATGTATGCTGCCCCACGTGCTACAGATGTGCACAAAACCCTGTGTGTCGTGAGGCTGAGCAGAGGGTGACTAGACCTTGGTTCAGGGCTTGGAGCACCAGAGTCCACTTGCCAGGCTGGCCCATGAGACCCCGGGCTGCCCTTTACCTGCCCCACTGGCTGGCATCTCACTTGGCACCTGATGGTCTGTCCTCAGGCCAGCCTCTGGCTGGGACCAAGGCCAGCACTGAGCAAAGAGACAGGCTAGAGCAGCATGCTGCTGACATCCAGGGACCCGTGAGAGTCCTCTGCCAGATTGGTGAGGCTTAGCCTTCATCAGGAGGTGCATGGCACGGACAATGGCTCATCGTCCAGCCATGTGAGGCCCCTGCCCTCCCTGCCTGCACTGGCCAACAGAACACCCAGTGGCCATGACCGTTCCACATCAGCCTGTGGCTAGCCATGCTCCTTGATGGGACAGGTCCCCATTGCGAACAGTGTCCATGTGCCTGTCTCGGGACCCTCACCAGAGCTGCTCTGGGGCTGTGTAAGTCACATGTGGCCACCATCCACCTATACGCTAAGTAAGGACTGGTTTAGGAAATAACACCAAAACTACAATTGCTTTGCATCCAACAGAATAATTTTCACACAGTAGTTGGGGAACTCTCAAACATGTTTGTTTCTAGGCCGGGAGTTGGGCCTAGTGGTGGAGTGCTTGCCTAGCATGCACAAAGACCTGGGTTTGATTCCTTGGTACCACATACATAGAAAAAGCTAGAAGTGGTGCTTGTGGCTCAAGTGGTAGAGCTCTAGCCTTGAAAAAGTCCAAGGACAGTGCCCAGGCCCTGAGTTCAAGGCTCAGGACTGGCAAAGCAAAAAACAACCCAAAAAAAACCCCCATGTTTGTTTCCATTAAAAACTAATTTGTGTGTTTATGACACTTAACCTTGTTTAGGAAATGTTACTTAAGAAGCATTTGTTTGTGGGTTTGCCTCACTCCTCAGCCACGTCCAGAGCCCTACCATGGCAGCCTGCCCACACTGAGAAGGAATAAAGGGTTCTCTTCTAACCTTTGGAATTCATTGTTACCCACGAGCTGATGAGTTTTTTTTTTTTTTGGTTGGTCATGGGACTTGAACTCTGGGCCTGGGCACTGTCCCTGAGCTCTTCAGGTCAAGACTACCACTCTACCCCTTGAGCCATAGTGCCACTTGCAGTCTTCTAGTAGTTAATTGGAGATAAGAGTCTCACAGACGTTAGTGCCTGGGCTGGCTTTGAACTGTGATCCTCAGATCTCAGCCTTCTGAGTAGCTAGGATTACAGGAGTGAGCCACCGTGCCCAGTTCCGATGATTCTTTTATAGGGGACAAGAGATAGAATTTTTCTTTCCACCTATTTCATCCACTATTGAGCTTAAAGAAAAATTTTCTTGTAAAAAGAATCAATAAATATCTGCACAGTCTGTATTCACAATGGTATAATGACTTCTAGGGGTAAAATAAATGTTGTACTCAACTGCCATTCCTTAGAGACAACTGGCTGTGTGTGTGTGTGTGTGTGTGTGTGTGTGTGTGTGTGTGTGTGTGTGTGTGTGAAATATGAGATTATTCTGCATTCTTATATTTATCTTTTTGTCCACTCTCAGGCATCTGTTAGTTCTTTTTCTCCCTTATCTCTGTCACCCTTCAATCTATGCTTTTGTCTATTCATCCTTCCAATGCTTTATAACCCAACGGAAATTTGTGCTCATGTCTTCTAAAGAAAGGTAAATATATGTTTCCACCGGGATTGTTTTCCTCAGGTCCAGAATCCGGAGCCCTCTTTAGCACTCACCTGTGGTAGAAGGGCCGAGCTGTGGGGCTCATACGAATCCTGCCCAGCAACAAGCTGTTGCCAGCAGAAGGGAGCCTGTTAATGGCTCAAGGGCGTCCCTGGATGGGAGCCAGGTGGCCCCGAGGCCGTGGTGTCTCCCCTTCCTGTAATCTAGCTGCCTAGTTACACCCAGACATGTAGGGTTGGGGTCCTTCCCCAAACAGGGTCAGTAATGTACTGCCCTGAAAGGGTTTGTGGGTGAAAGGTTGCTAGCCCGGAGGGGGGAGCAGCCGAGGAGAGGCAGCCTGTGAGGGGCAGCACTTTCACCAGGCCTTCCAAGTGGCACTGGCCTGCAGGACCATCTAATTGTCCATGGCACAAGGGGAGGGCCAGGACACTTTCAGTTGAAGACAAGCCTGTGCCTCTGCCACCCAGGGAAGAGAGCGCAAGCGTGAGCTCACAGCTGGCCACCAAGGGCGAAGCTGCCTGCCTCCAGCCAACGAACATTCTTGGGCTGAATTTTTTTTCTGTGCCCTAAATTTAAACAGCTAGAATTATTTTTCAAGCACCATCATATTTAACCTTTAGAAATGGTTGGCCTCCTAATGGGGTGACTGCTTGCCTGCGTGGCTGGAACGTGATGTCCTGGTGCCTTCGAGCACTTTTCTTCACAGGGCAAAATTAACCACCATCAAATACCCATTATGCCCTTCTGTGTGTAGGGCAGGTACTGGCCAAGGGGCAAGGGGATGGCCAGTGTGGACCCAGTGGTACCTGAGGCTTAGAGGAGGACAGCTCCCTTCTGCCTCTGGACCAGCAGAGTCAGGTGTGGGGAGACAGTGGGCTGGAGCCTGGCCTGACTGAGCAGTGTAGGTAGGGAGGAGGGGTCAGGGGTTGAGCGGCTGGAAACTGGCACCTCAGGAGGTCTCTGATGGGGGGGAAGTGCCTAGTTCTGGCTTAGACCTGTAGGAAGCAGGGCAGGTATTTCAGGAGGCAAGAGGAGGTGGCTGTGGCCTGGCACCATGCACGGCCCTACAATTGCTAGTGTGTGGGGGTAAGATCTGGTCCTCCTTCCTTCAGATGTGGACACAAGGACCCTAAGACAGAGGCAGGCTGCTCCAGAAGATCTGCCCAGGCTCTGGTGGGGCTCCAGTGAAGGCCACACCTGAAGCAGGCTGGGAGCTCTGGCTGCCCCTGGAGCCCATGCACACAGCAGCTTCCCCAGAGAGGAGAGCAGCTCAAGGGGCTGCGTGATGCAGGTGTGGTCCTGTAGCTTGATGTGGTGTCAGAGCTGGGGGTGTGGCGATGCAGGTGTGGTCTCAGAGCTGGGGGTGTGGAGATGCAGGTGTGGTGTCAGAGCTGGGGGTGTGGCGATGCAGGTGTGGTCTCAGAGCTGGGGGTGTGGCGATGCAGGTGTGGTCTCAGAGCTGGGGGTGTGGAGATGCAGGTATGCTCTCAGAGTTGGGTGTTTGGGAAGTTGCAGGTGTGGTCTCAGACCTGGGGGATTTGGGGAGCACACAGATGTGGTTTTACAGGGGTCTAGAGGCTTGGAACCCTGGCCTTTGTGGAAAAGGCAGTGTGGTAACAACCAAAAAGCATTTTAGTTTTTCCTGGAAGTCTGGTGTAATCCAGTACTGGAACATGAACTCTGCCAAGAAAGCTGCCCTCTGCATCCAGGCCCCAGCCCACCAGCTCCCTCAAGCCTGGAGCTGTGACACAGTCTGGCACAAGTCAAGGGTGGGCCCAGTGATGAGGATTGCTGAGGGGGGGGGCTGTCTGGTCTCGGTCCCTCCGGGTCCCCATGCCGCTGGGTCATTGGTCAGGTAGGGGTGGCCTCGTCACGTGGCTGTGAAGTGGAGCCTCAGTGGCCTTGGTGAGCCTGTCAGGAGCTCCAGTCTCCCTGGCCCACGTACCTGGTTGAGAACAATGGCAAGACACGGAGAGGGTGGTGTGTTCCCTTGGCTTTCCTAGGAATCGTATTAGCACTGCAGTTAGGTGACCGTCAAGAAGGCCTGAAGCTTCTTCCCCTACCATGGAGCCTGCTACACGGCCTCAGCCTCAGTCTCTCCAGACAGAGGCCAAGGCTTCCTTTAGAACTAGGAGAGGCAATGTGACTGCTGGGCTCTGGGTGCCGAGGACAAAGCCTGGGCCCTCACCCCACTGTGTGCCCTCAGCTCACCCTGCCCTCTGCCCTCCCCCCACATCTGCCCCAGCCCTTCACCCTGTGCTAAGGAGACCGGTGGAGCCCTGTCAGTGGGCTGGGTGTCTCACTGTCCCCGAGGCCTGAGGAATGGAGCTGTGAAGCTGAGTTCTGGTAGGGGTCCGGCTGCCTGGTGAGATGTGGTGTTTGCGGGGTCTGTGTGGTTTGGGTCTTCTTCTACTCAAGGGCCACCACCCCCTCTTGGCTGGTGGGCACACATCTCCCGCGAGTGCCCTCTCTGTTGGGGTGAAACACCGCTCTCCAGGATACTCTGGCTGCTGGTCGTGTTGTGTGCCCTCCCTGACCTCACTGCCTGTCCGCTGCGCAGTCCAAGTGTGTGCAGGGCCGCCTCTCCACAGCACCTCTCCCGCCCTCTTCATGGCTGTGCCAGCATCCCACGCATTTGGGAGCACTGAGGAGGGCAGGCACAGCCCGCAGGCTGGCCCCAAGGCTCTGGCAGGTCTGCAGGTGGTGGTCCAGGGTCTCGAGTCTTCCTGGACAAGAGGCTCTGTGTGTCCCCCAACCCCACCACACCTGATGGGTGCCTACTGTCCAGCCTTTGTGCATTCCCATTCCCAGCCTGCCTCCTTATCCTCCCGTCTAACAACGGCGGGGGCTGAGGCCCCCACAGCCACAGCCTGATGAGTGTTCAAACCCTCCAGGCCTGTGTGGTGGTGTGGACTGAGTGGCTATGCTTGAGGATTTAGGGGCCTGAAGCAGCTGATCCTTCACTGGGCATAGGCCAGGAGAACAACTTTGCACAAGGTTTCTTCAAGGTTGATATCATTTATTTCTTTCCTTCAAAATTAGCTTTGAGCCGAGCAGGGTTCTGAAGACATCTGGCAGACAGATTGATGGGACCATTGCAGGGCCTCTCCAGCCCTCTAGTGCACCATGTACCAATGTCAGGGTCCCCTCTGTGTACCAGTGCCAGGCCCCCTCCAGCCCTCTAGTGCACCATGTACCAATGTCAGGGTCCCCTCTGTGTACCAGTGCCAGGCCCCCTCCAGCCCTCTAGTGCACCATGTACCAATGTCAGGGTCCCCTCTGTGTACCAGTGCCAGGATCTCTCCAGCCCTCTAGTGCACCGTGTACCAATGTCAGGGTCCCCTCTGTGTACCAGTGCCAGGCCCCTGCCAGCCTTCTAGTGCACCGTGTACCAATGTCAGGGTCCCCCTCTGTGTACCAGTGCCAGGATCTCTCCAGCCCTCTAGTGCACCGTGTACCAATGTCAGGGTCCCCCTCTGTGTACCAGTGCCAGGCCCCCTCCAGCCCTCTAGTGCACCGTGTACCAGTGCTAGAGCTCCTTTGGTCATCTAGTGTTCTGTGGCTCTCATTCAATGCCAGCGTCTGTGTGGACGCTGAACTGGTGCTAATTCAATCCTTGTGTGGATAGTGGCTCCCGCAGCAGTCTCTCCTCTGTGTGGCTCATTCCTGTGGCTTAGGCTCCTGGACCTGAGGCCCTGAGCTCCACTGAAGGTCCAGCTTTGAGGAGATGCCTGGGGGAGGCACCTGATGTCTCCACGCTTGGCCACAGGGTTTCTGCTCTCTCCGACTGAGGAGACTGGAGAGGGTGGGGTTTCGATTGGAATTGGCAACCCTGAGGGAGTGTGTCCACCCTGCCTTCAGAACTTCCACGACCATAGCCACCAAAACTGACCCACACTGGCTTCAGCCTGCGCAGGACCGCCTCTAGGACGACTTTCTCCCAGCTCACTGAGGAAGCCAACATTCTTCCATTGTCTGTGTGTGGGATCCGTCCACCTGCCTGTCCTGTGTGGCCAGCTCACTGGCTGAGTGACCTTGCCCTCCTATTTCCTCCCTCCATGCTTTTCTCTGTGGGATGGCCCTGCTGGCCGATGCTGACCTGGAATCCCTGGGGCCCTGCTCTGCTGGCTGGCAGAAGGTGGTAGCTCTGAGCATACCTGGGCCAAGCCACAACAAGAGTCTTCCCACACCTCTGAGTTCCCAGCTTCTGCCTCCCATCTCTGTCCACTCACCAACCGTACTTGCTGGAGTGAGCATGACCACGCCCGTGACCAGGAGCTGCTGTGGGCACTGGATGCTCCTGAGTCCCACCAGGCACGTGTGCATGCTGTGTTCTTCCTGACCTGGGCACCCAGGCGCCTCTAGCAGCAGTGGCTGGGATACAACATCCATTCAGATGAGCTACTAAGAGGCTCTGCTCAGCCCTCTGTCTGGGCAGGACTCCAGGCCATGTCCTGGTACTGGCCAGGTGAACCTCCATCCTGGCTGAGCTCCCACAGTGCTCTGTGGGGGCTTTGAGCTCTGGGTGCCACCACCCTGTCCTGGATTCCGTGACTTGATGCTGAAACCACTGTGGCCTCCATCAGCTCTCCTGGGACCAGCCTGGGGCCAACAGGATACTGTATCACCTTGAATTACCTTGAAGGCTACAGAGGCCTCAGCTTCAGACAGGTCATCCAGGTCTGGCCTCAGAGCTCAGACCCTTCCTCCCCCATGGATGGTGGGCCCACACTGAGAGGCTGCAGTGACTGACTCCTGGGTGCTGGGCTTGACCCTCTGAGGGCACAGGTGTGGGTGGGAGGACAGTGGGGGCCAGAGAAGTCCCTGCTGAGCTTAGCAGGGCCAACATCCCACCCATAGCCAGGGATGCCAGAACTCCATGGTCCTGCTGTCCTCAGCCTGGGCCGTGCTGGGTCCCAGGGTGTCCACACGGAGTCCCTGGGGCATGGTGTCTCCCCTGCCACCCTGGTGCCAGACTCACCTCCACACATCAGGGCCGTGCGGCTCAGGTAGTGGCTTGATGCAATCTTCAGGGCTCAGGCAGCCGTCTGCCACTCCCTTGACTGAGCTGTGGCTGCTCGGGAGCCCCTGCAGCCTGCAGCACAGTCTCTGCTGGGAACAGCACTCCTGGGAGAGGCCCCCACTTCTGGCCATGTGGGAAGGGCTACAGAGAGCCTGGCTGCATGTCAACCACTAGCCCTGAGGCAGGCAGCCCTTCTGGGGTGGAATCTGCGCGCCCAGCTTTCGTGGGCAAGCTGATGGAGAAAGCAACCTCGGGCCACTTGGAATAACCTTGTTCTAACTGGGCATGCCCGTTCACGCTGCAGTTCTTCAGAGGAAAGTAATGTGGCTCCATCCGGAATCCGCATTTAAATGAAGAGATAACTCCCTCCAGCACACCAGGCTGAGCTGTGACAAAAGTGGCTGTAATTGCGGTGACATCGGAGAGCAAATGACAGTGAGCAGGATGTACCTGGTGCCTAGAACAGGCCAGGATGCTCCAGGCTGGGGCTGGCTGGTCTTCACACATAACAGTGAGCCAGAATGGAAGAATCCAGACTCCAGAGTCCCCTGGCCCATACCAGGGCTTCAAGTGTGCCAGAGGCCTCCCACATCCCAGGAACTCTGACCCTTCTCCTTTCTCTTACGCCTGGTGGGCCCGGACTCTAGTCCCTTTGTCTTTGTTTCCAGGCAGAAGCCAGATGTGGAGGGCACAGATCAGGGCCTGAGAGAAGTGCAGAGCCACCTTCAGGCAAGGCAGAGCAGGGCACACGGCTTGGTTTTCAGGGGAAAGAGATGAGGACCCCAAACTCAGGGACAGCTGGGCATTCTCTTGGCTGTGCGTCATGGTGGCTCCTTCAGTGCCAGCTGCCTCCTGCTGGCTCGGGGTAAGAAGGAAGTGGGGATGGGCACCCCAGCTTCCTCCCCTGATCCCTGAGGCCAGTGGATAGCCCCAGTCCTGAGCTCTTGCTCTTTCTTCTGCCTTCCAGTCCCACACTTTCCTGAGCCCCTGTGTGCCCAGGAAGGGGAGTAAAACAGAAGTGGCTCTTGTACCTGTGGTCTTGAACTCTCAAGCTCTAGCACTGAGCTGGGATGTCTTCCTCTTGGCCCTCAGATGGGCTGGGGCTCACAGGACAGCGAGAAGTGCCAGCTGGAAGCTGGCCAGGGCTTTGCCCTCAAGCACAGGCCCCCGTAGCCTGCTGAAAGCCCTGGCTAAGCGCCAGATGCCCTTGCTGGTGACAGCGAGGGCGCCTTTTCAGCATGAGCACCAAGTGGAGGTCATTAACGGGCCTGCAGCCCTAGCCCTGTGGCCAGGCCCAGCCCAGCGCTGCAGTGGCAGGTGTGGGCTCTATTTCAGGAGCCCGGTGGGAGCTGCCTGCCCAGCAACAGCAAGGTCTGCAGGCCCACAGTCTCCATGCAGGTCCCTGGACACAAGACAAGCCTGCTGGGTCCTTCTGCCCATCCCAGGTATGCAGGGTAAGGAGTGGCCAGAGGTGGTCCTGGCCCCATCTCAAGGACAGTTTGTCCTTGTAAGCTCCAATAAGATTTTGGTTCTTCAGGGACTGAGGCCAAATTTGACCATGAGCACCAGTCACTGCCTTTGCCCGTCCATAACTCACAGCTGCCAGCTGGCTGAGAGCTAAGGCAATTAACACAGATCCCTGTTTCCTAATTTAACATGGCGGGCTTGATTGGTGTGCTGGCTGTAGAGGCAGTGGACGTCCTGTGCTCACGACCTGAGGAGCCAGGCCTCAGAGAGACGTGCTAGAGGGGCTGCCACCCCCGGCTGCTGGGCAGGCCCACCCCAGGCTCTGGCCTGAGGCTAGGCAGAGAGGGTCCAATTCAGCCTTGGGGCGGTGCTGCCCCACTGTTGTGGAGCCAGGCAGCTCTGTGAGGCAGTTCTCACCCGGCCCCTGTGCTGAGGGCCCATCCGTGCAGCAGGGGACACTGGAGAGAAAGGGGGCCGGGACTGGCCGTGGAGATTCGCAGCATGTTTCTGGATTGACAGGGGCTTCAGGGTGGACACTGGGCTTCCTGAACATTGCACTTGCCCTCTTAAGTGGACACAAGGCCACAGACATTGTCCTGCCTTCTGTCAGAGCCCAGAGGACGTATAGAGAGGCCAGGCGGAGCGCTGGCAAAGAGTGAGGATGCACAGAGAGACACAGAGGGCTTTGCCACAGGGCCCAGTGCACCCATCACTAGAGCACCTGTAACGAGCAAGTAGCGAGGACACGCAGAGAGACACCAGTACCTGCTGCTCCCAGGAGGATGTGAGCAATAAACTGAAAAAGCACCACAAATGGCTAAGCTGACCCTCCATGAGGGAGGTGACAGCAAGGGCTCAGCCCCACTTGGCAGTGACCCAGCAGGGGAGCTGACTTAAAGTGGTCCTCACTGGTGGAAGAAGACCTCTGGGGAGAAAGCAGGCCATCAAGCATTCAAACAGACCTAATGCCTGCGGATCCTGTGCTTGGCAGGACCCTAGGTGGCAGTGTGCCAGGGGCTGTGCGTGCATGTGTGTGCGTGTGTGTGCGCGTGCGCGTGTGCGCACGCTGGGGTCTAGGAGGGAAGTGTGGCCCCAAAGGTGTGTCCAGACACCTGAAGGAGGGTCCCCCTGGACAGGAGCCTGGCAGGACCCCGCGGTGCGGGCAATCTGGAAGGGGCTTCGGGTGGTGACTGCTGGTCCCAAGTCCTCCCAGTCTACCAGGGCCCAGCCGGGACCCTGGCGATTGCATTCCTGAGCAAATCTTCTCTGCCACCACATCCCAGGCGAGCCAGCCTCCAACACATGTCAGGAAGAAGTTCAAAAAGATCTCACCGTGGGTGCCACCTTCTTGGTGTGTGGTGCACAACCATTATTCATGTGGAACTCTGCCACAAGTTCTATTTGTCTGCTTCGAGCAACGCAGAGACTTAAAAATTACTTTCAAGTTTCCTCCTCAGCTTGCACTCACTTTGCTAAAGTAGTTTTCATTTGAGGATTTTCTCTTCCTTGTGAAAAAGCAAAATGATAAAAACCAAATGGAGCCGCATTGCCTGTGTGATATGACTACTGAATAGAACTGTCTGGGGAAGGAGGCTGCTGCTGGACGGAGAGGGTAGAGGCTGGGAGGGGTAGAAGAGAGGGGGGGGGAGGAGAGAGGGAAGGGAAGGGGGGAGAGCATTTGCTTTCCTTTGGGCAGTGAAGAGTCACAGCAAGGGAGGCACCAGAAGTACAGAATCTGGTCCACATTCATGGTGAGTTTAATTGGTGTCCCCTAACCAGCAAGTGCAAGCAGACCAACGAACTGGTCCTGAAGCCAGGCCTGAAGCTGCCGTGTGTTGCGTGAGGCGGAGGTGCAGAGGAATGGGGGAAGGAGGTTTTTTCTCTTGTCAGGCTGATGATGGGGAAATAGGCCAGTCTCTGTACTGGACAGGTGAAGGCCAGTCTCAGGTGCTGGACAGGTGGAGGTCAGCCTAGGTGCTGGACAGGTGGAGGCCAGTCTCAGATGCTAGACAGGTGGAGGTCAGCCTAGGTGCTGGACAGGTGGAGGTCAGCCTCAGGTGCTGGACAGGTGGAGGCCATCCTAGGTGCTGGACAGGTGGAGGCCAGTCTCTGTACTGGAGAGGTGAAGGCCAGCCTCAGGTACTGGACAGGTGGAGGCCAGCCTCAGGTGCTGGACAGGTGGAGGCCAGCCTCAGGTGCTGGACAGGTGGAGGTCAGCCTCAGGTGCTGGACAGGTGGAGGCCAGCCTCAGGTGCTGAACAGGTGGAGGCCAGTCTCTGTACTGGAGAGGTGAAGGCCAGCCTCAGGCACTGGACAGGTGGAGGCCAGTCTCTGTACTGGAGAGGTGAAGGCCAGCCTCAGGTACTGGACAGGTGGAGGCCAGCCTCAGGTGCTGGACAGCTGAAGGCCAGCCTTTCTCAGCTTCTGACCTCCTTGGCTCTAAAAATGTCTCCCGAGTAAAAGTTTCAACATCCCAAGGCCAGAAAACATCTTTTTCTCAGTATGAAAGGCTCAGTCACTCTCGAGGAATTTTATCCATTACAGGTTTGCATTCGGATGAAACGAGTTTACTTTTGGATAAGGTGGGATAACATGTCCATCCAGCCTCAGAGGCCCAGGCACACATGAGTCTTGGGTGTTCTGGAGCCCTGGTGCTGTCTTCACAAGTCAGTCAGGACCACGTGACAGGTACAGTACATGCCGTTTTGTATTCTGTGTCCCCAGTCATCCGACCTCCAGTCGGGAGACCTGGGTCTTGAAGCCTCAGGGCACAGGCTGTGGTGGGCTTAGGCTGTCTCTTCAGGGGCCTCAGCCATCTCAGAACCCTGCGAGGGCCCCGCCTCGAGTCTAACGCAGCGCTCACTTGGTCCTGGCTGGAGAGGACCTTGTCCCACAATGCTGGGTTTGAGCCCAGAGCCAAGCTGGCATCTGTCCCCTTTGCAGGCTCCGTGCGGCTGCTGGGCTGCTGGATGAGAAGGTGACATTCCCTCAGACTGTGGGTGTCTTCCACCACGGGTCCACCCTCACCTGGTCTCTGGGCTGGTCCTGGGCAGGTAGCTTGCGGCCCTGTCCGCCCTGAGCTCCTGGAGGACCTGGCTGCAGTCTGACATTGGCCCCGGGCTGAGCCCTAGAGGGGTCTAAATGAGGCGGCCATGATTAATCACAGATGCAAATGGCACATTTAAAGAAATTAATCACACCAGGATGGCCTGATTCATTATTCAGCACTTGCAGTGCGCTCACAGAATTCCTGATGACCTGCCAAATCAAGGATGAACAGACCCAGCAGCGCGTCTGTGGGGGCACGGCGTGCCCTTCCCCCACAGGGAAGGCCTCAGTGCTGCCGTGAGAACTGCACGCAGGCTGGGCACTGCAGACTTTGTGAGTCCCAGGACACGGGAGAGGCCAGATCTTCTGGCACAGATAGCCAGTCTTCCTGGGAAGCCCCGAAGCAAGCAGCATCATTTCACTGAAAATGAAGCTCCAGGATCCATGCAGGTCACCCAGAGCCAGGAGGGTTCCTGATAATGAGGCCTCCGCCCATTCTCCATGACCAGTCCTGGGGACCCTGAGATCTGATCCCATCTGTCGCCCCCCCCCCACCTCACAGACACTGGCCTGCTCATGGACAGAGGGGCCTCCACACTTCTCCCCAGACAAGACAGTCTGCTATTGGGACATGGAAGCATGGAGGCCAGAGGAATGTGTGTGAACTTGCCTTCCAGTGCAAGCCTCCAGCCCATCGAGGAGCCGATCCCCGCCTGCAGCCGCGCAGCGGGGGCGGAGATGCTGCAGTCCTTCCCATGCTCTCCCACTCAGCAGAGGAGGGGCTGGAGGGACCCACAGGTTAGAGGTCCCTTCTGTCCTCCTCTCCCTGCAGGACAGACACACCAGGAGCCCAGGGCTCTGAGTTATTGTCCACAAGGAGTCCACCATAATGTCTTGTCCCCACAGTCAGCCATTGTGACACACGATGTGTCGGTCATTTTGCTCCAGCCTGGGCTCCCCATGGGGTGGAGGTGGGAAGGAGACAGGGACAAGCAGACGGAGCCTGAGGCCAGGGCCGGCCTGGAGCTAGCCAGTCCTGCTCCACTGGAGCGGGCTCCATTCCTGCTCTGACCAGCGTGCTGCGGGATCTCCCCACCCTCCACCGCCATGCGCTGCCCTTGGCCCACTGTGGCGGTGGTTTGTGGAGGGACCGGCTGCAGTGGCGCGTCCTGCCCGGCCACTCTGCTGCTGGTGGAGGGAGCAGGTGCGTGTGCACCCGTCACCCTGGCGGAGGGGTGGCTTGCTCATCGGATGTGCTCCAGCCAGCAGCATTGGATGGAAACTTTGTCTCCTGGCCTGGGTGTAAGTCTCTGACAGGTTCTACTGGGCCTCTGGGCTCTGCTCTAGCCACATTTACAGGAAATGCCAAGGTGGGCAGAGAGGGGGTGGCCCCTGAGGCCCAGCTGGTGTCCACCAATGGAAGACTGGCCCAGCCAAGCTGGACTAGAATCAGAGCAACTTTAAGGCAGGGCTCTGGGGGAAACCACCCTTGCCCTCCTTCTCAAGGCCAACAGCCATGAATGCTCAGGGCCCTCCCCTGGCGCAGGGGGTTCCTGCACACACAGGAGCCTCTGTGGGGCTGACTGAGGGAGGCCTCCCTCAGGCACCCACACCCCTGTGTCTGGGACCCTGGACTGGGCCACAGGTGGTTGGAGCGTGGCTGTCACTTCAGCTCTGCTGCCTGATTTGGAGTCAGGAACCTGTGAGGCTCTCCTGCTCTCATGGCCCAGGGAGAGCAGGTCGTGTTCATGGCCGGGTCCACTTCACATCACACTGAGAAGCAGCGTTTGCCCTCATGGCTCTGGTTGCTGAGAAGTCTAGTTGTCAGCATAAGCTGCCGCCCGAGGCTGAGGGTTCATGTGCCAGCTGCCCACATGGGCAATGTGAGGGACAGCCACGCAGACCCCTGCCACAGCCGGCTGTGCCCCTGACACAGTGGAAAGCCATCCAGGTAGGTTAGCCCCGGGGTCTGCAGGTGTGCCTTGCAGGAGGCAGGTGCTCCGGCAGGACAGAGCAGGGTGCAGACGCCACCAGCTGGGCAGGGCGTGTAGCAGGAAAGGGTCAGCTTGCTCACGGGGGCACTTCCCGTGTTTAGAGCCGGCAGGGTGTGTGTGCAGGTGTGGCTTCAGTGGGAGTGTGGGGGAGGACGGCGGCCTCATGTGAGGAGGCCTGGGGCCCAGAGCTAGGAGCGGGGGACTCCAGGAGGGAACCCCAGAAGGCAGTGGACAGGCTATGTCCAGGGCTGATGTTCCGGGAGTCACGTCCATGGGACCCGATGGCAGTGAGGGCAGGGGACGGTGCTCCCTGTTCCTCGGCCCCCTCCTTTCCATAAAGTCACGTCATAGTCAGAGAATGCTGTGGCAGGGTGGGCATCGGCAACCACAGCCCAGGGAGGGCAGCTCACCAGCTCCCCCTCCCCCATGCAGGATGGCTCCTTATTGATGCTCGCGTCAGAGTCAGGGAAGGCATCTCCTGACTGGAGCCCCCTGCCAGGCTGTCTGCAGGGCAGGGGAAGCCGGGCTCCACTTGCCCAGACCCAGTCAGATGTCTGGCACGCGCGTGAGGGCCCAGAGTCCCGAGGTCAAATCCTGCCTTCCAGAGCTTCCGTTAGAGGTCAGGGCCAAGGCCTGGTCACAGGGCAGTCTCCCACTTGACTCCCAAGAAAGACCGCTGGCCAGAGCCTTAAAACCCTTTCCTGCCCCCTCCGTCCATGGAAGATCTCATTTAAATGTTAATGTGAAAGCTTGGGCTCTCACAGCATGGAGTCTGCATGTGAGGACTCAGCTCCCAGAGCACCTCAGTCCCTTCCAGCACTGCAGACAGTGTTGGGAGGGGCCTGGGCCCTGTGACCCACACTCCTGCCCCTCTAGGCTGCCAGAGCAGCTCCTTACCCCCTGAATGGACGGGGCAGCATTCCTGGCATCATTCAATTTGTCTCATCTTCAGCAATGATGTGGAATTTATGTGGGTCCTGAAGACTTGAGATTTCCCTCCCTTGCTCCCTCCTTGCCTCTCTCCTTCCCTTCACCCATCCTTCTCTCCCTCCCTCCCTCCCTCAGTCTTCTCTTCCTCCTTCCTTCCCTCCATCCATCCTTCTCTCCCTCCCTCCTTCCCTCCACCAATCCTTCTCTCTCTCCCTCCCTCTACCCATCCTTCTCTCCCTTCACCCATCCTTCTCTCCCTCCCTCCCTCCCTCTGTCTTCTCTTCCTCCTTCCTTCCCTCCATCCATCCTTCTCTTCCTCCATCTCTCCCTCCACTCATCCTTCTTCTCCTCCCTCCCTCCATCCATCCTTCTCTCCATCCATCCATCCTTCTCTTTATCCATCTTTCTCTTCCTCCCTCCCTCCCTCCCTTCACTCATCCTTCTCTCCCTCCCTCCTTGCCTTCCTCTTTTCCTCCCTCCCAGCCTCCTCCTCTCCCTCTAGTCAGCCCTCTCTCCCTCCATCCTTTTGCAGAATTGGACTTGAACTCGAGTGTTCTGGTGCGTGAGCCACACCCCCAGACGGAGGTTTTTCTTAGGAAAGGAAAATGCTTCCTTGTTGGCGTGACATCAAGTTTCTCTACTTACTTTCCCAATTTTGGACTGGGGCATACAGATTAAATCCTATAATGTAATAATGTGTGTTATATTAAATGTCACTGAAAATGTTATGTTGGCAAAGGCAGAGAGTTTTTCTTAAAAGCCTTCCTTAAAATGCTCAAAAACTGTGCTTGCTTCAGACAGAACTGATAAAAAGTTCATTAGCTTCCTTCAAAATGCCTGCATGCTAGAGTGCTCCTTGACGGGTAGAGGATTCTCCATTCTCTTCCCAAACACACTGTAAGCACAGGTGGTTTCTAAGCACACTAGAGTTTCTCTTCAAACCCAAGCTGTTTATTTTCTAAAACAGCTAAGCCCTATATGAGTTTTAAAGCATCCTTTGTGGCAGTTTGTTGTTCTTCCATTCAAAGTCCCAAGTGTCTGAACCACGTTCGAGTCTGGGCACCTGGCCAGGAGGCCTCTCGTACACAAACATCATCTCTTTTGAGCTGCAACTCTCCTCTGGGCAGGAGGCTGGAAGGTACTGCTACCTTGTCCTTCTGGAGAGGAAGGAGAGAGCAGGGAGCAGCCTCCTATCCCAGGACGGTGGAGGAGAGGACAGGGGAGGGCCTGAGCTCTACGCTGCCTTGTAGCCATTCCTTCTGCTCTTACTCCAGTAACTAATTTTTCTAAATAACAACAGCATTTTAAAACAAACCATTGTATATGCTCATTATAGAAAAATTTAAGCTGCACATAAAACTGTCAAAGTAAGAACTTATCTAAAATCTAATCATCTCATACATCTATCTATCTGTATCTCTATGGAGATAAATTATTTTTGAAAATACATAGTAGTTTAATAAAACTAAAAGATATATTTTACACGAAGTTAACAAAAGAAATTGGCTATTCTTTTTTTTTTTTTTACCAGTCTCAGGCTTGAGCTCAGGGCCTGAGCACTGTCCTTGGACTTTCTCAAGGCTAGAGCTCTACCACTTGAGCCCCAGCACCACTTCCGGCTTTTTTCTATGTATGTGGTACCGAGGAATCGAACCCGGGTCTTCATGCATGGTAGGCAAGCACTCTACCACTAGGCCAAACTCCCGGCCCCAAATTGGCTATTCTTGAGAGAGGAAATGTTTCCACTGACTGTCCACAGCAGTCTGGGAGAGCAGGCAGGGGCCTCTTCCCTCCTCCTTTCTGACTGTCTCTCCAGGTGGCTCTGGGCGGCTCTGGGTGGCATGCTCAGCCCCTCAGCTCCTCCAAGAGGAGGATGTGTTTTCTCTGGGATGTCCCCTCTCCTGAGTGGCTGCTTCCGAGGCCTGTGGCCCAGGGTAGAGTGCTCTCCCCGCAGGTGGCCTGGGTCAGTTCTATTCTCAATTCGCAGTGCTGCAAGTAAACAAAACGCTTCTTCACCAAGTGGCTGCTTCTGTGCCCCCCGAGGCTGGCACGGCACGGCATGCCACCTCAGGCTCTGGTGTCCTTGGGGTCTCACAGTCTAGCTAATGGGTTTGCATTATCTGTAAGGGTCCCGAAGAAGACTCTTCTCTAGGGCCCACCTAGGACTTGAGGCCGCATTCTGATCAAAGGAGCAGAGACCATGCCGTCTGGACGCTGTGGCTGGGGTGGGCATGCTGGGCAGAGGCCTGGGGTCTGCATCCTGTGTGTGGACCCTGGTAGCTCCTCGGTGGCCCGAGCTCAGGTGGACAGCCTCACCCTCACCTGGAAGCTCCGGTCGTAAACACCTTCATTTCACGCCCCACCCCCAGCTGCGGCTCAGCAACCAGTGAGTCTGCAGGAGGATTTCAGTTCTGTGGACAGCGATGGTGGGGTCACAGGGCAGGTGTTCTGGCAACTTCCTGAGGGTGCAGAATGCAATAGCATTTTTGAAAGGTCCGATGATTCTTCCTCCATCTGCAGCCAGCTGTGGTGGGAGATGAGGCAGCTCCGGAAGCCACAGCTGCCCACAAATCCCCAGAGCTGAGGAACCACAAGCCACAGACGGTGGTAGCTACAGGCTTGGGGGACAAGAAGGGGGGAGGGAGAGAGTTCCCAAGGTCCCCACAGGGGCAGCGTTCAGAGGTGAGTGGACTGGCCTTGTCTGTGGGCTAATCCACTGATGGAGTCACAGCTGAAAGGGTCATTGGGAGGTGGAGGGGCCTCAGGAGTGGGCCTTGGGGATTTGTGCTGTCCCAAGGACCCGCGCCAGGGGCCAGCTTTGCTCACCTCATGTCTGCCATGATGGAAACTCACCAGGGCCCAAAATAGGGGCTCCAGTGTGCAGGCACAAACCCTCTGAGACTGGGCCCACAGAGTCGTCCTGCACGGAGACTCAGCAGAGGCATCTGACTGACATGGGGGATTCTGCTACCTGCAAGATCACCAGAGCACGCACTCCTGGGAGGAGGAGCGGCCATTGTCCTGCAGATGTCAGGAATGCCCCGTGCTTCTGGAAGAAAGTCACCCTCATTACGTCCTGCGGGAGGTAACATGGCGTGGACAGAGAACACCTGAAGCCTGGCAAGGGCAGCGCACTCCTGCCTGGCATTCTCAAGCCTCTTAACAAGCAGGGCTCAGCATGGTATCATCCTTTTACCACAGGCACTCCACTGTCAGAGTTGTAGTGGCAGGGCCGGGGAGCGCATGGTACAGGCCTCTGCTCTGCCAGCACAGCTTGGCCTCCCATCCAGGTGTCAATGATAAATGTCACCTGTGCCTCCAGAGACCTGCACAGTGTGCGCCACGCTGGGGGAAGCAATGTTCACAGTGGCTCTCTCATTCCACCAACGGCCACAGATTGGCCTTCGAGTTCTCCTTTGAAGTGTGACTGGCCTGCAGCTGGACCTCACAGCCGGCCCTCCGAGCTGTCCCGGGCTTTTGGACAGGGTCACACGCGGCCTGCTGGGCAGCATCTGGGGCCGGGCTGAGTGCACTGGGAGGGTTTGCTGGCTTGACACACCTTTAAGTCCAGAGGAGTGGGAGCCTGAAAACCAACATCCAGTGGCGTGATGAGGGACGATCCACAGTGGGTGAGCACCGTGCAATGACAGACGCCACTGGCTTCCATGGAAAGCGCAGGCATTTCTAACAAACCTTTTGTTGTGAAGAATGAGGATCTGTTCTGGCTCTGGCTTTGCAAACCCTGGAGCTCGGAGGAGGGCATTATGCTGCTCAGTGCCAGCTCAGACCATGTGCTTTTAAAGTTTTATTTTTAACTGGAACATTCAACCCCAGGACCAGGAAGCAAGGATCCGTCCAGAGTTAAGACAGCTTTATGTTTAAATGAGAAGAGACATGCTGGAGTCTGGCTTCCAATGGCTTCTCAAAAACAGCTTTGTCTTGTCTGCGGCTGAGGGCATCTGGTGGGAGGAGGCATGGCTCACAGACATGGCTTCCCCACCCTCAGCGCTCTTGCTGGACTCTGAGGCCAAGCCAGGGCAGGTTTCTGGTCCATAGGCTGGCTCTCTGCCGAGGCAGCAGCGCCCTACAGCTGGAGCTGGGCGTCACAGACGGGGACAGCTGTGAGGTCCGTGTGGCCTGTCTCCGAGGAGGTCTCCAGTGTTTCTTGACAGGGCCTGGCTCCACCTCCCTGCAGAATCCACCACTCTGTATTCATGTGCCATTGTCAGGTGTGATAAGGATCAGTTCACGTTCATCCCGGTGGCAAGTCTGCGGCCTGCGTCAGGACAGCTGGCGTCCTTACTTTCTGTGGACTGCAGCCTGAGAGGAGCTCGTAAGTCAGGGGTCTCATCTGCAAGGCTCTCTGGTCAGCAGCATTGTGGAATCTGGGCAAATCTGGAAATCTGTTTTTCCCCCCAGTCCTGGGGAACTCAGGGCCTGGGCACTGTCCTTGGGCTTTCTCAAGGATAGAGCTCTACCACTTGAGCCCCAAGCACCACTTCTAGCCTTTTCTGTGGATGTGGTACTGAGGAATTGAACTTCATGCATGCTAGGCAAACACTCTACCACTAGGCCACACTCCCGACCCCGGAATCCTAATGTTTTATACAGAATGCTTAATTATTCACTAAGCCTGAGGCTCTGCGCAGCTCTGCCCTGCCCCTCTCACTGGCTATGGGGCCTGGGTGGGAATCTCACTTGGGCTGGGGGCTGAGTGCCCAAGCCGCCCCTGGGCACACAGGACAGTGCCGTCTCGCAGTGACACAGTCCCCGAGTCTTTCCCCCTTGACTTGCTTTTCGAAGTCAGTTGTGTCCAGCGAAGTCAAGAGCTGATCCTAGCGGGAGCCTCAGGGTTCTTCCTGTGCCACCCTCTTGGGAGCCCGGACCGCTGCAGGTCTGCACCCTGCCGATGCCCTCTGCAGCGTCAGGTCAGTGCTGCCGGACGAGACCCCTGCAGCTGCCCAGGTCTCCATGGCTGCTGGCGAGCCCTCTGCAAGGAACACGGGCTGCTCCTTCCCAGACCTCCTCCTCCACGTGCTTTGTCTCTGGGAACAGCTAGCCTGGTGCTCTCAGGACGCAGACTCAAGTCCTTTCCACCCCTAGCTGCTTGGGATGTTCCGGTCACAGCCCGGCTCACCGGCGGCTGGTCACCCTCCCCCTCCCCACCCCAGGACCCATCTGCTGTCCGGTTAGCAGATGAAGAACCTTCTGAGCCCTGAGACAGGAGGCTCGGGTAGGGGAGGTGCAGCCTGGCCTGGGGCCCGCCAAGTTCCAGCCTGAGGTGGGTACTACTGTTCAAATATGACCGAAGCCATGAGGAGATGTTGTGGCTGCAAATGAGCAAATGTGTCTAGGAGCAGAGGTGGGACTGGCAGAGCGGGAAGAGGCCCCGAGGGCAGCCGCTGAGCTCACATCTGGAGAACACGCAGCAGGCTGGCTTTGGCCAATCCAAACTAGGACTACTTCCACGTGTGTGAAGGCCTCTGGAAACCCAGGAGAACTGCCACAGATTTGTGGGGCGATGACCGATGGCCAGTGGAGTCTGGACAGCCACCAGGCAGCAGCCTGTCCTCTCTTGTGGGGTCTCTGTGTTCAGACACCATTGATGAGGTGCCTGACCCAGGCAGAATCACAGGGGACCACAGCCACCCTGGACGACCCAGGGGTCAGAGTCTCCCCTGGGCCCTAAGACTGAAGGGACCCCAGGACGGCCTCCTCCATCCATAGACAAAAGTCCAACACTCTCTCTCCCTCCCCCCCTCTCTGTCTCTCTGTCTCTGTCTCTCTCTGTCTCTCTGTGTCTGTCTCTCTCTGTCTCTCTGTGTCTGTCTCTGGCTCTCTGTCTCTCTGTCTCTATCTCTCTCTGTCTCTCTGTCTCTCTGTCTCTGTCTCTCTGCCTCTCTCTCTCTCTGTGTCTCTGTCTCTCTGTCTCTGTCTCTCTGCCTCTCTCTCTCTGTCTCTCTGTCTCTGTCTCTGTCTCTCTGTCTCTGTCTCTCTATCTCTCTCTGTCTCTCTGTCTCTGTCTCTGTCTGTCTCTGTTCTCTCTCTGTTCTCTCTCTGTTCTCTCTCTCTCTCTCTCTCTCTCTCTCTCTCTCTCTCTCTCTCTCTCTCTCTCCCTCCCTCCCTCCCTCCCCCCCTCTCTTCCTCTCTGTCAGGGGCTTGAACTCTGGGCCTGAGTGCTGTCCCTGAGCTCTCCAGCTCAAGGCCAGTGCCACACCACTTGAGCCACAGTGCCACTTCCCCAGCAAATTCTTTTGCATAAGTTGTCCTCCATCAGGAGTGGCCAGTCTGATTCTGACTGCTGCCGGGGGCGAGGAGGGAGGTGAGGAAGGCTCTCCAGCACCAGACCCAGTTGCACAGCGCCAGTTGTTTGCCAAGTTCCGGTTCCGGTATTTTTAGCTGCCAGAAACCTGCCTTCACCCACGTGACGACTGAATTTCTAGGTCCACAAGATTCAGAACTTCATCTGCAGCACCTGTTTTGCCAGGGATCAGGGGCTTCTGTCTTCAGAGCCTCAGTCCTGAGAGAAGCGTAACGTCTCTCTGGGGCTGGTGCTGGCTCTGCCTGTGCCGGCATCAGGTTTCCAGGGGCTCCAGGGAAGTGTATGTGGTAAAGCCGAGCTATCACCATGGCTGACAGACCGCAGGCCACAGGCCACAGGCCTGGGATGTAGGGCAGACCCGCTCCTGGCCAGGGAGCGGAGTGGGAGGAGTCCGTCCCTCTCACAGGGCCAAGTGTCTCCTCTCCCCACTACGAGGGACCACAAAGCCCAAGAGAGCCTCACTTTCCTGGGGTGGAATTGTAAACGAGGGAGCTGGCCTCTGAGTGTGGAGAAGAGCCTGGGGCTGCATGTGCGGGCTAGGGAGGGCCCGGCCCCCCAAGGAGAGCTGTGGGATGCCTTAAACTCAGGTGCCCCCCAGACAGGAGCACAGCACCCTGTAAAGATGCACTGCTTCGGTGACCCCACCACACCACGCCTGAGCAGGGGCTGCTCCGCCACAGACCTGTGTTTGTCCTGAAACTCAAGCAGGAGAGCAAATCTTTAGTCCCCCGTGAGCAAGTCAGCCTGTGTGCGAGGACACACTCCATCCTGCCTCTTCCCCTGCCCCTTGGCACGAGTCAGAGGGCTCTGCGCCTGCTGTGGACAGCGGCTCTGGAGGGCATCTTCAGTGCCCACTGGGTCTCATGGACCCTCAGCTTCTGTCCTGTGTCTGCAGTGTCCTCTGAGACAGCTGAGCTTCAGATTTGACACACTGAGCCAGGCCCGTCTGTATGCCCGGGTACTCACTGTGTGGCACGGGACGCTCTGACCTGATGTCTGGTGCTGGTGAGGTTTGCCCAGCTCTGAGGGTCCCAGGCTGGGACACCGGCCCTCCCCTGAACCCCACCCTGGCCTGCTGCCTCCCAGTATGCTCACAGGTGAGTGACCATGTGCATGGGACACATGCAGAGTGTGGTCAGAGGCTGGCACCCAGAGCTCGGGGCACCCCAGAGTGGGGTGTGTTCAAAGCATATGCACACAAGCACACTTACCCCGAACAACCCCCGCCTGTGTTCCAATCTGGACAACGGTCCCTGTGTTCAGAAAGGGTGTCGCTTTGGGATCCACAGCCATCGGGGCATCTGAGCTGTGCATGGCCTTGCTGCTCAGTTTATTGCACGAAATGAAGAGGAAGACACAGAGCTCTCACAGATGTCACAAAAGAAACCCATATTTTATTCAGTGTAGTTAAAAAAAAAACAGCTGCTTAAAATCATGGTATAGAAAACCAGACTCCCCAACTCCTCTTTCTGAGAGCCCCGCCCACCCCCAGTGTCAAGGCAGCAGATATGGAGTCCTGACAGTGTCCTCCCAGGCAGCACTGCACGCTGACATCTGGGACCTTGCACCTCCAGAGCATGGTGGTCATTCCCGGCCAGGGCCTGTTGCCTGACAGGGTCAGCACAGGGGCTGCGTGGAGATAGGGGTTCATGTCAGAGGTGGAGACCCCCGGGACACCCCCGGGGGCTGGGGCCCGGTGGGATGGGGGGGTCTGTGAGACGACACCCAGGCAGACACACCGTGGTGCCTCAAATCCTCACCAACTGTGGGGGCCACATGGCACCCTGTGTATCCTGTGGCCTCTGTCACCATTTTTCCCTGCTCAGCCCCAGGCTTCTGGAGACAGGCATGAGTGGAGGGAAGGGGCCTCAGCTCCCAGACTCTGGGCTGTGGGAGGACTGAAGGACCGGGCCTGCGCTCTGCCCCCGCGGGGTGCGGGGACACAGCCAGGTGCCAGCCAGCAGGGACACCTTCTATTTCCAGCTCACTTCCTGTTATCTTGACGCTGTGCTTTGATTGCCAATCGTCTGGTAGAAAGGAGGGGTCATCAAGCAGGCTCTGGAGACCCTCTTCACCGCTGATTGATGGGGTGATTGCCAGATTTCATTGATTAGAGGATTATGGAGCCTGGGGAAGGCAGGTATCTTGCTCAGCAGAAAGCGGCTGGCATGCTGTGTGGCAGGGCTTGTCCCAGGCTGGGACCCTGCCTGGTGACTGGGCACCCAGGAAAGGGGAAGAAGTGCCTGCTCTCGGAATCTCTGCAGCCAGGGGCTTGGCCCTTCCCTGTTGACTCTCCTGGGTCCAGGCCTGAGCCCTGCCCGCTGCCTGGAGCCAGACTCTCCTGAAGGTAAGAGAGCTGTATGTGTTGGTGCCGGAATCATCTTTTTGCTGAAAAGTCCTCTTCAGTTTTTATTTTATTTTATGTTTTGTGCTGCTTCTGAAGTGTGAATGTAGGGCCTGGGCACTGTCCCTCAGTGTGTGTGTGTGTGTGTGTGTGTGTGTGTGTGCATGTGTGTCTGTTTGCCAGTTCTGGAACTTGAACTTAGGGACTGGGCACTGTCCCTAAGGTTTTTTACTCAAGGCTGGGTGCTCTACCCTGGAGCCACAGCTCCATTTCAGGCTTTTTTGTGGTGGCGAATTGGAGATGAGAGTCTCACAGACTTTCCTGCCTGGGTTGACTTTGCACCACGATCCTCAGATCTCAGCTTCCTGAGTAGCTGGATGACAGGTGTGAGCCACTGGCCCGCAGACTATTTTGATGGTGTGGCAAAATGCACAGATGTGAGGTGTCTCCCTCAGAATGCATGGGCGCCTCTGAGTGGGCGTGGCGCCTGCTCTCTGCCAAGCACGAGTACTGGCCTCTGACCTTTGCTTCCCTGCTTCCTCACCCTCGTGGGAGGCCTGCTGAGTGGACAGATGATAAGTGCTTAGCACAGTTGAGTGGACAGGTGCTAGGTACTTTAGTAGAGTTGAGGGAAGACAGAAAGCTCCTTTGTTCTTTTTGTTTTCCCAGCAAGCCCGTTCAAGCATTCTTGCCCTGGCTGAAGACGCCACTGCCCATGTCCCTGGGGACAGTGGCTGTCCACACCGAGGGGCGCCTGTGTCTGCCCTCCAGGAGGCCAGGCCTTCTTTCTGGCTCTCCATTTCTCCTTCAGTGTTGCAGGCAGGACTGACTTAGCTCTGGGGTCACTCACTCAGGTCACTGCTCAGGCCCACTGGAGACATGGCCCCTGGAAACTTGGTGGCATCTTAATGAGCCAGGAAGAAGCTCTACTTAAAGGGGTGCCCTTGAAATCGGAAGTGCCAGCGCTGGCTGCAGGGTCAGCTCTTTTCTCCTCAGGACCTTGGCACTGCCTGGGGCCACCAGATGCCCATATCCATCTCTCCATCCTTGGGTGGCCAAGGGAGGACCGGAGCCACCTGGCTTCCCCAAGGACGCTGCCCAGCCTGCTTTGATCTCCACCTCGCCCCTGTTCTTACCATCCCTCCAGCCCTGTGGTCGGCAGTGTCCGGCTCTCTCTGGAGCAGCCAGGGCAGGGTCCAGCATCGATGACAGCGGTGGTCCCTCCTGGATCATATCGTGGTCCCCTTGCCTGGCTGTGTTTAGGGCTCTGTGAGGTACTTGCCGCCATGACAGTGGACTCTGAAACAGTCCTTTCCTGGAGCCATGTAGGTGGCTGCCTCAAATGTTGGCCTCTGGGCTTCCCCCCGGGGCTCTACCCAAATGTCCAGGGGACCACAGCAGCCCCACATGAGGGGCTGAGCTCTTCCCCTAGGCACCTCCTAGCCTCTGATTCTGACAGACAATAGAGACAGTTAGTCCCTCACAGGGTGACATCACTTCTGGGTGGAATAGTTGGAGGGAGGGTAAAGTGTGGGGCAAGGACGTGCAGACACGGAGTGCACCTCACTGTCGGAGCTCTTCCATTCCACGTGGTGGGGTTTGTGCTGCTTTTTCCCTTTCCGTGACAAGTGTTCTGGCCCCTTTTCTGCACAGTCCTTATTTTGGGAAGCTTAACTACTCACGATTATGAGCAGTTCTTTGGCCTAATTGCAATCTGCCCATCTTTGTTTGTACCGGCTTGTCATGCAGCCGCAGCAGTGCCGACAGCTGGGGGTGGGGGGCCCTGCCCGGGACACACTGCCTGCAGGCTCTTCTGCCATGGTGCTGTCCTAGCTCAGGTTCACACAAGGTCCCTGCACTTCTCTCCTGAAAGTGGCTTCTATGCAGGTTGTGATCTGGGTTCTGCTGAGGGCAGGGAGGAAAAGCCCATGGCTCTTCCTGCTCTGGTGCCACAGGGCCCCTGGGGGATCCCCTAGCCCACTGCCTATGTCCAGTCCTCTGCACTGACGTCAGGTTCCCTGGAGTTTCTTCAGACTTTAGCCAGCCATTTCCACAGGACTCAGTGGTCATTCCTGCCAAAACTTAACTGTACCGGAGGAGGCCGGGTGGGGGAGGGAGGGTGTCACCGGAGGAGGCCCTGTGGGAGAAGAAGGTGTCACCTGCGAGGCTGGGCAGGAGGAGTAGGCTGTCACCGGAGGAGGCCTGGTGGGAGAAGGAGGAAGTGAGGCTCCAGAGCTTGGTCTCTGGATGGGGTGGGGAGTCTGCCTGCTGTGACTGTCCCCAGGGGATCCCTACACCAGCACTCGGACTACAGCGAAGCCTGTGGGCTGGCCTCTTACTGTCACATCTAATCTGACCACAGCATGGGAGCCATGCGCAGCTTTTCTAGGACCTTCCACATGACACACGCTTCGGCTGCTTCCCTCCTTTACTTATTCAGCGGATACTTATTCCATCCTGTGTTCCAGACCTTGTCCCAGAAAAATGGCAAACTAGTTGCTCTTACCCCTGGTCTGCATGGTTTTGCTTAGCTCATCATCACACCCCGTTCACTTCTGCATTTTACAACCAGGCAGTCAGGACCTGTGAGGCGCCAGCAAGCCGAGGTGGGGCCAGGAAATGTGCTCCACGCAGGCCAGGCCCTTGTTGGCACCCTGGGCTGGCCTAGGCAGTCCCGACTGCCAGGGTAGAGCAAGGCTCGGCTCTCCTGCCTCCTGGCTCTCCTCCTATCAGAACTGGGGAATGACAGCCCCTGGGCCAGTAGCACCCCTGCAGTGGAGCGAGGAAGAACTCACAGCCTGGCTCTGGGAAGCCATTGCCCCGGACACCCCACCCGAAGAGACAGCTTGCCATGCTTCCCCCCCCATTCCAGCCTGGAACCAGCCACCCCTGAAGCCCAGCCACTGCCCAGCCTCAGAGGCCACTCTCCAGTGCCCTGAGCACGGCGGGGCCTACTGCATGTGCCGTGGTGTCAGGACCCTGGGAGAGCTGGTGTGCTGTCCCAGCACAGTGCGAGCCACGCTGCTCCTCTGACAGTGACCACACAGCACGGAGCGTGCCTTGCAGCAGGCCTTTCCCGCACACCCTGGGCGGTGGGACACAGAGCTGTCCTGCCGGGACAGCTGAGGCTCAGCGCCAGGCTGCCTGCCCGCCTGGATCTGGAGCCTCTCCTCTGTGGAGTTTCTTCAAAGCCCGTCCACGCCACGTGGGAGTAGCTCTGCCACATAAGGGCGGGGGCGTGGTGCCTACCAAAAGTGAAGGCCCCATCCTCACACTCATCATCCCCACATTCACCATCCCTGATCCCCTCCATCCTCACCCTCCTCCCTGATCCCCTCCATCCCCACACTCCTCCCTGATCCCCTCCATCCCCACATTCACCATCCCTGATCCCCTCCATCCCCCCCTCCTCCCTGATCCCCTCCATCCCCACACTCCTCCCTGATCCCCTCCATCCCCACACTCCTCCCTGATCCCCTCCATCCCCACCCTCCTCCCTGATCCCCTCCATCCCACACTCCTCCCTGATCCCCTCCATCCCCACACTCCTCCCTGAGCACCTCCATCCCCACACTCCTCCCTGAGCACCTCCATCCCCACATTCCTCCCTGATCACCTCCATCCCCACACTCCTCCCTGAGCACCTCCATCCCCACACTCCTCCCTGATCACCTCTGTCCCCACACTCCTCCCTGATCCCCTCCATCCCCACACTCCTCCCTGATCCCCTCCTTCCCCACCCTCCTCCCTGAGCACCTCCATCCCCACACTCCTCCCTGATCACCTCTACCCCACACTCCTCCCTGATCACCTCCATCCCCACACTCCTCCCTGATCCCCTCCGTCCCCACACTCCTCCCTGATCCCCTCCGTCCCCACACTCCTCCCTGAGCACCTCCGTCCTCACACTCCTCCCTGAGCACCTCCATCCCCACGCTCCTCCCTGATCCCCTCCATCCCCACGCTCCTCCCTGATCCCCTCCGTCCCCACACTCCTCCCTGATCACCTCCGTCCCCACACTCCTCCCTGATCCCCTCCGTCCCCACACTCCTCCCTGATCACCTCCGTCCCCACACTCCTCCCTGATCCCCTCCGTCCCCACACTCCTCCCTGATCCCCTCCGTCCCCACACTCCTCCCTGATCCCCTCCATCCCCACACTCCTCCCTGATCCCCTCCGTCCCCACACTCCTCCCTGATCCCCTCCGTCCCCACGCTCCTCCCTGATCCCCTCCATCCCCACGCTCCTCCCTGATCCCCTCCGTCCCCACGCTCCTCCCTGATCCCCTCCGTCCCCACGCTCCTCCCTGATCCCCTCCGTCCCCACGCTCCTCCCTGATCCCCTCCGTCCCCACACTCCTCCCTGATCCCCTCCGTCCCCACACTCCTCCCTGATCCCCTCCGTCCCCACACTCCTCCCTGATCCCCTCTGTCCCCACACTCCTCCCTGAGCACCCTTCGTCACCCCCTGAGTACCCGCCAGGGCTCTGTCACCAGCACTAGGGTGCAATCGAGTGGGGGCCCTGGCTGTGTTGTCAGCACGGCCTTTGTCTGCTCCTTGATTTGTACAGAGTCCCTGGCTTCTGCTCTGTAGCTCAGCTGTGTGTGAGAACGTCAGCAGAGTGGATGGCATCTGGCTGCCATGGGCCAGGAGGGAAGGCGACTACCTTCTCCATGGGGACCTCCTCCCTGGCTGATAGGGAGTCTGTGAAAGCCAGGGCCCCGCTACAGAGCCTCCAAAGAACTCCAGAGAGAGAGAGAGAGAGAGAGAGAGAGAGAGAGAGAGAGAGAGAGAGAGAGAGAGAGACCCCTAAGCCTTCAAAGGATGGAAGGGCAGGGCCCAGCCACCTTCCACAGCTCCAGAGAACTCCAGAAAGTGAGGGGAGGAAGAGAGAGGGAGAGAGAGAGGGAGAGAGAGAGAGAGAGAGAGAGAGCCCCCAAACTCTCTGGGGACAGAAGGGCGGGACACCCATGAGCACCCATGAGTAGGCTGGTGGCCTAGGATGGGTCTCCACAAGGGAAAGTGCAGCTAGGGGCCAGGGGCCCACGGAGGGCAAGTCATGACTGTCGCTTGGTGTGTACAGGGCACTGGCTCCAGGACTGGCAGACACCCGCACCCACGGGTGTCAAGTGGATTCCCTACAATGGCAAATCCACCCAGGACCTGCCGTGCACCTCCAACCACCTCCAGGTGCCTCGGGGCAATGCTGTGCTGACCGGGACCGTGTGCAAGGAAACCATCTGCCCACGTTCACTACTGTGCAGGGCTCGCTACCCCTCTCCCAAGTGGGAGGGGATCGTTGCCCTCTATTGAACAAACAAGGGATTGACTGTACACGATCCAGAGTTCTGTCTTATATGCATGCCTCCTGTCCCTGAAGGGAGCGGAAAGGAAACCTAAACAGAAACCAGGAAGAAATTCTGACATTGAAAAGCACAATAACCGAAATAAAATCTCAGTAGACTGGAAGCAGTCCGGAGCAGGCAAGAGAATCACTGAACCTGACGAAAAGCTGGAATGTGGAGCCAAGGAACAGACAGAAGAAAAGGCAGGGCCAAAGTGAGCAGAGCCTCGGGCTGGTGGGGTCCTGGGTGGGGCATCCCAGACGTGTGACGGGAGCCATGGCTGTTGAGGAGCCAAAAAAAAGCACCCCGTTCCCAGGTAGTAACCATCTTGCTGTTTATATAAACTATGAGTGACCCAAAAGCGCACATAAATTAAAGAAACAGAATTGTGGTGCCATTAAGTCCCAGGACTGACCTGTCTGTGTTAAAATTAAGCAAAACTCAGGTAAATTCAAGGGATGGCATTTGTTTTCTAAGCCATAAAACTACTCTGACAGTTGAATGGGCCATTAGCCCAGGTTGTTCCCTAATCCCTACCTTATCTCACCCAACCCGCCCCCCCCCAGCTGTAAATCTGTGATTTTTGCCTTTAAAAAGACTGTGTAGACCCTGATTGACAACTCCTTTGGAATTCCTTGCCTGGCTTGTAACCCGCAATAAACCTTGCTTTTGTATTCCAAAGGCCTCAATCTTGGTGGTTTTCTTTGGAGACCCCATCCCAGGGCACAACAGCTGTGAACATCCAAGGAACTTAACTACCTCCACGAAGAGTGAGCTCCGTTTAAGCTTCAGAAGGCAGTGTTGTATGTTTTGGTGGCCCATGGGTTGGTTTGAACTCAGGACAATGGCACTCAGGAGTCAGGCACTGTTACACTGAGCTGGGCCTCTGGTCATGTCTTTTGCTGATTGTTTTTGAGACAGGGTTTTGCTTCCTGCCCTGACACACAGCTGGCTATGGTCCGCCTATGTTTGCCTTTCCATCCTAGCCAGAATGGCAGGCACATGCCACCATAGCCAGCCCTGTTAAGAAGGGTTCTTGTGAACTTTTCTGCTCCATCTGGCCTCTAACTGCAACCCTTCCAATCGCAGACCCCCAGGGAGCCGAGGGCACTGCCAGCAGCAGGGAGAAGAAACTCTTCCCATGTGAGGGACCCTCCCTGCACCTGACGGCACAGTCTCTTCAATATTCCGAGAAACAAGAGTCGGGGGCATTTATCACCACAAGACCTACCTGTGAGGGCCGCTTAGGGGTCCTGCAGGGTGAACTGGCAGAGCTGGAGGACGAGGAGGGGTCTGGAGCTGTGGAAAGATACAGAGCTCCGAGAGGCAAATGCAGGGGAATGGGAAAGGCTACTACTGTAATGTTAGCTCACAACACCACACTCTGTTTTCTTCGTGATTTAGGGCTTGTCCATGTAAATGAATGGCAAGTTTACGTTCTTGGGGTCACAGTGCATAGAGATATCGTTGTGTGAGGCTGGAGCAGTGGATGGGAGAAGTTTCCTGTGCTCTTAAGATGACTGAAGTCAGAATGCTGTCAGGCTATTAGGGTTTCAATGCGATCCCCATGGCAACCACAAAGAAAATGGAGAGCAACACAAAAGGGAATGAGAAAGGAGTTTAAACTTTTCACTACAAAAGAATCAACCAAACACAAAAGATCATCTTAGACAACAAAGGAGAAAAGCTATACCAAAAACAAGTGGGAAAATGACAAAAGTCCTACTTACCAGTAATTACTCTAAGTGCAAATGTATTTCCCCATGGAACAGAAAACCAGAGATTGTAAAATGGATGGTGACACTTGACCTAACTGTATGTTCTCTATAAGAAACCCACTTCACACAAGCTACAGGAGGCAAATAGACCATTCACATTCATAAAAGAGTCAGTGCAGCAAATAGGCAATTAAAACCATTCGCACACCAGTAACAGGCCAATAAGTGAGGCAAAAGCTGACTGAATTGAAGCTCAAAGAAGGTTTCCAGAAATGATTGGAGACCTTGGCGTGCTTCTTTGGTTAATCGATGGGACAAGACAGAAGATGGCAAAGCTCCCATGCCGGACTGGTGGGAAAACAGACGGGCCTGCTCGGCTGGCTGTGGTAGAAATACCTCATCCTTTGGAAGATGGGAGGATTCTAATAACTATGAGATGGAAGTTGGGCATTTTTTGCTAGAAGAATTTCACTTTAAAATTGTAGGTTTGTAGTTTTGTTATGCCCAAGTCTCAGGACGACCACCAAGAGACCACCGAGAGTCAGACGTTCCGAAATGCAAAAGCAAGGCTTTATTCAGGCGGGCTAGCTCCGGGCTCCGTCCTACACTCCCATACAGCGGGAGCCCAGGAGGAAGCCCTGAACAGCTTTTCTACAGGGCTTTTAAAGGCAGACTACAGATTTACATCAACACAGCAATCAGCTATTGGAATGAGATAAGGTAGGGGTTAGGGACAGTTCAGGGCGGTTGGAGCTAAGGGGGATTCCTATACCAGTAGAGTCCTAATTAGCTGTCTAAGGGTAGTTTTATGGTTTTAGAAAACAAATGCCATCCCTTGAATTTACGTGCGAGTTCTGCTTTGGAAAACAAATGCCATCCCTTGAATTTACACCGAGTTCTGGTTAATTTTAACACAGACAGGTCAGTTCCTGGGACTTAATGGCACCACAATTCTGTTTCTTTAATTTGGGTGCACTTTTGGGTCACTCACAGTTTAGATAAAAAACAAGACAGTTGCTGCTTCAGAATGGGGGCGCTTTTTTTTTAGCTCTTCATTCTCCCCTTTTCTTTTAGACTAGTCAAATCTTTGACTATTTACCTCAGTAATTACACATAACATTAAAATAACCACCAGAGGTCCAATAATGGCTGAGGATTAGGGAAGTTGCCCAGGGGGACCAGTTGTACAGCCTCTCATCTCATCCTTGGGACCCCTGTCTCTCCCTTTCTCGATCATCTAGTCTCTTCTTTATAGCTGCCAGGCTGTCTTTTATTACCCCAGTGTAGTTTGCTCAAAAGCAACATTCTTCTCCCATGGTGACACTCAAACCTCTAAGAACAATATATCTAGTCCTCTTCTGTTCTGGAGGACAACTTTAGCTAAGGACCTCAGTGAGTTAGTGAGCTTGTCAATTGACTTAGACATACATCTCAGGTCAGCATCTGTTTGGGACCCAAAAATGTCAAAAGTCCATTCCTCTGGGAGTCTGAAAGTCCAGGATTCTCACACGCCGTCTTCACCTTGGAGTGATGAACCCAGTAGCTCTTTCCTGCCACCTTCTCAATGGTTGGAGTGTGGGGAATCACAGTGCAGGTTCACTTGAGTGCCAGGGTACTGGAACATGTCTGCAGATCAACTTGTAAGGCCTGTAAGGACTGGATTGAATCATGGTTAACAGTGCCAGCCAAGATAACATATGGCTGGGGGGGCTAACAATTGTTATACTTGGGCAGACGGCATTCTCTGGTTTGGAGGGGCATAGAGCATATCCTCCCAGTTTTGCACCTAAGAAAGCCCTCACAACCAGGAAATATACATCCAAGCATAGCAACTCCTCAGGTGGGCACAAAGAATAGTTCCACATCAGTATAGCAATCCTAACCCAGTTTGTATTATGGTTGACTCAATTACATGCCAATTTTATTGCAAGCTCCATTCTTAAGACATGCTCATACCGTCTACTACATACAGGAATTCTCTAGGATTTTTCTTTCTCCCTTTTTGTAGAACAAACATAAGACAATTCTTTCCAGATCCCCCTTATCCATAAACTATTCTTCTGTTTTCGCAATTCCTTTCCAAAGGTTTTATTTACTAAATGTTTTCTCTCTTCTTTACCTGACTATAGCCCTCATTCACATTTAGCACCTCTCACACCTAGGCTGTTCAGCACTGGATGGAAAATTCCCTTCACCCATCCAGTCATCATAATGGCTGCAAAAACCTAGGGGACTTTGAATTTAGTACAGAATGTCCCATCACCAAGAGTTTAGTTCCAGTCCTCTCAGGAAACAACTTCGAGGTGGTTTTGGAATCAGGCAGCACAGCAGCTCCAATGGAATGTCACACCTCCTGCTGGGTCGCCTGCAAATTTCTAAAGAAGTTTAACCTAAGGCCTGACTCTGGTGAATTCTCCCAATGCTTTCCTATTTGCTTTACCTGAGCACACTCATTTTTGCAGGCTGGCACCCCATTGGTTTTTAAGACCGTATAGGGTTGAGAATCTAAAGTAATACCAGGGTGACAACTTTTAGTAACTAGATTAAACAAGGCTAGGATTCTCTAGACAGGCACAGAAGACTTGAAACTGTAGCCATTCCCCACAAGTGCAGTCTCTACTCTTGCACATCTATTACTATTTTTCTCCATGCCTTTAACTTATGCTGTCTAAAAAAATTTTTTTCTTTAAAACAACAACCACAACAACAACAACCACAACTCTTTGGTCCCTTTATCTAAAGAGGATTGATGGGCGACGATCCGTCTTCTATAACTTCTTCAGGCTGACTCAGGGGCGTTGTCTCTATACCTAGCCAGGGACCCTAAAAACTTAGCCTATTTTACCAAGAGGTTGCCAAGATTACATATCAGGAGGGATATTTTACTTCAAATTGGAGGTCATGTAAAGCATTTAACAACTGCACAAACTTTTTCTCTTTGGCTACAACAGTGTAGCTTACTTAGCACCCATTTGCAAAGGCATTTTCCTGATTGTCTGGGGAACTTAACCCCTGCGACTCTATCTATGCTTCAGTTGCCAGATCTAAACAGATAATAAGGACACAAGCCTCACATCCACAAACTTTCCTGAATTTGTGGCTGGTGTCAAATCAAAATTCGCTCAGTTAGGACTTTAAACTACCCACTATCACAGATGATTAACAAGTTCCTGCCCAGTTATGAAAGGCACGGGCATTAGTAAGGCATGCTTACAAACTATTCTATGACCTCCCGGCTCTGATTAATTTTGAATGGCCAAACACGAGTGACTCTAGGATCTGACACCATCTCTGCCATCCAAGTAGAGGCTTTCTACACCTGGAGGCTTTTGTCCCAGTAGTGTCTCTCCATGCAGGGATAAACATCCCATTGGCATTTCACTTTGTTGGTTGCTGAACTTGAACTCGGGGCCTGGGTACTGTCCCTCAACTCTCCAGCTCAAGGCTAGCACTCTGCCACTTTGAGCTCCAAAGCAACTCTGCCCCAGTATTCTGCTGGCAGATTAGACACCACAGTCTCACAGGGACTTTGCTTTGCCCGGGCTGGCTTGAAACTGCAGCTTTCAGATCAATGAGTCTTACAAGAGGCCACTTTACTCCAATTAAGGCAACAAGTGGTCAGCACAGAAATAGTCTCTAAGCATGAGCTTACCTGGAACTTGGTAAGAGCCAAAGTTACATCTGAATAAGGATTGCTGTCCTCCATGGGCCAGCTGGAAATTGCTATAAGAAGACTTATAAGAGCAGGCTAAATAGCAATTAAGCAATCATTTTGGTAGTCTTAATTTTCCCTTTTTTTTTTTTTCTTGAAACAAGCATTTAGGACAACTTCACTTTCAAATTTTGTTCAGAAACCCATTTCCAATGTTCTTTAAAACTTTTACTGATGTTTGCTTGAACAATTAACACTTTAGCCTTTATTTGCATTTGAAAAATCTTTAAGGGCCCAAGAAACCCCCCTTTGCCTTCAGGCTTCCTTTTAGAAGAGTCTTTCTCTCTCTCTCTCTCTCTCTTTTTTTTTTTTCTGCAGTCTAGATTACTGCCTAGAACTCCAACGACAGTTTAAACTCAAATAAGTTTTCCTTAATTCAAGAACTACAAACATCCTCAGTACACCAAAAGTCTAAGTCTGGACTTAGTTTTCTTCTTTTTCTAAAATACGTTCAATTGCAATCCGGTGGCATAAAACCAAATCATACAAAGATAAACTTTTAAACATTCCTTTAAAAACTCTTTTCCCAATTTAATACATTTTAGGGGGCAGTTTAAGAAACACTAATCACATCACCTCTGACAATGATAAACAAATTCTGACACTTATCTCCAAATTGGACCTCAAGGTAATAAATTCCAAATTCCCTAATACCTCTGTGCTAAACAGTTACAATGTTTACAATGTAAACAGTTCAATGCATTACAATAACAGATTTTTTTTTTAAATTCAGATTTCAGAATCTTTAGAAAAATCCTATTAACCAGTTTCTCTTTAAAATAATGCAATAATCCTTTGAGACACTGTAGAACATTGAAAGCTAATACTTTTTCTTGAAGTTTACACTTAGATTTACTCAATTGCCTTAGTGTTTCAAATATGAGCTCATCCATTCTTTTACACAGCATGCTGACAATTTAACCTTGAACTTGTTCACTCACACCCATTCGCACACACATTCATACTCAAAGATCTTAAAGCGCGCAAAATTAATATCGGCCGTTCATTTTCCGGAAATTCTAGTATCATGAGGATTTTTTTTTCCAATCTTATTCTTAGAGGTGACAACCAGGTTTTAAAACAAAGCTTTTTAACAAGGCAACTTAGCTGAAATTTATTCTTCCAGAGTTTGTTTCTGATATCAGACATATTACTTTTTGCAGATGAAAGCTGGGTGGGAGTCTTAAACCTAGGAGAACTAAGACTGAAGTCTGTGTCCTGCCACCAACTGCCTCCAGACTGCCACTTCAGCAGGTTGTTGGGAAAAAGGTAACTGGACTGAGTCTGCAGCTGCTTTGTCTGACTTTGGCTCACGTCAACTGCAGCGAGGGGGAGGGGCCATACCAGGCCCTAGACCTACCCCCGGTGGGGCCAAAACTTTTACTTCCTAGAAATATTCAAATAGATAACAAAGATGTGTGCGTGAGCACACACACAAAAAACCACATATTTAGAACTGGTACAATTTCAAAGACAAAACTGCACAAGGAAAAATACCCAAGGAAAAATACCCAAGGAAAAACCAGAACAAGACAGAGAAGCAGAGGCTTTTAAGTAACTCCTAAACTCCTGATGACATGCCTGGAAAGACCATGGTGCCCTGAACTCAGAAGGCGCCTCTACCCAAGGAAAAACCAGAACAAGACAGAGAAGCAGAGGCTTTTAGGCGCCTCTCCTACAGAGATTTCCATTCCCTGGTACCCCGCAGGCAGGGGCCATCCTAACCTACCTACAAAAGGCTCTCAAACAAAACCAGACATTGACTTATAGCAAGAAAATTGGACTTAATCAGATACACTTAACACAAAAACATGAACTCAGAAGAATGTTCTCACCAAACAGCTTACTTAGATTCAGACTTATCTTGCTGGTGGGACTCTCAGACAAGCTCTGTTACCAACAAGAAACCCAGAAGCGGGGTTAAGGTGTCCCTTGACCACCCAGGCCTTAGAGAGCTTGCTGCATCCAACTTTTTCCTCTCTGTTTTAGGCCCACAGTGCACTTTCAAAACAAAACAAAACAAAACACAGACATACAGGAGGTCGGCCGATTTCTACTTACCTCTGGAGGCCTTTGCTTTTCCCCTGGGCATCTTTCCCCCCAAAAAAAATTTGTTAAGAGGAATGGGAAAAAAAAAAGGAACAAAAACAATCCTTTATCTCAATAGCATACAAATTATCAGGAATTGATGAAAGACTTGGGAGCCCTGGCCTGGCTGCATAAACCTGTATTTTCCTGGCCCTTTTGGTAACAGAAATAGGGAATTTTGAAGCTGTTTCTATACTAATTTTAATAGCTCCAATTGTTTTTCTGCCAATAGGCTGCTGCTCCATCCATACACGGTCATATGATTTTCAACTGTGGCCCCTAGAATTGAGGGGCAGTTTTATGCCAATTTTTCCCTTGCAGGTGAGAACCCGGTTTGAAACAAAACTTTTTTTTTACAAGACAACTTAATTACATAAGGAATTTAACAAATGGAAAGGTAGGGACAGAGGCAGAATCATAAAGGGCTTTGAGTTGGGGCCACACTCTCTTGTACACGAGCTGTAGATAATCAAACGTAGGCAAAAATTCAACATCATCCAGGTCAGTTAATAGATCAGTCTGGAGACTAGGAACCATGGGTGTGTGTGCGGTGTCCATACATTATTTCAAAAGGATTAAAGCCTAGATGATAGGGAGAATTCCTTACTCTAAATAGAGCAAAAGGAAGAAGTGACACAGAGTCCACGCCAGTCTCTAAGGCCAATTTGGTTAAAGTCTCTTTCAGGGTCCGATTCATTGTTTCTACCTGTCCTGAACTCTGGGGTCAGTAAGCACAATGCAACTTCCAATCTGACCCCAGGGCAGAGGCTATTCCCTGACTTACTTTTGAGACAAAGGTTGAAAGTCCTTCCTTCTATTCTTGGGGCATTCTTTGGCCCAGTGCCCTTCTTTCTTGCAATAAGCACATTGGTCACATTGGTTTTTCCCTAATTTCAGTCTTCTATTTTTATCCTCTGGCTTGCCAATGGTGGCTAGGAGCACCTGCTCCATTTGCTTTGCTGTCTATCTAAATTCTTCTTTATCTGTCTTTCCTGTCTCCTGTCTCTCTTGTAAAGACACACCTTGCCTGATTGCTACAAAGGGATGCATTGGTGGAAGAAAATCTCTTTCTCTTATATACTTTCTGTGCCACAGCTACTAGTTCTCTTAGTCCTTTATCACCTAGTCATTCCAAGGACTGCAATTTCTTCTTGATGTCTGGTGCTGCCTGGTTAATAAAGGCTAAAATAACTGCTTGTCTGCTCTCTTCCAGCGCAGGATTATAAGGGATGTACTGCTTGAAGGTTGCCATGACTCTCTCTAGATAAGCTGCTGGACTTTCAGTAGCACCCTGCTTAACATCCTAAACTTTGGTCATATTAGTAGGCTTGCGAGCTGCAGCCTTGAGACCTGCCAACAGAGCCTGGCGATAGACCTGGAGCCGCTCCTTACCTCCTGCTTCATAGTAGTCCCAGTTGGGGTGTTCAGAAGGGAAGGCTCTGGGTAGGGTCTGTGATGGGGTCTCCCGTGGGGCACGGGACAAGTTTCTTGATGTTTTCTAGGATTCTGTTCCTTTCCTTGGTGGTGAACAGAACTCCCGGGAGCTGCTGACAGTCATCCCAGGTTGGCTAGTGGGTAAAGAGAACAGTTTGAAGCAAATGAATTAAATCCTGGGGTTTCTCAGAAAGGGGTGTTCTGAGTATGCCAATTGTAAAGGCCAGTAATGGAACTGTTGCCGACCATCTGCATCCTCAGGACCTAAAGGGCGAAGGGGAAGAGCAGCAGAATTAGGAGGAGGTGTAACTCCTAGGCTCTGGCGAGTTGACTGGGCGGGACCCCCTGGAGCGGAGGGCACAGCTGGAGCCTTTTCATTTTCAAAGTTCTCCTTCAGCGCCTTAGGTGGAGTTAACTGGGGTGGGGAGTAGGAAGGGGGAAATGTCTCGTCCTCTGCGTTCCCTCCCTGGAGGACGGGCAGGTATAACTTTTCTTTTTCCTTTCTTAATAGTTACATTTTGGTTTTGAGCTGTTTCCTTAACTTCTTTCCAGTGAGCTAGCGTCAAGTCCAAGGGCTAGATGGAGTATCACCCAGGGTTTTCAGTCTCGTCAGTCGTTCAGTCCACAAAATAACAATATGCAAGACAAATATCAAGAAGACACAAAACACACAGGCCTGAGCTTTACAAGACTTACTAGATGGAGATCTCCCATGTTGGTCTGCTGACTCCTGTGGAGAAACAGAAGGAGCAGACCCAAGATCAAGGTGGGCCAATTTAGTCTCGGTTAGGAGACTTCCCGGTCAGTGCTGGTCAAAAACCAGACTGACTTACGCCCTACGAGTACCAATTTACTAGGAAGGGGTTCCAGGGACCCCCTTCTACGAGTGGAGGGTCTGGGACGTCTCCCAGTCCCTCCTGGGTTGCCGTACAAGCGCGTCCGCTTCGGCAATCCCTTCGAGAAATACGAGTTGGAGCGGCCGTCCTCAAGCGAGAGTGAGACAGACAGACAGATGACAAGACACGACAAATCAACAGCGCTGTTTCCTTACCTTCGGGGTCTAGGGTCTCGGGGGTCTTTGGGGGTATCCCGGACGAGCCCCCAACTGTTATGCCCAAGTCTCAGGACGACCACCAAGAGACCACCGAGAGTCAGACGTTCCGAAATGCAAAAGCAAGGCTTTATTCAGGCGGGCTAGCTCCAGGCTCCGTCCTACACTCCCATACAGCGGGAGCCCAGGAGGAAGCCCTGAACAGCTTTTCTACAGGGCTTTTAAAGGCAGACTACAGATTTACATCAACACAGCAATCAGCTATTGGAATGAGATAAGGTAGGGGTTAGGGACAGTTCAGGGCGGTTGGAGCTAAGGGGGATTCCTATACCAGTAGAGTCCTAATTAGCTGTCTAAGGGTAGTTTTATGGTTTTAGAAAACAAATGCCATCCCTTGAATTTACGTGCGAGTTCTGCTTTGGAAAACAAATGCCATCCCTTGAATTTACACCGAGTTCTGGTTAATTTTAACACAGACAGGTCAGTTCCTGGGACTTAATGGCACCACAATTCTGTTTCTTTAATTTGGGTGCACTTTTGGGTCACTCACAGTTTAGATAAAAAACAAGACAGTTGCTGCTTCAGAATGGGGGCGCTTTTTTTTTAGCTCTTCAGTTTCACTGTGCCTCCATGAATCACAGTTGGTTTGATTTGATTTGGTTGACTTCACATATCAGATGGCAAAATCGAATGCCACAGATACGATTAGATTGTAATAGTTGGCTTTATCCTCAGGAGAGCTCAAACACCCCAGCTATTTTCAGGAACCAAGGGCATCTTAAAGCCACCACCACAAGAGCAGAAACAGCTCAGTTCTGTCAGTTCACGTCGGCCCAGCGCTGGTTCTGGCAGACTTATGTGCAGTCGTGCTGCCTCCACAACGACCAGGCCCACACTCTGTCTCCTCTCCAGACTTGAACTCCCTTAGTGGCCCAAGAAACGCCAGCAGCATCCCCGGCAGACAGCCAAGGAAGAGCTGACCAGGGGTCTCTCACGATGGGTAGATGCTGGCCCAAGCCTCTCAGAACCAGGTTATGGAACTTTCCAGACAGAAGGTTAGCTGATGGGAGCATGGGCGGGAGAAGCAGGAAGACATCCAAAGCTGAGGAAGAGCACGCCTGTGAAGCCCACGATGGGTGGAGGCTCAGGCTGGCTCTGAGGGATGGCATGAGCTGTCCCCACTCCTGCTCTCCCTGGAGCCCTCCCAGATCTCCTGCTGCTTGGGTAGGAAGCCGAGGTGGCTCTCAGGACCTCCTGTCTGGTCAGGATGCCTGGGGCTCACCCGGCCCAAGCCCTCCCTCTTGACTATCTTCCTGGTCTAGCTGGCACTGACCAGGCTCTGGTCACATGAGGACCTCAGAACCCTACGCTGTTACTCTGTCCATTGAAGATCCCTTCAGTGGCTCCCAAGAGCCCCCAAGGTGGCTAGGGTGAGAGACCAGAGCCCCTCTAGGCAGTTGGCGTGGTGTCATGGCTGACTTCAAGAGTGGGAAGCCAGCCTAGACTTTGTGGTTTCAGTGAAAGAGTGCCTGCCCACAAGCATGAGTCCCAAGTTCAAACCCCAGCCCCTCCAAAAGAAAATAGCACATCAAAATGTGAAGGAGGCAATGAAAGGTAGGCCAAGCTATGAACTTATACTACTAAACATACCAGAAAAGGGAGTGCTTCAACCAAGCTCCTACCCCAGTAACCTAGAAAAAGAACAAACTAAGGAGGAGGGAGTTTGGGCCAGTGGTAGAGTGCTCGCCTAGCAGGCACGAAGCCCTGGGTTTGATTCCTTGGTACCACATACACAGAGAAAGCCACAAGTGGCGCTGTGGCTCAAGTGGCAGAGCGCTAGCCTTGAGCAAAAAGTGTCCAAGGACAGTGCCCAGGCCCTGAGTTCAAGCTCAGGACTGGCAAAAAAAAGAATAAAAAAAGATCTTTCAGATGTCAAAAAGATAAAGATATTAAAGAAACACACCATCTCTCTCTCTCTCTCTCTCTCTCTCTATATATATATATATATATATATATGTATATATATATACATTTGATAATTTCATCACTTAGTGAATTCAAGGCTAGTTTAAGCAACATAACACAAAGGACTAGAGATATGGCTCAGTACCAGAGTGATTGCCTACCATGTGCAAGACCATGAGCTCTTCACTGCTGAAGAAAAGAAAGAAGGGAGGGAGGGAGAGAGAAAGGGAGGGAGGAAGGAAGGAAGGAAGGAAAGAAATATAATTCATAATTAAAAGACTCCTAAAATATTTCCAGGCCCAGATGGTTTTTGGGGAATTCAGCCAAACATTTAAAAAAACTTTAACACCAATTTTCTATAAACTCTTTCAGAAAAAAGGACTTCCTGACTTGTTTTATGAAACTAGCAATATAGATCAGAATAAGTAATGCCAGACACCAGAACCAAAGACTGTACAAGCCAGAGACTGACATCCCCCAGGTACCCAGGGGCTGATATCCTCCCAAAGGGTTGGTAAATAGAATTCAGCAATATGTGAAAGAAGCAGAATTGCATTCATATCAACTGATGCAGAAAAAGATGCTTGAGAAAGTCTATACATATTCAGGATTTTAAAAACCTTTCAGAAATATGGAAATGGAGACAAACCTTCAAGTTGAAAAACATCATCTAGAAAAAAAATAAGGAAAGTACACTGACCAGTTCCCACAAGGAGGCAAACTTAGGAGTGAAGATCAGGAATCCTGACTGCTGTTTAATTGTGGCTTACATGGCCCAAACCAGCCGGGGGACCTGGGCAGTGTCTGCATTTTTGTACGCATGTGCCTCAAGAGTCAGTAAATGAAAATCCCTTTCAAATCACTGACCTCCTCCCAGAGGCCAGAGCCTCCTTCTCTAGCCCTAGGTCCTTATGCCCTGTCTCTAGCCCTAAATACTGCCTCACCCCTCCAGACAGCAGGATGCGCAGTAACCCAGGTTCACAGCTGATCAATCATATACCTAGCCTGACCCTCGCCAGGCGTTGTAGGCAGGCGAGGTGGACCCGTCTCAGCCTGCCTGCCTGCAGGCCTGCCTGTGCTTCCATCTATCCATCTGTCTCTCTCCCTCTCACTTCCCCCTCCCTCCCTCCCTCCCTCCCTCTCTCCTTCTTCCTCTCCCTCCCTCCCTCCCTCCCTCCCTCCCTCCCTCCCTCCCTCCCTCTCTCTCTCCCTCCCTCCCTCCCTCCCTCCCTCCCTCTCTCCCCCCCCCTCTCTCTCTCTCTCTCTCTCTCTCTCTCTCTCTGTCTCTTCCTTTTTCCCCCTTCCTCCTCTCTTCTCCCTCCCTCACCCCCCCCCCCAGGACTCCTAGGCCTCCAGCTTAGCATCTGCTGCCATAGCAGATCACACCCAGGCACTTTCATCTGCCTCAATGAAAAGTGATTACTCTACTTTGTTCTTTTAAAGAAGCACAATGCAGTTGTTTGCTCGGTTCCCAAATCTGTTCTTACATGCAGTTTCATCTGGTTCTAGTTCAATGTGCATTTTGTTTATTGCATATGATTTGGCTAAATAGTTGAAATATCTCTTGATGAAAAAAAACAGCCTTTAAACTTCATGTGGATTTTTGAGTGATGGCTACAGCACCATCTCCCCACTGCTTTAAAAAAGATCATTTTCTGACTTTTTAAGCTTAATAGAAGGCTGAGAGGTGGAATTCGATCCAGGCTTCCTGGCATAAATGGCTGGCTGTGTACATCTCCAGGCCCAGGGCGCTGTCCCCTCAGGCCTGACCTGACAGGGTCCTACTGCCATGGGACTCTGGAGATGCTATCTCCCCCATTCCTCCAGGCACCCTCCCCACTAGAGTCTCTGAGTCGCCTATACTCAGTCTGCTCCGGAGGCAAAATGTATCCTGGACTGTGAGGAATCTCCATAACGTCTTGCAGAGAGGAGACCTAGGCCAGCAAAGCTGTAGTGGTTCCTCCTAGAACAGGTGCTGAATGCCCTGTGAGGAGTGACTATGAGGAACACAACTGACTGGGAGGAATGAAGACTGACTGTGAGGAACAACTGACTGGGAGGTATGAGGACTGACTGTGAGGAAAGACTGACTGAGAGGAGTGAAGACTGACTGTGAGAAATGACTGACTGGGAGGAGTGAGGACTGACTCTGAGGAACAACTGACTGGGAGGAGTGAGGACTGACTGTGAGGAACAACAGACTGGGAGGAATGAAGACTGACTGTGAGGAACAACTGACTGGGAGGAGTGAGGACTGACTGTGAGAACAACTGACTGGGAGGAGTGAGGACTGACTGTGAGGAACAACTGACTGAGAGGAATGAGGACTGAGTGTGAGGAACAACTGACTGGGAGGAGTGAGGACTGACTGTGAGAACAACTGACTGGGAGGAATGAGGACTGACTGTGAGGAACAACTGACTGGGAGGAATGAGGACTGTGAGGAACAACTGACTGGGAGGTATGAGGACTGACTGTGAGGAAAGACTGACTGGGAGGAGTGAGGACTGATTCTGAGGAACGACTGACTGGGAAGCATGAAGACTGACCCAGAGGAACAATTGACTGGGATGAATGAAGACTGACTGTGAGGAACAACTGACTGGGAGGAATGAGGACTGAGTGTGAGGAACAACTGACTGGGAGGAGTGAGGACTGACTGTGAGGAACAACTGACTGGGAGGAGTGAGGACTGACTCTGAGGAACAACTGACTGGGAGGAGTGAGGACTGACTGTGAGGAACAACTGACTGGGAGGAATGAGGACTGACTGTGAGGAACAACTGACTGGGAGGAGTGAGGACTGACTTTGAGGAACAACTGACTGGGAGGAGTGAGGACTGACTGTGAGGAACAACTGACTGGGAGGAGTGAGGACTGACTCTGAGGAACAACTGACTGGGAGGAATGAAGACTGACTGTGAGGAACAACTGACTGGGAGGAGTGAGGACTGACTATGAGGTTCAACTGACTGGGAGGAGTGAGGACTGACTGTGAGGAACAACTGACTGGGAAGAATGAGGATTGACTCTGAGGAACAACTGACTGAGAGAAGTGAGGACTGACTATGAGGTTCAACTGACTGGGAGGAGTGAGGACTGACTGTGAGGAACAACTGACTGGGAGGAATGAGGACTGACTCTGAAGAACAACTGACTGAGAGAAGTGAGGACTGACTGTGAGGAACAACTGACTGGGAGGAATGAGGACTGACTCTGAGGAACAACTGACTGGGAGGAATGAGGACTGAATGTGAGGAACAACTGACTGTAAGGCATGAGGACTGACTGTGAGGAACAACTGACTGGGAGGAATGAGGACTGAATGTGAGGAACAACTGACTGGGAGGAATGAGGACTGAGTGTGAGGAATAATTGACTGTAAGGAATGAGGACTGACTCTGAGGAATGACTGACTGGGAGGAATGAAGACTGACTGTGAGGAACAACTGACTGGGAGGAATGAGGACTGACTGTGAGGAACAACTGACTGGGAGGAGTGAGGACTGACTGTGAGGAACAACTGACTGGTAGGAATGAGGACTGACTGTGAGGAACAACTGACTGGTAGGAATGAGGACTGACTGTGAGGAACAACTGACTGGGAGGAATAAGGAATAACTGTGAGGAACAACTGACTGGGAGGAGTGAGGACTAACTGAGAAACAACTGACTGGGAGGAGTGAGGACTGACTCTGAAGAACAACTGACTGGGAGGAGTGAGGACTAACCCAGAGGAACAACTGACTGGTAGGAATGAGGACTGACTGGGAGGAACAACTGACTGGGAGGAATGAGGACTGACTCTGAGGAACAACTGACTGGGAGGAATGAAGACTGACCCAGAGGAACAACTGACTGGGAGGAGTGAGGACTGACTGTGAGAAACAACTGACTGGGAGGAATGAGGACTGACTCTGAGGAACAACTGACTGGGAGGAGTGAGGACTGACTGTGAGGAACAACTGACTGGGAGGAATGAACACTGTCCCAGAGGAACAACTGACTGGAAGGAATAAGGACTGACTGGGAGGAACGACTGACTGGGAGGAGTGAGGACTGACTCTGAGGAAAAACTGGCTGGGAGGAATGAAGACTGACCCAGAGGAACAACTGACCAGGAGGAATAAGGACTGACTCTGAGGAACAACTGACTGGGAGGAGTGAGGACTGACTCTGAGGAACGACCGACTGGGAGGAATGAGGACTGACTGTGAGGAAGAACTGACTGAGAGGTATGAGGACTGAGTGTGAGGAACAACTGACTGGGAGGAGTGAGGACTGACTGAGGAACAACTGACTGAGAGGAATGAGGACTGAGTGTGAGGAATAACTGACTGTAAGGAATGAGGACTGACTTTGAGGAACAACTGACTGGGAGGAATGAAGACTGACCTAGAGGAACAACTGACTGGGAGGAATAAGGAATGAATGTGAGGAACAACTGACTGGGAGGAGTGAGGACTAACCCAGAGCAACAACTGGTAAGAATGAGGACTGACTCTGAGGAACAATTGACTGGGAGGAGTGAGGACTGACCCAGAGGAACAACTGACTGGAAGGAATGAGGACAGACTCTGAGGAACAACTGACTAGAGGAATGAGGAGTGACCTAGAGGAACCACTGACTGGGAGGAATGAGGACTGACTCTGAGGAACAACTGACTGGGAGGAGTGAGGACTGACTGTGAGGAACAACTGACTGGGAGGAGTGAGGACTGACTCTGAGGAACGAGTGACTGTGAGGAGTGAGGAGTGACTCTGCGGAACAACTGACTGGGAGGAATGAAGACTGACCCAGAGGAACAACTGACTGGCAGGAATAAGGAATGACTGTGAGCTTCAACTTACTGGGCGGAGTGAGGACTGACTGTGAGGAACAACTGACTGGGAGGAATGAGGACTGATTCTGAGGAACAACTGACTGGGAGGAATGAGGACTGACTCGGAGGAACGACTGACTGGGAGGAATGAGGACTGACTCTGAGGAACAACTGACTGGGAGGAGTGAGGACTGACTGTGAGGAACAACTGACTGGGAGGAGTGAGGACTGACTGTGAGGAACAACTGTCTGGGAGGAGTGAGGACTGACTCTGAGGAACGAGTGACTGGGAGGAGTGAGGAGTGACTCCGAGGAACAACTGACTGGGAGGAATGAAGACTGACCCCGAGGAACAACTGACCAGGAGAAATGAGGACTGACTGTGAGGAACAACTGACTGGGAGGAATGAAGACTGACCCAGAGGAACAACTGACTGGCAGGAATAAGGAATGACTGTGAGGTTCAACTTACTGGGCGGAGTGAGGACTGACTGTGAGGAACAACTGACTGAGAGGAATGAGGACTGATTCTGAGGAACAACTGACTGGGAGGAATGAGAACTGACTCGGAGGAATGACTGACTGAGAGAAGTGAGGACTGACTCAGAGGAACGACTGACTGGGAGGAATGAGGACTGACTCTGAGGAACAACTGACTGGGAGGAGTGAGGACTGACTCTGAGGAACAACTGACTGGGAGGAGTGAGGACTGACTGTGAGGAACAACTGACTGGGAGGAATGAGGACTGGCTCAGAGGAACAACTGACTGGGAGAAATGAGGACTGACTGTGAGGAATAACTGACTGGGAGGAGTGAGGCCTGACTCAGAAGAACAACTGACTGGGAGGAATAAGGAATAACTGTGAGGAACAACTGACTGGGAGGAGTGAGGACTGACTGTGAGGAACAACTGATTGGGAGGGGTGAGGACTGACCCAGAGGAACAAATGACTGGAAGGAATGAGGACTGACTGTTATGAGTGATGGCTGACTGTGAGGAATGACTGACTGTGATAAGTGAGAACTGATTATGAGAAATGATGACTGACTGTGAGGACTGACTTTGAAGAAAGACAGTGGACTGTGATGAGTGAGGGCTGGCTGTTAGGAATGACTGACTGTGATGAGTGAGGGCTGACTGTGATGAGTGCGGCATGACTGTTAGGAATGACTGACTGTGATGAGTGAAGGCTGACTGTGATGAGTGAGGCATGACTGTGATGAGTGTGGCATGACTGTGATGAGTGTGGGCTGAGTGTGAGGAATGACTGAATGGGATGAGTGAGGGCTGGCTGTGATGAGTGAGGGCTGACTGTGAGGAATGACTGTGATGAGTGAGGGCTGGCTGTGATGAATGAGGGCTGACTGTGAGGAATGACTGACTGTGATGAGTGAGGGCTGGCTGTGATGAGTGAGTGTTGACTGTGCGGAATGGCTGACTGTGAAGAGTAAGGGCTGAATGTGATGACTGAGGTCTGACTGTGAGGAATGACTGACTATGATGAGTGAGGGCTGACTGTGATGAGTGAGGGCTGACTGTGAGGAATGACTGATTGTGATGAGTGAGGGCTGACTGTGATGAGTGAGGGCTGACTGTGATGAGTGAGGGCTGACTGTGAGGAATGACTGACTGTGATGACTGGCTGACTGTGAGGACTGGCTGACTGTGATGAGTGAGGGCTGACTGTGATGAGTGAGGGCTGGCTGTGATGAGTGAGGGCTGACTGTGAGGAATGACTGACTGTGATGAGTGAGGGCTGACTGTGATGACTGGCTGACTGTGATGAGTGAGGGCTGACTGTGATGAATGAGGGCTGACTGTGAGGAATGACTGACTGTGATGAGTGAGGGCTGACTATGATGAGTGAGGGCTGGCTGTGATGAGTGAGGACTGACTGTGAGGAATGACTGACTGTGATGAGTGAGGGCTGACTGTGATGACTGGCTGACTGTGATGAGTGAGGACTGACTGTGATGAATGAGGGCTGGCTGTGATGAGTGAGGGCTGACTGTGATGAATGAGGGCTGACTGTGAGGAATGACTGACTGTGATGAATGAGGGCTGACTGTGATGAGGAAGGGCTGACTGTGATGAGTGAGGGCTGACTGTGAGGAATGACTGACTATGATGAGTGAGGGCTGACTGTGATGAGTGAGGGCTGTCTGTGAGGAATGACTGACTGTGATGAGTGAGGGCTGACTGTGATAAGTTAGGGCTGACTGTGAGGACTGGCTGACTGTGATGAGTTATGGCTGGCTGTGATGAGTGAGGGCTGACTGTGAGGAATGACTGACTGTGATGAGTGAGGGCTGACAGTGATGAGTGAGGGCTGACTGTGATGAGTGAGGGCTGACTGTGAGGAATGACTGAATGTGATGAGTGAGGGCTGACTGTGATGAGTGAGGGCTGACTGTGAGGAATGACTGACTGTGATGAGTGAGGGCTGACTGTGATGAGTGAGGACTGACTGTGAGGAATGACTGACTGTGATGAGTGAGGGCTGATTGTGATGAGTAAGGGATGACTGTGAGGAGTGAGGGCTGACTGTGAGGAATGACTGACTATGATGAGTGAGGGCTCACTGTGATGAGTGAGGGCTGACTGTGAGGACTGGCTGACTGTGATGAGTGAGGGCTGACTCTGAAGAGTGAGGGCTGACTGAGGAATGGCTGACGGTGATGAGTAAGGGCTGAATCTGATGAGTGAGGGCTGACTGTGATGAGTGAGGGCTGACTGTGAGGACTGGCTGACTGTGATGAGTGAGGGCTGACTGTGATGAGTGAGGGCTGGCTGTGATGAGTGATGGCTGACTGTGATGAATGAGGGCTGACTGTGAAGAATGACTGACTGATGAGTGAGGGCTGACTGTGATGAGTGAGTGCTGACTGTGATGACTGAGGACTGACTATCATGAGTTAGGGCTGTCTGTGAGGAATGACTGACTGTGATGAGTGAGGGCTGACTGTGATGAGTGAGGAATGACTGACTGTGATGAGTGAGGGCTGACTGTGATGAGTGAGGGCTGACTGTGAGGAATGGCGACTGTGATGAGTAAGGGCTGACTCTGATGAGTGAGGGCTACTGTGAGGAATGACTGACTGTGACGAGTAAGGTCTGACTATGATGAATGAGGGCTGACTGTGCGGAATGACTGACTGTGATGAGTGAGGCCTGACTGTTAGGAATGCCTGACTGTGGTGAGTGAGGGCTGACTGTGATGAGTGAGGGCTAACTGTGAGGAATGGCTGACTGTGATGAGTGAGGGCTAACTGTGATGAGTAAGGGCTGACTCTGATGAGTGAGGGCTGACTGTGAGGAATGACTGACTGTGATGAGTAAGGTCTGACTGTGATGAGTTAGGACTGACTGTGATGAGTGAGGACTGACTCTGATGAGTGAGGGCTGACTGAGGAATGACTGACTGTGATGAGTGAGGGCTGACTGTGATGAGTGAGGGCTGGCTGTGATGAGTGATGGCTGACTGTGATGAATGAGGGCTGACTGTGAAGAATGACTGACTGATGAGTGAGGGCTGACTGTGATGAGTGAGTGCTGACTGTGATGACTGAGGACTGACTATCATGAGTTAGGGCTGTCTGTGAGGAATGACTGACTGTGATGAGTGAGGGCTGACTGTGATGAGTGAGGAATGACTGACTGTGATGAGTGAGGGCTGACTGTGATGAGTGAGGGCTGACTGTGAGGAATGGCGACTGTGATGAGTAAGGGCTGACTCTGATGAGTGAGGGCTACTGTGAGGAATGACTGACTGTGACGAGTAAGGTCTGACTATGATGAATGAGGGCTGACTGTGCGGAATGACTGACTGTGATGAGTGAGGCCTGACTGTTAGGAATGCCTGACTGTGGTGAGTGAGGGCTGACTGTGATGAGTGAGGGCTAACTGTGAGGAATGGCTGACTGTGATGAGTGAGGGCTAACTGTGATGAGTAAGGGCTGACTCTGATGAGTGAGGGCTGACTGTGAGGAATGACTGACTGTGATTAGTGAGGCCTGACTGTTAGGAATGACTGACTGTGGTGAGTGAAGGCTGACTGTGATGAGTGAGGGCTAACTGTGAGGAATGGCTGACTGTGATGAGTGAGGGCTAACTGTGATGAGTAAGGGCTGACTCTGATGAGTGAGGGCTGACTGTGAGGAATGACTGACTGTGATGAGTAAGGTCTGACTGTGATGAGTTAGGACTGACTGTGATGAGTGAGGACTGACTCTGATGAGTGAGGGCTGACTGAGGAATGACTGACTGTGATGAGTGAGGGCTGACTGTGATGAGTGAGGGCTGGCTGTGATGAGTGAGGGCTGACTGTGAGGAATGACTGACTGTGATGAGTAAGGGCTGACTGTGATGAGTTAGGGCTGACTGTGAGGAATGACTGACTGTGATGAGTGAGGACTGACTGTGATGAGTGAGGGCTGACTGTGATGAGTGAGGGCTGACTGTGAGGAATGACTGACTTTGATGAGTGAAGACTGACTGTGAGGAATGACTGACTGTGATGAGTGAGGGCTGACTGTGAGGAATGGCTGACTGTGATGAGTGAGGGCTGTGATGAGTAAGGGCTGACTGTGATGAGTGAGGGCTGACTGTGAGGAATGACTGACTTTGATGAGTGAGAACTGACTGTGAGGAATGACTGACTGTGATGAGTGAGGGCTAACTGTGAGGAATGGCTGACTGTGATGAGTGAGGGCTAACTGTGATGAGTAAGGGCTGACTGTGATGAGTGAGGACTGACTGTGATGAGTGAGGGCTGACTGAGGAATGACTGACTGTGATGAGTGAGCACTGACTGTGATGAGTGAGGGCTGGCTGTGATGAGTGAGGGCTGACTGTGAGGATTGACTGAATTTGATGAGTGAGGGCTGGCTTTGATGAGTGAGGGCTGACTGTGAGGAATGACTGACTGTGATGAGTAGGGGCTGACTGTGATGAGTTAGGGCTGACTGTGAGGAATGACTAACTGTGATGAGTGAGGACTGACTGTGATGAGTGAGGGCTGACTGTGAGGAATGACTGACTCTGATGAGTGAGGACTGACTGTGAGGAATGACTGACTGTGATGAGTGAGGGCTGACTGTGATGAGTGAGGGCTGACTATGAGGAATGGCTGACTGTGATGAGTGAGGGCTGACTGTGATGAGTGTGGGCTGACTATGAGGAATGACTGACTGTGATGAGTGAGGGCTGACTGTGATGAGTGAGGGCTGTCTGTGAGGAATGACTGACTGTGATGAGTGAGGGCTGTGAGGAATGACTGACTGTGATGAGTGAGGGCTGACGGTGAGGAATGGCTGACTGTGATGAGTGAGGGCTGACTATGATGAGTGAGTGCTGACTGTGAGGAATGACTGACTGTGATGAGTGAGGGCTGACTGTGAGGAATGGCTGACTGTGATGAGTGAGGGCTGACTGTGATGAGTGAGGGCTGTGAGAAATGACTGACTGTGATGAGTGAGGGCTGACGGTGAGGAATGGCTGACTGTGATGAGTGAGGGCTGACTATGATGAGTGAGTGCTGACTGTGAGGAATGACTGACTGTGATGAGTGAGGGCTGACTGTGAGGAATGACTGACTTTGATGAGTGAGGACTGACTGTGAGGAATGACTGACTGTGATGAGTGAGGGCTAACTGTGAGGAATGGCTGACTGTGATGTGTGAGGGCTAACTGTGATGAGTAAGGGCTGACTGTGATGAGTGATGGCTGACTGTGAGGAATGACTGCCTGTGATGAGTGAGGACTGCCTGTGATGAGTGAGGACTGACTGTGATGAGTGAGGACTGACTGTGATGAGTGAGGGCTGACTGAGGAATGACTGACTGTGATGAGTGAGCGCTGACTGTGATGAGTGAGGGCTGACTGTGATGAGTGAGGGCTGTCTGTGAGGAATGACTGACTGTGATGAGTGAGGGCTGACTGTGATGAGTGAGGGCTGACTGTGAGGAATGACTGACTGTGATGAGTGAGGGCTGACGGTGAGGAATGGCTGACTGTGATGAGTGAGTGCTGACTGTGAGGAATGACTGACTGTGATGAGTGAGGACTGACTGTGATGAGTGAGTGCTGACTGTGAGGAATGACTGACTGTGATGAGTGAGGGCTGACTGTGAGGAATGACTGACTGTGATGAGTGAGGGCTGACTGTGATGAGTGAGGGCTGACTGTGAGGAATGACTGACTGTGATGAGTGAGGGCTGACCATGATGAGTGAGGGCTGACTGTGATGAGTGAGGACTGACTGTGAGGAATGACTGACTGTGATGAGTGAGGCCTGACTGTTAGGAATGACTGACTGTGATGAGTGAGTGCTGTCTGTGAGGAATGACTGACTGTGATGAGTGAGAGCTGACTGTGAGGAATGACTGACTGTGATGAGTGAGTGCTGACTGTGAGGAATGACTGTGATGAGTGAGGTCTGACTGTGATGAGTGAGTGCTGACTGTGAGGAATGACTGACTCTGATGAGTGAGGGCTGACTGTGATGAGTGAGGGCTGACTGTGAGGAATGACTGACTGTGATGAGTGAGGCCTGACTGTTAGGAATGACTGACTGTGATGAGTGAGGGCTGACTGTGATGAGTGAGGGCTGACTGTGAGGAATGACTGACTGTGATGAGTGAGGGCTGACGGTGAGGAATGGCTGACTGTGATGAGTGAGGGCTGACTGTGATGAGTGAGTGCTGACTGTGAGGAATGACTGACTGTGATGAGTGAGTGCTGACTGTGATGAGTGAGTGCTGACTGTGAGGAATGACTGACTGTGATGAGTGAGGGTTGACTGTGAGGAATGACTGATTGTGATGAGTGAGGGCTGACTGTGATGAGTGAGGGCTGACTGTGATGAGTGAGGTCTGACTGTTAGGAATGACTGACTGTGATGAGTGATGTCTGATTGTTAGGGATGACTGACTGTGATGAGTGAGGGCTGACTGTGATGAGTGAGGGCTGACTGTGAGGAATGACTGACTGTGATGAGTGAGGGCTGACTGTGATGTGTGAGGGCTGACTGTGCGGAATGACTGACTATTGGCATCACGGTGACAGGGTCAGTTATTTGCTAGTCCAGACCGATGCAGCGGAGGCCGTGCCAGCCACAGCTCTCAGCAGCAGGAACTTCCACTGCCATTCATGGTGATTTCTTCAGAATCAGTTCCCAGTACACTGTGTCTATGGGCTGCACAAAGGATGCAGATATGTGTCGTGACAAGCCAACTTCTGTTCTCCAGGGAAACAGGCCAGCCGGTTCTCAAGTGCAGGTTTCTGGTCAGGATGTCTCTGGCCTTGGTGGTCTAGCTTCTAGGCTACAGATGTCTTCACACCAGCAGACATTGTGATATCTGCTGTGACCCCAGGGCTATAGGGCAAGAGTGAAGTTGATGTGGACCCAGGTCCCACAGTAGGTGGACCCCTAACACCACAGCCCATCCTGCATCCCTTCTGGGGAAAAGATGGGGCACCCACCCTTGGTCCATCAGGAAACTGTAGTGGTTGTGACCCAGCCTCTAGCCTGTCTTCAAGTCCAAAGAAAGGGCTCTCAGGCTGGTCCACCTGTGCCCAGGCTCCTGGGAGGGCTCTCTCTGTCCCCAGAGCAACTACGCTGTCTCTGTGTTTCTGCAGGATCCAGCTCAGCCACGATCCCAGCAGGGCATGGGAGCCTGTAGTCCGCAGTGCTCCCACCATGACGTGCTGACTGTCCTCCCACACGGAGAACGCACAGCAGGCAGGAAGCAGGACCCAGGCTCCGGTGCAACGGTGCCTCGAGCCAGGGAGGGCTCTGCACCTGCAGGCCCCTGCCTTACACGCTCTGAGTAGAGGCGTCCGCACAGAGTTCTGACAGCCCAGTCAGGTCTTTGGTAGCTCTGTGCAAGCCTAGTGGCCTGGCTCTGCCCTACGGGGGACATGGAGCAGCGCTGCTACCTTTCTATCCCCCAGGCTCCTAGTACAGAGGAGCCACAAGGCCCTCATTTGTCCTCAGCACTCCCACTAGCTGCCTCCTTCCCCACAGGGCCTCTGGGCACCTGGAGAAAGATACAGGCCGCCTCAGGCCCTGCTCTTCCCCTTATGACCCCTGAAGATGCCAGTGCATGTGACCAGAGCCATGGACTCTCTGTTGAGGAGCTATCTGTCCTGCCATGTGAGCTGCTCTGGCCTCAGGACCCTGTGAAGGACTGAGAGTCACAGGTCTGCATCTGACATCCAGAAAGGACAAAAAATTATCTCCTAGGTTTCTAGTGGTCACTATGGCCCCACCCAGATCTGGCCACTTGCCAAGGCCAGCGTCCACAGCTACCAGTCCTCTGCAGATACAAGTGAGGGCCAGGGCCCCTCAGGTGTACATGGATGATGATATACAGATGAAGGCCAAATTCTTGGCCAAGAGGGAACCCAGCTTCCATCTAAATTCTGGGATCAACTCAGCTTGGATTGACCCACAAGCCCTTGGGCCCAGGGCAGGACCTGCTGGTATTGCAGCTGCTCTCAACCATGGCCACCAGTCCTTGGGCTCTACAAGGCCACTGAGTCTCCATGGCAGGTCAGTATCTACTGTGGACCAGCCACAGGGCATATCTCTGCCATTGGTGCCACACTCAGGACCATGATCGGAGGACAGAAACTTCCCCGATAACCTAGAGAACTCCACTCCTCTCCGACCTGAACAGGGGCCATGTGAGATGCCCGTGGTGGCTGTGGAGGAGACACTCCATGGGCCTTGGGACATTGTACTGAGGTCAGACACCCTGTCACAGGGAGGAGTCATCTGGCACAAGCCAAGGAAGTGTTTCAGCAAGGCCTGATTTCTCTGTTCCCTGGGGGAAATGAGGACAGAAAAAGCCTTCCCAGCTCAGGGAGGCAAGGAGGAATACACAGAGGCAGGCAGACCTGGGGGCTGGCCCCCTCAGGCTGAGTCACGCCAGGTGAGGAGCAGACGGCAGTGCGGGATCCCTGCCAGCCCACAGAAGGGAGAGACACCCCCGCCCAGGAAGCCCAGAAGGGCTCCTGGGAGGACCTTTGATTTTGAGAATCTCACTTGTTCTAACAGTGTGAATTTTTGCTAAGATTTCAATTTTTAAAAAAAAAATCATGCAAATCATTGATGGTATAAATACAAAACCATTCAAGCTCATGATTCATTTAATTAAAAAGAAGCAGCATCTCTTATCCACTTCATAATTCAGCCCAGGCAAGAATGGTTTCAAGTGGTGAGAATGTTCACATGAAAGGACATTTAAAAAGCAGATGGCAAAAGCAGTAGAGAAGCCGAGCCTTGTCGAAACAACACTTGAGCTGACAGGCACTGGCAGCAAGCACACAGACGGGAGTTCGCGGCCACGACTAGATGTGGCAGTCGCCCAGACAGAAGGGAGAATCCACACAAAAGGCCAGCAGCGCTGTGAGTCAGCAGAGTGCCCTGCGTGTGAGGTGTCCAGAATGGGCAGGTGAGAGACAAACAAAGCAGGACGGCATCTCCAGGGGCCAGCAGGCAGGACAAGTAGGGATGGCTGCTGGTGAGATGTTCTGAACCAGGTGGGCTGGTTACCCAGTGCCCTGGCATTCGACGCCCTGAGTGGGCCACTTCAGAGCCTAAAACGGTCAACGTTACCAGAAGATGTGATTTGGCTTTATTAAATAATACATAAACGTTTACTTGTCACATTTTTCCTGCCAGTTGAGTTCCCTCAGCCATGCAGACTCGCCACAAGCCCACTCGACCCAGCAACATGGCCAGGTAGAGGCCTTTCCTAGGACTGGCATGGGCAGGCAGGTCCATGGGACCCACGGAGCCACCAGCCATGCCCACACTGGGGCTTGGGGTACATTGGATGTAGCTAGAGAGTGTGTCTCACCTCCACATTACTGCCCCCTAGTGGGGAGCAGGGCTTTCTCTCACTTGGTCTGTGAAAGTCTTCCATTCCTGATTTCACCCTCTCTGAGTGACAAGGGATCCAGGAGGCAGAGCTGCCTTCTCTGATGGGGACTCCTTCCTGGGGCTCGGGCCTGCTGTGAGACTGCAAGATGACACTGAGTCACACAGGACCACAAGGCAGGCACCCTGGTGCCACACACACCGGGGGAGCAAATGGGTCCCCAAGTGGGCTGGAAGGGGGCTGGGGCTTGAGATGGGGAAATGCACAAGCCCATGGTTCTCCTCCACGTTTTGCCAAAATGAAGAAGAGTTTTCTTCCACTTATTTGCACTGTGGTTTTAGCAGCTGTCAGGAAGTACTTAGGTGTTCACCATCCTGGAGAAGGGGTTCAAGACGTCAGACCACAGGCAGTATGATTCTCCCAGAAAGGAACTTGGGAGCCGGCCTCTAAATTCTGGTACAGCTATCTGGGTGGGGAATGGCCCGGTCTACAAGGCCTGGAATCCCTCACGAACCCCACAGAGGCTGAGACATGATGGCTGGAGCTCCCCACTGAAAAGGGGACCCTGGCCTCCCTGTCTCCTCTCTGAGGTGCAGCAACAGAACAGGGCCAAAGAAACTCAAGCCACAGGAGCCAGTGCCTGGGCACAGGTACAAGAACAGCCTGAACACTGCCCACCACTGCATGTGCAACTCCTGGGCTTGTTTTGGTCTCACTGTTCCTGTGTGCACACAGCAAATCTGTTCCCACCTGTCAGTTACTGGGGGAGGGGTCTGGGATGGGCTTTACCCTTGGAGGAGAGCACTGTGCCCCGAGCAAACACTGGCGGAACACTGGGGATTCCATCCACCCTGGCTGCTGTGTTCTCCCCTCCCCTCCCCTCCCCTCCCCTCCCCTCCACCTCTCCTCTCCTCTCCCTTTTCTCCTCTCTACACAGTTCCCTAGAGCCTGGGTGTCTGCAGTAGTCTACGGCATCTGGGCCAAGCCTGACCCGGGTTGGGGACACCATATAAGCAGTACAATACTCTCTGGGAGCAATTGGAAAATTCCTCTGCCACTGACGATTCTGATCCAAGCCCCTCAGGATTCTGCCTGATGCCATATCCTCTCCCCCACCAGAGTCATCACAGCTCAAGGACAGGGCCTTAACACAGACACTGGCACTGCTCAGCCAGGAACACTGGCCTGGCCCCACAGGCACCCTGGGAATTCTGTGCCCCTAGCCATCCATCATGTGCAGATGAGGGTCTGATAAACCTGCCTTGTTGTCTCTCTACAAAACACGAGCAGTGGTTACCACCCAGACATACACCCACCAGTCCTTTGAGCTCTACCATAGCGTATGCATCATATTCTCCAGATTCTCAGTGGTCCTTTGAAGACCCCTTCTGATTAGTGTTCAAGTGTTTGATGTCACCATGGAAGGGACATAGGAGGAAGTCGCTGCCACTGGCACCAGCTCTAACCCTACACTGGGTGTTAACTGGACAAGGCTCCAATTTTAACATCGGTGCTACTGGAGGAGGCTAAAATCCTGCACTGGGTGTTCATCGAAGGAGGTTCCAGTTCCTGTCTGGAGGAGGCTCCAGTCCTGACCTCAATGCTCACTGGGTGAGGCTGCAATTCAGGCCTGGGTGTTCAAGGAAGGAGACTCCAATCCTGACCACAGTGCTCACTGGAGGAGGCTCCAGTGCTGACCTCAGTGCTCACTGGAGGAGGTTCCAATCCTGACCTCAGTGCTCACTGGAGGAGACTCCAATCCTGACCTCAGTGATCACTGGAGCAGGATCCAGTGCTGACCTCAGTGCTCACTGGAGGAGGCTCCAATCCTGACCTCAGTGCTCACTGGAGGAGGCTCCAATCCTGACCTCAGTGCTCACTGGAGGAAGCTCCAATCCTGACCTCAGTTCCTCACTTGAGGAGGTTCCAGTGCTGACCTCAGTGCTCACTGCAGGAGACTCCAGTCCTGACCTCAGTGCTCACTGGAGGAGACTTCACTCATGACCTCAGTGCTCACTGGAGGAGGATCCAGCCCTGATCTAGGTACTCACTGGAGGAGACTCCAATCCTGACCTCAGAGCTCACTGGAGGAGACTCCAATCCTAACCTCAGTGCTCACTGGAGGAGACTCCAATCCTGATCTCAGTGCTCACTGGAGGAGACTGCAATCCTGACCTCAGTGCTCACTGGAGGAGGCTCCAATCCTAACCTCAGTGCTCACTGGAGGAGGCTCCAGTCCTGATCTCAGTGCTCACTGGAGGAGGCTCCAGTGCTGACCTCAGTGCTCACTGGAGGAGACTCCAATCCTAATCTCAGTGCTCACTGGAGGAGGCTCCAATCCTGATCTCAGTGCTCACTGGAGGAGGCTCCAGTGCTGACCTCAGTGCTCACTGGAGGAGACTCCAATCCTGATCTCAGTGCTCACTGGAGGAGGCTCCAATCCTGATCTCAGTGCTCACTGGAGGAGGCTCCAGTCCTGATCTCAGTGCTCACTGGAGGAGGCTCCAGTCCTGACCACGGTGCTTACTGGAGAAGACTCCAATCCTGATCTCAGTGCTCACTGGAGGAGGCTGCAAGCCTGACCTCAGTGCTCCCTGGAGGAGGCTCCAGTCCTAACCTCAGTGCTCACTGGAAGAGACTCCAATTCTCACCTCAGTGCTCACTGGAGGAGGCTCCAGTCCTAACCTCAGTGCTCACTGGGGGAGGCTCCAATCCTGATATCAGTGCTCACTGGAGGAGGCTCCAAGCCTGACCTGAGTCCTCACTGGAGGAGGCTCCAGTCCTAACCTCAGTGCTCACTGGAAGAGACTCCAATTCTCACCTCAGTGCTCACTGGAGGAGGCTCCAGTGCTGAACTCAGTGCTCACTGGAGGAGGCTCCAATCCTTACCTCAGTGCTCACTGGAGGAGACTCCAATCCTGACCTCAGTGCTCACTGGAGGAGGCTCCAATCCTGATCTCAGTGCTCACTGGAGGAGGCTCCAAGCCTGACCTCAGTGCTCCCTGGAGGAGGCTCCAGTCCTAACCTCAGAGCTCCCTGAAAGAGACTCCAATTCTCACCTCAGTGCTCAATGGAGGAGGCTCCAGTGCTGACCTCAGTGCTCACTGGAGGAGGCTCCAAGCCTGACCTCAGTGCTCCCTGGAGGAGGCTCCAGTCCTAACCTCAGAGCTCCCTGAAAGAGACTCCAATTCTCACCTCAGTGCTCAATGGAGGAGGCTCCAGTGCTGACCTCAGTGCTCACTGGAGGAGGCTCCAATCCTGACCTCAGTGCTCACTGGAGGAGGCTCCAATCCTGACCTCAGTGCTCACTGGAGGAAGCTCCAATCCTGACCTCAGTTCCTCACTTGAGGAGGTTCCAGTGCTGACCTCAGTGCTCACTGCAGGAGACTCCAGTCCTGACCTCAGTGCTCACTGGAGGAGACTTCACTCATGACCTCAGTGCTCACTGGAGGAGGATCCAGCCCTGATCTAGGTACTCACTGGAGGAGACTCCAATCCTGACCTCAGAGCTCACTGGAGGAGACTCCAATCCTAACCTCAGTGCTCACTGGAGGAGACTCCAATCCTGATCTCAGTGCTCACTGGAGGAGACTGCAATCCTGACCTCAGTGCTCACTGGAGGAGGCTCCAATCCTAACCTCAGTGCTCACTGGAGGAGGCTCCAGTCCTGATCTCAGTGCTCACTGGAGGAGGCTCCAGTGCTGACCTCAGTGCTCACTGGAGGAGACTCCAATCCTAATCTCAGTGCTCACTGGAGGAGGCTCCAATCCTGATCTCAGTGCTCACTGGAGGAGGCTCCAGTGCTGACCTCAGTGCTCACTGGAGGAGACTCCAATCCTGATCTCAGTGCTCACTGGAGGAGGCTCCAATCCTGATCTCAGTGCTCACTGGAGGAGGCTCCAGTCCTGATCTCAGTGCTCACTGGAGGAGGCTCCAGTCCTGACCACGGTGCTTACTGGAGAAGACTCCAATCCTGATCTCAGTGCTCACTGGAGGAGGCTGCAAGCCTGACCTCAGTGCTCCCTGGAGGAGGCTCCAGTCCTAACCTCAGTGCTCACTGGAAGAGACTCCAATTCTCACCTCAGTGCTCACTGGAGGAGGCTCCAGTCCTAACCTCAGTGCTCACTGGGGGAGGCTCCAATCCTGATATCAGTGCTCACTGGAGGAGGCTCCAAGCCTGACCTGAGTCCTCACTGGAGGAGGCTCCAGTCCTAACCTCAGTGCTCACTGGAAGAGACTCCAATTCTCACCTCAGTGCTCACTGGAGGAGGCTCCAGTGCTGAACTCAGTGCTCACTGGAGGAGGCTCCAATCCTTACCTCAGTGCTCACTGGAGGAGACTCCAATCCTGACCTCAGTGCTCACTGGAGGAGGCTCCAATCCTGATCTCAGTGCTCACTGGAGGAGGCTCCAAGCCTGACCTCAGTGCTCCCTGGAGGAGGCTCCAGTCCTAACCTCAGAGCTCCCTGAAAGAGACTCCAATTCTCACCTCAGTGCTCAATGGAGGAGGCTCCAGTGCTGACCTCAGTGCTCACTGGAGGAGGCTCCAATCCTGACCTCAGTGCTCACTGGAGGAGGCTCCAATCCTGACCTCAGTGCTCACTGGAGGAAGCTCCAATCCTGACCTCAGTTCCTCACTTGAGGAGGTTCCAGTGCTGACCTCAGTGCTCACTGCAGGAGACTCCAGTCCTGACCTCAGTGCTCACTGGAGGAGACTTCACTCATGACCTCAGTGCTCACTGGAGGAGGCTCCAGCCCTGATCTAGGTACTCACTGGAGGAGACTCCAATCCTGACCTCAGTGCTCACTGGAGGAGGCTCCAGTCCTAACCTCAGAGCTCCCTGAAAGAGACTCCAATTCTCACCTCAGTGCTCAATGGAGGAGGCTCCAGTGCTGACCTCAGTGCTCACTGGAGGAGGCTCCAATCCTGACCTCAGTGCTCACTGGAGGAGGCTCCAATCCTGACCTCAGTGCTCACTGGAGGAAGCTCCAATCCTGACCTCAGTTCCTCACTTGAGGAGGTTCCAGTGCTGACCTCAGTGCTCACTGCAGGAGACTCCAGTCCTGACCTCAGTGCTCACTGGAGGAGACTTCACTCATGACCTCAGTGCTCACTGGAGGAGGATCCAGCCCTGATCTAGGTACTCACTGGAGGAGACTCCAATCCTGACCTCAGAGCTCACTGGAGGAGACTCCAATCCTAACCTCAGTGCTCACTGGAGGAGACTCCAATCCTGATCTCAGTGCTCACTGGAGGAGACTGCAATCCTGACCTCAGTGCTCACTGGAGGAGGCTCCAATCCTAACCTCAGTGCTCACTGGAGGAGGCTCCAGTCCTGATCTCAGTGCTCACTGGAGGAGGCTCCAGTGCTGACCTCAGTGCTCACTGGAGGAGACTCCAATCCTAATCTCAGTGCTCACTGGAGGAGGCTCCAATCCTGATCTCAGTGCTCACTGGAGGAGGCTCCAGTGCTGACCTCAGTGCTCACTGGAGGAGACTCCAATCCTGATCTCAGTGCTCACTGGAGGAGGCTCCAATCCTGATCTCAGTGCTCACTGGAGGAGGCTCCAGTCCTGATCTCAGTGCTCACTGGAGGAGGCTCCAGTCCTGACCACGGTGCTTACTGGAGAAGACTCCAATCCTGATCTCAGTGCTCACTGGAGGAGGCTGCAAGCCTGACCTCAGTGCTCCCTGGAGGAGGCTCCAGTCCTAACCTCAGTGCTCACTGGAAGAGACTCCAATTCTCACCTCAGTGCTCACTGGAGGAGGCTCCAGTCCTAACCTCAGTGCTCACTGGGGGAGGCTCCAATCCTGATATCAGTGCTCACTGGAGGAGGCTCCAAGCCTGACCTGAGTCCTCACTGGAGGAGGCTCCAGTCCTAACCTCAGTGCTCACTGGAAGAGACTCCAATTCTCACCTCAGTGCTCACTGGAGGAGGCTCCAGTGCTGAACTCAGTGCTCACTGGAGGAGGCTCCAATCCTTACCTCAGTGCTCACTGGAGGAGACTCCAATCCTGACCTCAGTGCTCACTGGAGGAGGCTCCAATCCTGATCTCAGTGCTCACTGGAGGAGGCTCCAAGCCTGACCTCAGTGCTCCCTGGAGGAGGCTCCAGTCCTAACCTCAGAGCTCCCTGAAAGAGACTCCAATTCTCACCTCAGTGCTCAATGGAGGAGGCTCCAGTGCTGACCTCAGTGCTCACTGGAGGAGGCTCCAATCCTGACCTCAGTGCTCACTGGAGGAGGCTCCAATCCTGACCTCAGTGCTCACTGGAGGAAGCTCCAATCCTGACCTCAGTTCCTCACTTGAGGAGGTTCCAGTGCTGACCTCAGTGCTCACTGCAGGAGACTCCAGTCCTGACCTCAGTGCTCACTGGAGGAGACTTCACTCATGACCTCAGTGCTCACTGGAGGAGGCTCCAGCCCTGATCTAGGTACTCACTGGAGGAGACTCCAATCCTGACCTCAGTGCTCACTGGAGGAGGCTCCAGTCCTGATCTCAGTGCTCACTGGAGGAGGCTCCAGTGCTGACCTCAGTGCTCACTGGAGGAGACCCCAATCCTAATCTCAGTGCTCACTGGAGGAGGCTCCAATCCTGATCTCAGTCCTCACTGGAGGAGGCTCCAGTGCTGACCTCAGTGCTCACTGGAGGAGACTCCAATCCTGATCTCAGTGCTCACTGGAGGAGGCTCCAATCCTGATCTCAGTGCTCACTGGAGGAGGCTCCAGTCCTGATCTCAGTGCTCACTGGAGGAGGCTCCAGTCCTGACCACGGTGCTTACTGGAGAAGACTCCAATCCTGATCTCAGTGCTCACTGGAGGAGGCTGCAAGCCTGACCTCAGTGCTCCCTGGAGGAGGCTCCAGTCCTAACCTCAGTGCTCACTGGAGGAGACTCCAATCCTGACCTCAGTGCTCACTGGAGGAGGCTCCAATCCTGATCTCAGTGCTCACTGGAGGAGGCTCCAAGCCTGACCTGAGTCCTCACTGGAGGAGGCTCCAGTCCTAACCTCAGTGCTCACTGGAAGAGACTCCAATTCTCACCTCAGTGCTCACTGGAGGAGGCTCCAGTGCTGAACTCAGTGCTCACTGGAGGAGGCTCCAATCCTGACCTCAGTGCTCACTGGAGGAGACTCCAATCCTGACCTCAGTGCTCACTGGAGGAGGCTCCAATCCTGATCTCAGTGCTCACTGGAGGAGGCTCCAAGCCTGACCTCAGTGCTCCCTGGAGGAGGCTCCAGTCCTAACCTCAGAGCTCCCTGAAAGACACTCAAATTCTCACCTCAGTGCTCACTGGAGGAGGCTCCAGTGCTGACCTCAGTGCTCACTGGAGGAGGCTCCAATCCTGACCTCAGTGCTCACTGGAGGAGGCTCCAATCCTAACCTCAGTGCTCACTGGAGGAGGCTCCAGTCCTGATCTCAGTGCTCACTGGAGGAGGCTCCAGTGCTGACCTCAGTGCTCACTGGAGGAGACTCCAATCCTAATCTCAGTGCTCACTGGAGGAGGCTCCAATCCTGATCTCAGTGCTCACTGGAGGAGGCTCCAGTGCTGACCACAGTGCTCACTGGAGGAGACTCCAATCCTGATCTCAGTGCTCACTGGAGGAGGCTCCCATCCTGATCTCAGTGCTCACTGGAGGAGGCTCCAGTCCTGATCTCAGTGCTCACTGGAGGAGGCTCCAGTCCTGACCACGGTGCTTACTGGAGAAGACTCCAATCCTGATCTCAGTGCTCACTGGAGGAGGCTGCAAGCCTGAGCTCAGTGCTCCCTGGAGGAGGCTCCAGTCCTAACCTCAGTGCTCACTGGAAGAGACTCCAATTCTCACCTCAGTGCTCACTGGAGGAGGCTCCAGTCCTAACCTCAGTGCTCACTGGGGGAGGCTCCAATCCTGATCTCAGTGCTCACTGGAGGAGGCTCCAAGCCTGACCTGAGTCCTCACTGGAGGAGGCTCCAGTCCTAACCTCAGTGCTCACTGGAAGACACTCCAATTCTCACCTCAGTGCTCACTGGAGGAGGCTCCAGTGCTGACCTCAGTGCTCACTGGAGGAGGCTCCAATCCTTACCTCAGTGCTCACTGGAGGAGACTCCAATCCTGACCTCAGTGCTCACTGGAGGAGGCTCCAATCCTGATCTCAGTGCTCACTGGAGGAGGCTCCAAGCCTGACCTCAGTCCTCCCTGGAGGAGGCTCCAGTCCTAACCTCAGTGCTCCCTGAAACAGACTCCAATTCTCACCTCAGTGCTCACTGGAGGAGGCTCCAGTGCTGACCTCAGTGCTCACTGGAGGAGGCTCCAATCCTGACCTCAGTGCTCACTGGAGGAGACTCCAATACTGACCTCAGTGCTCACTGGAGGAGGCTCCAGTCCTAAACTCAGTGCTCACTGGAGGAGGCTCCAATCCTGACCCGAGTGCTCACTGGAGGAGGCTCCAATCCTGACCTCAGTGCTCACTGGACGAGGCTCCAGTGCTGACCTGAGTGCTCACTGGAGGAGGCTCCAATCCTGACCTGAGTGCTCACTGGAGGAGGCTCCAATCCTGACCTCAGTGCTCACTAAAGGAGGCTCCAATCCTGACCTGAGTGCTCATTGGAGGAGGCTCCAATCCTGACCTCAGTGCTCACTGGAGGAGGCTCCAATCCTAACCTCAGTGCTCACTGGAGGAGGCTCCAGTCCTGATCTCAGTGCTCACTGGAGGAGGCTCCAGTGCTGACCTCAGTGCTCACTGGAGGAGACTCCAATCCTAATCTCAGTGCTCACTGGAGGAGGCTCCAATCCTGATCTCAGTGCTTACTGGAGGAGGCTCCAGTGCTGACCACAGTGCTCACTGGAGGAGACTCCAATCCTGATCTCAGTGCTCACTGGAGGAGGCTCCCATCCTGATCTCAGTGCTCACTGGAGGAGGCTCCAGTCCTGATCTCAGTGCTCACTGGAGGAGGCTCCAGTCCTGACCACGGTGCTTACTGGAGAAGACTCCAATCCTGATCTCAGTGCTCACTGGAGGAGGCTGCAAGCCTGACCTCAGTGCTCCCTGGAGGAGGCTCCAGTCCTAACCTCAGTGCTCACTGGAAGAGACTCCAATTCTCACCTCAGTGCTCACTGGAGGAGGCTCCAGTCCTAACCTCAGTGCTCACTGGGGGAGGCTCCAATCCTGATCTCAGTGCTCACTGGAGGAGGCTCCAAGCCTGACCTGAGTCCTCACTGGAGGAGGCTCCAGTCCTAACCTCAGTGCTCACTGGAAGACACTCCAATTCTCACCTCAGTGCTCACTGGAGGAGGCTCCAGTGCTGACCTCAGTGCTCACTGGAGGAGGCTCCAATCCTTACCTCAGTGCTCACTGGAGGAGACTCCAATCCTGACCTCAGTGCTCACTGGAGGAGGCTCCAATCCTGATCTCAGTGCTCACTGGAGGAGGCTCCAAGCCTGACCTCAGTCCTCCCTGGAGGAGGCTCCAGTCCTAACCTCAGTGCTCCCTGAAACAGACTCCAATTCTCACCTCAGTGCTCACTGGAGGAGGCTCCAGTGCTGACCTCAGTGCTCACTGGAGGAGGCTCCAATCCTGACCTCAGTGCTCACTGGAGGAGACTCCAATACTGACCTCAGTGCTCACTGGAGGAGGCTCCAGTCCTAAACTCAGTGCTCACTGGAGGAGGCTCCAATCCTGACCCGAGTGCTCACTGGAGGAGGCTCCAATCCTGACCTCAGTGTTCACTGGAGGAGGCTCCAGTGCTGACCTGAGTGCTCACTGGAGGAGGCTCCAATCCTGACCTGAGTGCTCACTGGAGGAGGCTCCAATCCTGACCTCAGTGCTCACTGGAGGAGGCTCCAATCCTGACCTGAGTGCTCATTGGAGGAGGCTCCAATCCTGACCTCAGTGCTCACTGGAGGAGGCTCCAGTCCTGACCTCAGTGCTCACTTGAGGAGGCTCCAGTGCTGACCTCAGTGCTCACTGGAAGAGACTCCAATCCTGATCTCAGTGCTCACTGGAGGGGCTCCAGTCCTGACCTCAGTGCTCACTGGAGGAGGCTCCAATCCTGACCTGAGTACTCACTGGAGGAGGCTCTAGTCCTGACCTCGGTGCTCACGGGAGGAGGCTCCAGTCCTGACTTTGGTGCTCAAGGAGGAGGCTCCAATCCTGACCTCAGTTCCTCACTGGAGGAGACTCCAATCCTGACCTCAATGCTCACTGAGGAGACTGCAGTCCTGACCTCAATGCTCACTGGAGGAGACTCCAATCCTGACCTCAGTGTTCACTGGAGGAGACTCCAATCCTGATCTCAGTGCTAACTGGAGGAGGCTCCAGTTCTGACCTCAGTGCTCCCTGGAGGAGGCTCCAGTCCTGATCTAGGTACTCACTGGAAGAGTCTACAATCCTGACCTCGGTGCTCACTGGAGGAGACTCCAATCCTGACCTCAGTGCTCACTGGAGGAGGCTCCAATCCTGACCTCAGTGTTCACTGGAGGGGCTCCAGTCCTGACCTCAGTGCTCACTGGAGGAGGCTCCTGTCCTGATCTAGGTACTCACTAGAAGAGACTCCAATCGAGACCTCAGTGCTCACTGGAGGAGGCTCCAATTCTCACCTCAGTGCTCACTGGAGGAGGCTCCAATCCTGAACTCAGTCCTCACTGGAGGAGACTCCAATCCTGACCTCAGTGCTCACTGGAGGAGACTCCAATCCTGACCTCAGTGCTCACTGAGGAGACTGCAGACCTGACCTCAATGCTCACTGAGGAGACTGCAGTACTGACCTCAATGCTCACTGGAGGAGACTCCAATCCTGACCTCAGTGTTCACTGGAGGAGACTCCAATCCTGATCTCAGTGCTCACTGGAGGAGGCTCCAGTTCTGACCTCAGTGCTCCCTGGAGGAGGCTCCAGTCCTGATCTAGGTACTCACTGGAAGAGACTCCAATCCTGACCTCAGTGCTCACTGGAGGAGACTCCAATCCTGACCTCAGTGCTCAGTGGAGGAGGCTCCAATCCTGACCTCAGTGTTCACTGGAGGTGACTCCAGTCCTGACCTCAGTGCTCAGTGGAGGAGGCTCCAATCCTGACCTCAGTGCTCACTGGAGGGGCTCCAGTCCTGACCTCAGTGCTCACTGGAGGACGCTCCTGTCCTGATCTAGGTACTCACTAGAAGAGACTCCAATCCTGACCTCAGTGCTCACTGGAGGAGGCTCCAATTCTCACCTCAGTGCTCACTGGAGGAGGCTCCAATCCTGACCTCAGTGCTCACTGGAGGAGACTCCAATCCTGACCTCAGTGCTCACTGGAGGAGACTCCAATCCTGACCTCAGTGCTCACTGGAGGAGGCTCCAGTTTTGACCTCAGTGCTCCCTGGAGGAGGCTCCAATCCTGACCTCAGTGCTCACTGGAGGAGACTCCAATCCTGATCTCAGTGCTCACTGGAGGAGGCTCCAGTTCTGACCTCAGTGCTCACTGGAGGAGGCTCCAATCCTGACCTCAGTGCTCACTGGAGGAGACTCCAATCCTGATCTCAGTGCTCACTGGAGGAGGCTCCAATCCTGACGTCAGTGCTCACTGGAGGAGGCTCCAATTCTCACCTCAGTGCTCACTGGAGGAGGCTCCAATCCTGACCTCAGTGCTCACTGGAGGAGACTCCAATCCTGATCTCAGTGCTCACTGGAGGAGGCTCCAGTTCTGACCTCAGTGCTCCCTGGAGGAGGCTCCAGTCCTGATCTAGGTACTCACTGGAAGAGACTACAATCCTGACCTCGGTGCTCACTGGAGGAGACTCCAATCCTGACCTCAGTGCTCACTGGAGGAGGCTCCAATCCTGACCTGAGTACTCACTGGAGGAGACTCCAATCCTGACCTCAGTGCTCACTGGAGGAGGCTCCAGTCCTGACCTGAGTGCTCACTGGAGGAGGCTCTAGTCCTGACCTCGGTACTCACTGGAGGAGGCTCCAATCATGACCTCAGTGATCACTGGAGGAGACTCCAGTCCTGACCTCAGTGCTCACTGGAGGAGGCTCCAATCCTGATCTCAGTGCTCTCTGGAGGAGGCTCCAGCCTTGATCTAGGTACTCACTGGAGGAGACTGCAATCCTGACCTCAGTGCTCACTGGAGGAAGCTCCAGTCCTGACCTGAGTGCTCACTGGAGGAGGCTCTAGTCCTGACCTCGGTGCTCACTGGAGGAAGCTCCAGTCCTGACTTTGGTGCTCAAGGAGGATGCTCCAATCCTAACCTCAGTTCCTCACTGGAGGAGACTCCAATCCTGACCTCAATGCTCACTGAGGAGACTGCAGTCCTGACCTCAATGCTCACTGGAGGAGACTCCAATCCTGACCTCAGTGCTCACTGGAAGAGACTCCAATCCTGACCTCAGTGCTCACTGGAGGAGACTCCAATCCTGACCTCAGTGCTCACTGGAGGAGGCTCCAAACCTGACCTCAGTGCTCACTAGAGGAGGCTCCTGTCCGCATCTAGGTACTCACTAGAAGAGACTCCAATCCTGATCTCAGTGCTCACTGGAGGGGCTTCAGTCCTGACCTCAGTGCTCACTGGAGGAGGCTCCAATCCTGACCTCAGTGCTCACTGGAGGAGACTCCAATCCTGACCTCAGGGCTCACTAGAGGAGACTCCAATCCTGACCTCAGTGCTCACTGGAGGAGACTCCAATCCTGACCTCAGTGCTCACTGGAGGAGGCTCTAAACCTGACCTCAGTGCTCACTGGAGGAGACTCCAATCCTGACCTCAGTGCTCACTGGGTGAGGCTGCAATCCTGACCTCAGTGCTCACTGGAGGAGGCTCCAATCCTGACCTCAGTGCTCAATGGAGGAGACTCCAATCCTGACCTCAGTGCTCACTGGAGGAGACTCCAATCCTGACCTCAGTGCTCATGGGAAGAGACTCCAATCCTGATCTCAGTGCTCACTGGAGGAGGCTCCAGTGCTGACCTCAGTGCTCACGGGAGGAGGCTCCAGTCCTGACCTCAGTGCTCACTGGAGGAGGCTCCAGTCCTGATCTAGGTACTCACTGGAAGAGACTCCAATCCTGACCTCAGTGCTCATTGGAGGAGACTCCAGTCCTGACCTCAGTGCTCACTGGAGGAGGCCCCAATCCTGATATCAGTGCTCACTGGAGGAGACTCCAATCCTGATCTCAGTGCTCACTGGAGGAGACTCCAATCTTGACCTCAGTGCTCACTGGAGGAGACTCCAGTGCTGACCTCAGTGCTCACTGGAGGAGGCTCCAATCCTGATTTCAGTGCTCACTGAGGAGACTGTAGTCCTGACCTCGGTGCTCACTGGAGGAGGCTCCAGTCCTGACCTCACTGCTCACTGGGTGAGGCTCCAATCCTGACCTCAGTGCTCACTGGAGGGGCTCCAGTCCTGACCTCAGTGCTCACTGGAGGAGGCTCCAGTCCTGACTTCAGTGCTCACTGGAGGAGGCTCCAATCCTGACCTCAGGGCTCACTGGAGGAGACTCCAATCCTGACCTCAGGGCTCACTGGAGGAGACTCCAATCCTGATCTCAGTGCTCACTGGAGGAGACTCCAATCCTGACCTTAGTGCTCACTGGAGGAGACTCCAATCCTGACCTCAGTGCTCACTGGGTGAGGCTCCAATCCTGACCTCAGTGCTCACTGGAGGAGACTCCAATCCTGACCTCAGTGCTCACTGTAGGAGACTCCAATCCTGACCTCAGTGCTCACTGGAGGAGGCTCCAATCCTGATCTCAGTGCTCACTGGAGGAGGCTCCAATCCTGATCTCAGTGCTCACTGGAGGAGACTCCAATCCTGACCTCAGTGCTCACTGGAGGAGATTCCAATCCTGATCTCAGTGCTCACTGGAGGAGGCTCCAATCCTGATCTCGGTGCTCACTGGAGGAGGTTCCAATCCTGACCTCGGTGCTCACTGGAGGAGGCTCCAGTCCTGATCTCAGTGCTCACTGGAGGAGGCTCCAGTCGTGACCTCAGTGCTCACTGGAAGAGGCTCCAGTCCTAACCTCAGTGCTCACTGGGTGAGGCTCCAATCCTGACCTCAGTGCTCACTGGAGGAGGCTCCAGTCCTCACCTCGGTACTCACTGGAGGAGGCTCCAATCATGACCTCAGTGATCACTGGATGAGACTCCAGTCCTGACCTCAGGGCTCACTGGAGGAGGCTCCAATCCTGATCTCAGTGCTCACTGGAGGAGGCTCCAGCCCTGATCTAGGTACTCACTGGAGGAGACTGCAATCCTGACCTCAGTGCTCACTGGAGGAGGCTCCAGTCCTGACCTGAGTGCTCACTGGAGGAGGCTCTAGTCCTGACCTCGGTGCTCACTGGAGGAAGCTCCAGTCCTGACTTTGGTGCTCAAGGAGGATGCTCCAATCCTGACCTCAGTTCCTCACTGGAGGAGACTGCAATCCTGACCTCAATGCTCACTGAGGAGACTGCAGTCCTGACCTCAATGCTCACTGGAGGAGACTCCAATCCTGACCTCAGTGCTCACTGGAAGAGACTCCAATCCTGACCTCAGTGCTCACTGGAGGAGACTCCAATCCTGACCTCAGTGCTCACTGGAGGAGGCTCCAAACCTGACCTCAGTGCTCACTGGAGGAGGCTCCTGTCCGGATCTAGGTACTCACTAGAAGAGACTCCAATCCTGATCTCAGTGCTCACTGGAGGGGCTTCAGTCCTGACCTCAGTGCTCACTGGAGGAGGCTCCAATCCTGACCTCAGTGCTCACTGGAGGAGACTCCAATCCTGACCTCAGGGCTCACTAGAGGAGACTCCAATCCTGACCTCAGTGCTCACTGGAGGAGACTCCAATCCTGACCTCAGTGCTCACTGGAGGAGGCTCCAAACCTGACCTCAGTGCTCACTGGAGTAGACTCCAATCCTGACCTCAGTGCTCACTGGGTGAGGATCCAATCCTGACCTCAGTGCTCACTGGAGGAGACTCCAATCCTGACCTCAATGCTCATGGGAAGAGACTCCAATCCTGATCTCAGTGCTCACTGGAGGAGGCTCCAGTGCTGACCTCAGTGCTCACGGGAGGAGGCTCCAGTCCTGACCTCAGTGCTCACTGGAGGAGGCTCCAGTCCTGATCTAGGTACTCACTGGAAGAGACTCCAATCCTGACCTCAGTGCTCATTGGAGGAGACTCCAGTCCTGACCTCAGTGCTCACTGGAGGAGGCCCCAATCCTGATATCAGTGCTCACTGGAGGAGACTCCAATCCTGTTCTCAGTGCTCACTGGAGGAGGCTCCAATCCTGACCTCAGTGCTCACTGGAGGAGACTCCAGTGCTGACCTCAGTGCTCACTGGAGGAGGCTCCAATCCTGATTTCAGTGCTCACTGAGGAGACTGTAGTCCTGACCTCGGTGCTCACTGGAGGAGGCTCCAGTCCTGACCTCACTGCTCACTGGGTGAGGCTCCAATCCTGACCTCAGTGCTCACTGGAGGGGCTCCAGTCCTGACCTCAGTGCTCACTGGAGGAGGCTCCAATCCTGACCTCAGTGCTCACTGGAGGAGGCTCCAGTCCTGACTTCAGTGCTCACTGGAGGAGGCTCCAATCCTGACCTCAGGGCTCACTGGAGGAGACTCTAATCCTGACCTCAGGGCTCACTGGAGGAGACTCCAATCCTGATCTCAGTGCTCACTGGAGGAGACTCCAATCCTGACCTTAGTGCTCACTGGAGGAGACTCCAATCCTGACCTCAGTGCTCACTGGGTGAGGCTCCAATCCTGACCTCAGTGCTCACTGGAGGAGACTCCAATCCTGACCTCTGTGCTCACTGGAGGAGACTCCAATCCTGACCTCAGTGCTCACTGGAGAAGGCTCCAATCCTGATCTCAGTGCTCACTGGAGGAGACTCCAATCCTGATCTCAGTGCTCACTGGAGGAGACTCCAATCCTGACCTCAGTGCTCACTGGAGGGGACTCCAATCCTGATCTCAGTGCTCACTGGAGGAGGCTCCAATCCTGATCTCGGTGCTCACTGGAGGAGGTTCCAATCCTGACCTCGGTGCTCACTGGAGGAGGCTCCACTCCTGATCTCAGTGCTCACTGAAGGAGGCTCCAGTTGTGACCTCAGTGCTCACTGGAAGAGGCTCCAGTCCTAACCTCAGTGCTCACTGGGTGAGGCTCCAATCCTTACCTCAGTGCTCACTGGAGGAGGCTCCAGTCCTGATCTCAGTGCTCACTGGGTGAGGCTCCAGTCCTGACCTCAGTGCTCACTGGGTGAGGCTCCAATCCTGACCTCAGTGCTCACTGGGTGAGGCTCCAATCCTTACCTCAGTGCTCACTGGAAGAGACTCCAATCCTGACCTCAGTGCTCACTGGAGGAGGCTCCAATCCTGACGTCTGCTCACTGAGGAGACTCCAAACCTGACCTCAGTGCTCACTGAGGAGGGTGCATTCCTGACCTTGGTGCTCACTGGAGGAGGCTCCAGTCCTGACCTCAGTGCTCACTGGGTGAGGCTCCAATCCTGACCTCTGCTCACTGAGGAGACTCCAATCCTGACCTCAGTGCTCACTGGAGGAGGCTCCAGTCCTGACCTCAGTGCTCACTGGAGGAGGCTCCAATCCTGACCTCAGTGCTCACTGGAGGAGGCTCCAGTCCTGACCTCAGTGCTCACTGGGTGAGGCTCCAATCCTGACCTCTGCTCACTGAGGAGAGTGCAGTTCTCTCCTCAGTGCTCACTGGAGGAGGCTCCAGTCCTGACCTCAGTGCTCACTGAGGAGAGTGCAGTCCTGACCTCTGCTCACTGGAGGAGGCTCCAATCCTGATCTCGGTGCTCACTGAGGAGAGTGCAGTCCTGACCTTGGTGCTCACTGGAGGAGGCTCTTGTCCCGTACTAGGCGCTCACTTCTAGTTTTGGAATTAGGTTGTCCCAGGAGGAATGGACAGGTCAGATGTCACCCCCGGATGTCTTGTGAGGCAGGACACAGACATGCTGGTGAGGAAGGCCGATCAGCTGAAGTCAGTTGGTGGATGCTTCCAGAACAGGACCCACCCAACAGCAGATGGGTGTTGGTTTGCCTGCCAGCCCCACACCAGAAGCCACCTGACAAGGAGCTGTGGAGAAATTTCTAGGTCGCTGGGAGGTGCACAGGCTATTTTTACCGAATCACTTTTATAGGGAGTCCAGAGGTGTCCTCTCTTCCTGCCAGACCACTGCTGCGACTGATAGCAAAATCTGTCATCCAAAATGGGAGAAATAGTTCAATAGAAACCAACCATAAAACTGTGCTGAATTATACTATACATTTAGACTTGGAGGTCAGTCCTCGTCAGAACCTGACAGCCTGGTTCTCCCCACCATCCCACGATAACTTTGTCAAGGCATTGGCATCAAGAGAAGGCCAGGGCCTATGCCAGGGAGGAGTTTGTGCAGGAGCAGGGGGCCTAAAGACCCTACACCCACGGTGGGAACAAACCCCCTCCTGCCACAGTCTGTGGAGACATGAGCAGTGGACAGAGCTCAAACTTTGAGCCCACCCTTCCTGTTTCATCTCAAATAAAGAACTCTAACGACCCTGCAGATGTTTTTGTTAGCTTTTTTTTGGGGGGGGGGAACCAGTCCTGGGCTTGAGCTCATGGTCTGAGCACTGTCCTTGGGCTTTCTCAAGGCTAGAGCTCTACCACTTGAACCTCAACACCACTTCTGGTTTTTTCCAGAAGTGGTACTGAGGAACTGAACCTGGGTCTTTGTGCACGCTAGGCAAGCACTTCTACTACTAGGCCAAACTCCCAGCCCCACTCACACTTATTTTTCTTACTATAATTCACTTCTAGTGGCAGATGCAGAATGTCAGAAATTGAAGGCAGAAATATAATAAGCTTTCAAAGCATACACAAAGCAATCACACCCTAATCAACCATAGGATTAGAAAGCTTTTTATTAATAAGCAATTTTACACAATTCCTTACAAGTCCAATGTCAGTAACCACAGAACAGAAAATCCTCAAGGCCACCAAGGCCTGAGCAGCCCCTGCCCAGGTCCTTACCACAGGGCCTGCACCTTTCAGAACAGCCCCGAGGCCCTGCACCTCCCAGACCACAGAGCCCTCAGACCTGGAGCCATCACGGCCACTTGCCTCATACTAGGAAAAAAGCTGCACTCGCTTGAGCTTCCTAGTTATGCTTTGGGCTCTTGCTGAGTGTCTCCCTGTCTATGTCTGTCTCTGTCGCTCTCAGTAGAAGCAGAGTCCTTTTCTGAAAGGCCACCTCAGGTGGGGGCATGTGAACTGTTTCCATGTGTCCAGCCACAGACGCAGGCATGTGGTTCTTGAATTCTGGGGAACAGAGGCTTCCTTGTGGCACATACCGTGGGTCTGCGAGGTCTTCTGCTCCCCTGCAGGGACACTGCCCACTGGCTGGCGTGGCCTAGGGGGGTCGATGTCTGCCTTCTCGGGTGTCCTTGAGGCAGGAAATCCTCCTGAGAGTATCTGTCTCCCAAGCTGGCATCAGCCTGTGCCCTACACCTGAATCTCAGGCTATCCACCATGATGGTTAGGATCAACACCCCTGAGGGTCCCTGCCCTGGCCCTCCTGCCTGCCTCACCCCACAGGTCCACCCGTGCTTGCCCCAGGCACAGTGGAACCTTACCCACTGGAGGCAGTTCCATTCTAAACACCCTCAGCTGCACACAGGCAGCCAGGATGCTCCCGGCACAGCCTGACCTCATGGCTGAGCCTCTCTGGACTGCCAGACACCATTCAAGCCCTCGGTCTGCAGGTCAGATACACCCTCCTTTGTTCCCTAGGAATGAGAAGGGACAAGGCTGCAGCCGGCTGGGTTAGCAGGGGAGGTAGCTATCGGTTATGAAAACTGGGGAGTCAGTTGTATCAGCAGAAGCAGAGGTGCAGACAACACTCACTCATCTCAAGAAGAGGCCACTTTGGGGGCAAAACTGTCTGTGCTCAGAGGCTTCCAGGCAGTGGCATCTAGAGCCTCTGCCACCGTCTGCCAGGAGGTGAACGTGTGTGTGTGTGTGTGTGTGTGTGTGTGTGTGTGTGTGTGTGTGTGTGAACGGGGGAATCAGATCACATTCACCTCTGCATACCTGAGGGTCACACTGTATCTAGGGACCAAAGACGTCTTTCCCCTGCTCACTTTCCCCTGTTCCTTCCTGCCTCAGTGGCTGAGCTTCTGTGTGCAGCCAAGTGTGAAGGGAGGAGCAGCTCTTCCTTCCTTCTGTCCTTCCACCTTCCTTCCTTCCTTCCTTCCTTCCTTCCTTCCTTCCTTCCTTCCTTCCTTCTCTCCCTCCCTTCCTCCATCCCTCCCTCCCTTTCTTCCTCTTTCCTTCCTTCCTTCTTCCCTCTCTCTTCCTCCTTTCTGTCCTTTTCCTTTCTTCTTCTTTCCTCCTTCCTTCCTCTCTTCCTCCCTCTCTCCTTTCTTCTTCCCTTTTCCTTACCTCCTTCCTTCTTCTTTCCTTCTTCCTGCTTTTGCTTCCCTCCCTCCCTCTTCCTTTCTTCTTTCCTCCCTTCCTCTCTTCCTCCTCTCCACAGACCTCCCTCTAAAAATGCACGAATAGCTCTGATTTGATGTTGAGACAATATCACGAGCCCCCGCCTTTCTTCAAGGTCATCACCCACCTGTGGCCTCTCAAAGGCCGGCCCTCGTCAGAGCCCACCCAGCCATGTCAGGGCCTCTCGGAGTACAGGTGGTGGGGCCACGTCGCAGGAGGCAGGCACAGTGTCCTGCTCAAGGTGTGCTGGGCCTCCTTCCAGTCCCAGAGCCCTGCTGGCCTTGTGTAACGGGATGGTGCTGGACCTGGTGTCCAGCAGCCCTGCCATGAGGGCTGAGCCCTTGCTGAATCATGGGTAACCACTTGGTCCTGCCCCCCAGGACGGACAAGTGCCCACATGCCCTGGACAGACAGCTGGTAAGAGAGGCAGAGCTGATGTGAGCCAGGCACATCGATGCACGTCTCCTGTGCTGCTTAGCATGCCTTCTTCAGAGGTAGGAGATCCAATGATCAGCCACAAGAGATGACCCCCTCCCCAAAATATCCCATCATGAAGCAATACGCTTTTCATATCCGCTGCCCACTGAAGCCTATTGATGTCCATCAATACCACTGATGCCCGCAGATCCCACTGATGCCCACTGACGGGCAGAGAAGATGGTGCCTCCCACGGCAGAAGGGTCCCACTTGAAGGGTCTCCTGGACACCGGCTGCCATGGACATCCCAGCAGGCCACACAGGGTGGGATGGGCAGTATGCTGTGGTCTGGGTGCCCACTGATGCTCACTGATGCCCACTGAGGCCCACTGATGCCCACTGATGTCCACTGATGCCCACTGAGGCCCACTGATGATCACTGAGGCCCACTGATGACCACTGATGTCCACTGATGACCACTGAGGCCTACTGGTGTTCACTGATATCCACTGATGACCACTGAAGCCCAGTGATGTTCACTGAGGCCCCCTGATGCTCACTGAAGCCCACTGATGTCCACTTATGCCCACTGTTGACCACTGAGGCCCACTGATGATCTCTGAGGCCCACTGGTGTTCGCTGATATCCACTGAGGCCCACTGATGATCACTGATGTCCACTGATGCTCACTGATGTCCACTGATGTCCACTGAGGCCCACTGATGATCACTGAGGCCCACTGATGACCACTGAGACCCACTGATGTCTACTGATGACCACTGAGACCCACTGATGTCCACTGAGGCCCACTGATGATCACTGATGTCCACTGATGCCCACTGAGGCCCACTGATGATCACTGATGTCCACTGATGATCACTGATGTCCACTGATGTCCACTGAGGCCCACTGATGATCACTGAGGTCTACTGATGTCTACTGAAGCCCGCCAATGACCACTGAGACCCACTGAGGCCCACTGATGATCACTGATGTCCACTGATGTTCACTGAGGCCCACTGATGATCACTGAGGCCCACTGATGATCACTGAGACCTACTGATGTCTACTGAAGCCCGCCGATGACCACTGAGACCCACTGAGGCCCACTGATGATCACTGATGTCCACTGATGTCCACTGAGGCCCACTGATGATCACTGATGTCCACTGATGACCACTGAGACCCACTGATGATCACTGAGGCCTACTGATGTCTACTGAGGCCCACTGGTGTTCACTGATGTCCAGCGATGACCACTGAGGCCCGCTGATGCCCACTGATGATCACTGATGACCACTGAGGCCCATTGGTGTCCATGGGTGCCTGCTGGTGCCCACTGAGGCCCTCCACCAGTGGACTTACTTTTCCTAATTTTCCTTCCTCAGTGTGGGTGGGATGAAATAGTCACGCAGAGCTTTTTTTTATTAGGTCGGGAGTCAGAGAAAAGAAGGGGAATGCACTGGAGGGAGGGACAGGTGGGGTGGATTGGAACCTGGCTTCCTTCTCAGCACCAGGGGCCCAGAGCTGAGCAAGTGGGGTGGAACGGAACCTGGCCCCCTTCTCAGCATGAGGGCCAAAGCTGAGCAGGCAGATGCCCTCTGAGGGCCACCCACACAGCTGCAGCATGTGAGAGTGTGTCCCCACAATGCCACCATGCCATGACATCTCCCATTGTACTCACCGTCACAGGAAGTCCAGAGCCAAGAGTGGTCATCCATCCCTACAGGATCCCCAGGGTCCATCGGGCCCAGGGTGACCACAGGTAAGCTTCCCAAGCCTGTACAGTCACCTCCAGCTCACCTCTGACCTCTGCACTTAGGGCACGCAGGGCCTCTCTGGAAGGAGGGGGAAGTGGCCAGGCCTGGCTCCATGTCCTGTGGGATCAGGGACCCTCAGGGAGCCCACAGGGGACACGGGGACCAGGACCTCAGTCCCCGGGGAGCCCACGGGGACACGGGGACCAGAACCTTAGTCCCCAGGGAGCCCATGGGGACATGGGGACACGGGGCCCAGGACCTCAGTCCTCAACACCCATTAGCCCCAACCCTGGTCTCTAATATTCACAGAACCAGTTTTATTCAAGGTGAAGAAATTCATTATGAGCTTTCTCTAAAACTGCCCCAAGAAATGGAATTAGAGGAGAAACACTTGCCCATTTTTGACAGATTAAATGTCAAAATATCAAATAATATTTCTGCTAACCTGCAGACCCTAAATTAATCAGTACAAAAAAGTGATTAAGCACAGGGAGGCCATAAACCATGCCTGCCAAGGTAACATTTAAAAAACAACACAAAGGAGTTTCCTGATCTATCAGAATTTCCCACTGGTGGGGTGTCCCAGCCTGCTGGGCCGGCAGCAGTGACCGTGGGCACTGAATACAGCACCTTCCACCAACCATTCAAGAGGCGCAGCCCCCCGGCCCCGTCCCTTCTAATCACCCACTGCCTCCAGGTCTGCCTCCAGCTCCTTTCTCCCCATCAGAGCTCGGATGGAAGCCAGGCTCACGGCGATGCAACTCACACACACAGCTGGTGGCGTTAGTTCTGTCTGAAAGCCCCAGGAGGACACACTCAGATTTCCACCCCCTGAACTCGAGAGAGGTGTTGTGGAGGGCATCTGTTTGTGCCAACTTGTGACAACAGCCACAGAAAATTAGCACCTGTGGCATGCGTTAAAACACAATCAATTCCTCCTTCCTGGGGAGAAGCTTGAGACCAGGTCAGTAGAGCTTTGCCTGCCAGCTTGGCATCTGCTGAGAGTGCCTGCCTAAGTCAGCAGCTCTTTCCTAAGCCTCTGAGGGGGAGGGGGTTCTGTGCAGGACACCGACGTCTTGTCACATGCTGTCCTGCACGGCCATGCCTGGTCAGGTGCCTCAGACGCCCTCACTCACAGAGGTGTGGGCAGTATTGTCCCTGCAGCCAGGGCTGGCCTCTGTGCTCTTCCTGCACGGCATGCCCGCGCTGTCTGGGTGAAGTGTTCTGGGCTCTTCCGTGCTCTCTGCTTCACCTGGAGTCAGTGTCGGGGAATCGGGATGGCTTTGTGTGATGACCTCTCTGTGTCAGGGCCAGGAAGCGTGTGTGCATAGGTGCATGTGAGGGAAAGGGGTGTGTGTGCACATGTGCACTTGCATGCCTGTATATCGCTGCCATTTGTACATATTGGCGCAGTGCATGTTTGTATGATACATGCATGGGCAGGTGCGCACTCCTGTGTGTGTGTGAAAGTGCATGAGCATCTTCTGTGCACACACGTGGATTTGCGTATCCATGTGTGCACACATGCATATGTGTACATGTTGTGTACATGCACATATGACTCTGTGTGTGTGCGTGCGTGTGTGTACCTTTGCTCGGCCAGACATCTGCTTCCCTTCCCTTCCCACTGTGAGCCTATGACAGTCTGCCGTCTGGAGCGTGTGTGCCCCTCCCTTCTCCCCACCAGCTACCCTGGAGGCGGCTCTCAGGGCCATGGCGGCCTGGCTGCCTCCTCCGGGGAGAGCTGTAGGCTCGTGTGGGAAAGCAGCTCATAGTTTTCCTTAGACACAGTGCTGATCGCCCTGAAGAATCCCATGGAAACCAGGATGCCAGCGGCCCTGCCCTTGGGTCCGGGGGGAGCAGGCGAGGTGGGAGAAACAACCTGTCCATACCTCAGGCGAGGGGGGTGCCAGAGAGGAGTCGCATGAGAAGAGAGGGGATGGGGGCAGCTGTGGGCCTGTGCGTTCAGGGAGGTACTGGCCATTATGAGCATTACGACAGCAAAGCAGCTGTTGAGTGTGGTTGTCTCTGGCTGCTGCAGGCCTGTGCTCAGCTGTCCTTTCTGGCCCGAGGCTGGGGCCCGGTCAGTCCACCTAGAGCCTGCAGGTGGGGGTCCCTCACCCCAAGTTCCCCTCCTAACCCCAGCCAGGAGGCAGGGCCAGGCATCCACGGGCGTCTGGGCTTGAGCCCTTCTGCACTGTCCACTGTGGTGGCAGGAAGAGCGGCCAGCAGCCCTCAGTGCCCCTACCTAGGCCCTGCAGTGTCCGGCCTGGCTCTGCAAGCACTTTGGGGTCCAAGCGTCTTTCAGGAAGCCCCCGGGCCGGCCAGCTCGTCTTCTCACACTCCTCTCGGGAGTAGGGAGGTGCAGTCCTTCTGCCCTGTCCGCGCCTGCTGCCGCAGGCCTCCACATCCTCTCCACGCTGAGCCTCGCCTTGGGTTCTACGACCAGCCTGCCCAGCTGGCACTGAATGCAGTGTGTCTGGAGCGCGGGCGCTGCTCCGACATCTGCATCAACCTGCCCGCAGCTTCCCAAGGTCTTCTTCCCTTACCGCGGTCGAAGCCAGGGTCGAGGTGGCATGTGTGGAGGGGACAAGGGGAGGTCTCTGCTCCTCTGCAGCGAGGCTTCCGGGCCACATCCCCCGTGCAGACAGGCCTGCGCGGCTTTGAATGGCTTGAGGAGAGGAAGGTACTGACACCTGACAAGTTTTATTGTTACATGTGCCTGTCCGGCTGCAAGCACTTGTTACACAATGCAGGCCGAGGTGTTTGCTAAGTGCAAGATGGACTCTGCAAAAAGATAGGGCAAAGAGGGGGAGAGGGAGGGCAGAAGAGCTGGGGGGAGGAGGTACAGAAATAGGAAACCAGGGGGGAAGAGCAGACGGAAGAGTCTGTGGGGTGAGCACGGGCCCCCCACGACTGCCCGTGTCACCAGCCGGCTGCCACCACGTCCACTGCAGGTGTGAGTGGCCTCACTGGCCACCAGAGAGCAGAGCTTTTTCTGCATGGCACTCGACAGGAAGGGGCTGGTGAGCAGGGCACTCGACACCCCGGGCAGGGGACAGGGAGGGGCTGGTGCCGGGCTGGTGAGCACGGCGAGTGGGAGGTGGAACGGGGTTTCTCAGCCAGGCTGGCTCTTCTTAGGATGGGGGACACTGGGCAGCAGTGAGAACCCCAATGCCCGCCTGTTCTGGAGGGGCCGTGAGGCCCCGAGCTGTGTCCCTGCCCGAGGCCCCAGCTCCTGTCCGGGGCAGCTCCGGGGGTCACGAGATGGGCAGCCATGGCGTTGAGGACAGAGTGGGGCACGCGGGCCCCTTAGGAGGGGTAGCGCGGTTCACAGGTCCCTGGTCCCTGTGCTTTGGGTGCTGTGAGGACTTGGGGGACCTCCGGTCGTGTCAGGACCCAGGACGGAGCTCGTTCCCTGCCGTCGGCTTCCCGGGTGGCTCGCGGCATCACACCTCGGTAGAGATCTGAAGGACGGAGGGAAACGGGGCTGGGAAGGGAGTGGAGGACACAGATGTGCGGACGCCTGGAAGGTGAGGAGGAAAATGGACGGGAGGAGCTTTGAAGAAATAAGGGAACCATTGTTTCCCCTGAATTTGATGAAGTTGTACATTTACAGATCCAGAAAAGCCACCAAAATACCAGGTGGAATAAATACAAAGAAGACACAACTAAACACAGCACAATCAAACTAAGAACCACAAACAAAGAGGAAAAAAATTGGGCCGGGAGTTTGGCCTAGTGGTAGAGTGCTTGCCTAGCATGCATGAAGACCGGGGTTTGATTCCTCAGTTCTACATACACAGAAAAAGCCTGAAGTGGTGCTGTGGTTCAAGTGGCAGAGTGCTAGCCATGAAAAAAACCCAAGGACAGTGCTCAGGCCCTGAGTTCAAGACTCAGGACTGGCAGAGAGGAAGAAAGCAAGCAAGCAAGCAAGCAAGCAAAGAAAACAAAAGAAAAGAAAGCAAGCCAGGAGCAGTGGCTCACACCTGTCAACCTAGCTGCTCAGAAGGCTGAGATCTGAGGATTACGGTTCAAAGCCAGCACGGACACTAAAGTCCGTGAGACTCGTATCTTTAATTAACCACCAGAAAAATGGAAGTGGCCCTGTCCCAAGGAGGAAAGCAGCACAAAAGCTGCCTTACTGGAACATAGGAGTGTGTTTAATGATCCAAGAAAGATCGTCACCCACACCTTTTAAATGTATTATGAGCAAACATGACCACCGAGCACGGAGCTACGGAGCTACGAGCAGACATGGGCGCTGGATTGCGCCCGGGGCTCTGGGGTCCTGGACACAGGAGGCATTGCAGCCTGCAGGGAACATGGCCGCCCCTTTCTCCACGCACCAGGCCTGTTGCCCGGCCACTCCAGACACCACAGAGAGCCAGGCAGGAGGAGCGACCTCACTCACGGTGAAGGGCAAATAAAAACCCTGGTACAGATCAGGTTGAGGATAGCAAATTTACATCTATAAGATGGGTAACAAAAAGTGCTTACATTTTTCTTTTCTTTATTTTCCCAGTCTTGGGGCTTGAGCTCAGGGCCTGAGCACTGTCCTTGGGCTTTCTCAAGGCTAGAGCTCTACCACTTGAGTCACAGCACCATTTCTGTATTTTTTTCTATGTATGTGGTACCGAGGAATCGAACCCAGGGCTTCATGCACGCTAGGCAAGCACTCTACCACTAGACTAAACTACCGGCCTTACACTTTTCATTTTCAATCACTCTCAATTTATAAACATCTTTATTCGGTTTTCACTTTGGATTGGGGGAGTGGATCATTTAAATTCTAATTCCAGTAGCTCAAAATACCAGGACTGTTATTCTTGCCCATTTTTTTTTCTTGGAATGGATCAAAAGTTCCTTGCCAAAAGAAAAAATAATCATAATAAATAATGAATACAGAGAAAATACTAATGCTTAATTTTTCAGGCTTCCATGAATATTTCAGCAAATAATAGAAAGGTCTCTTCAGTTTCAACAAGAAGGCTGCCAGGGTGCAGGGAAGACCGCGTGCTTCCTCCCCCCGCCACGGTGTCCCTGGTGAACATCCACACAGGAGCGACGTCCACACACGGGTTCATGGAACACACTCATGAGCACACACGCCCCTCACCCTGTCCTGAGCTCAGCCTGGCCCGTGTGAAGCTCTGCCTGTCTTCCAGTGAGCTCACCCCTCCTCAGGCTGAGCCAGTACAGAGATACAGAGAACAGTCAAAGCATCCCACGGCACTCGCTAGCACCACCCACGGCTCAGCTACCAGCACGGCTACCAGTGTCTAAACGTGAAAAGTGGGGCCCCGGTCACAGGCCCGAGGCTCTGCTTCTTCTGAGCAGATCCAGGCCAGGGCTGTGTCTGGCCTTGTCACCATCCACGGAGGAGCATGGCGGCGGCGGCGTGTGCCCCAGGGCTGCACTCACACACTCTTCCCCTGCAGGCCCACGGGGGTGACACTGGGCCCGGGGCCCTGCTCACTCCAAGGGGCAGGAATGTCTAGAAAATGGACTGCCTGTCTATCAGGGGTGTGACATCCACCATAACGCAGTGCAGGCCTCATCCCAGACATGCTTCCACAGCGACCTGTCCCAAACACACCACTACATCCACACCTACCCCAATACCACACATACCTACCACATCACACCACATCACACCACATCACACCACATCACATCATCATCATCATCACATCATCATCATCACCATCACCATCATCATCATCATCATCATCATCATCATCACCATCACCATCATCATCATCATCATCACCATCATCACCATCATCATCATCATCATCATCACCATCATCATCATCATCATCATCATCATTATCACCATCACCATCATCATCATCATCATCACCATCATCACCATCATCATCATCATCATCATCATCACCATCATCATCATCATCATCATCACCATCATCATCACCATCATCATCATCATCATCATCATCAACATCATCATCATCATCATCATCATCATCACCATCATCATCATCATCATCATCACCATCATCATCATCATCATCATCATCATCATCATCATCATCACCATCACCATCATCATCATCATCACCATCATCACCATCATCATCATCATCATCATCACCATCACCATCATCACCATCATCATCATCATCACCATCATCACCATCATCATCATCATCATCATCACCATCATCATCATCACCATCATCACCATCATCATCACCATCATCATCATCACCATCATCATCACCATCATCATCATCATCATCATCATCATCACCATCATCATCATCATCGTCATCATCACCACCATCATCATCACCATCATCAGGGGTTCTGGGAGCCTGGCAGAGACTGCGATCTGTGGGCACACCAGAGCAACATGCTGGGGGCCGGGGGCCGGGGGTCGGGGGTCGGGTTCGGGGGCTGGGGATCGGGGGCCAAGCCTGTACCTCACACATGTTATTCCATCAGTTCTTCCCCGTGATGTTCCAGCTCTCAAGTGCCGACAGCCCCCCTGCCAGTTTCTGCCATGGACAGTGGAGAGGACTTGGCCACGTGACCTTCAGCCACTCTTTGGCATGAAAGCACTTCAGCCGCTTGAGCGTCAGCTGCTGCCAGGTGCAGCGTAGCCCCCAGCCTGGCAGAACCATGAGAACAGTAAGGCAGGCAGACCTCTGGCTCCAGCCCAGCCTAGCTGTACACAGGTGCTTAATGAGAACTAAATAAGAATTAGGGATCTGGAAGATAGAAAATGATCTGGACAATACTGGCTCATGCCTGTAATCCTCCCAATGCTGATATCTGAGGATTGAAGTTCAAAACCTATGACTCTTATCTCCAGTAAAATCTACTAATAAAACGGAGTGGCGCTGTGCAGGTGGTAGAGTGTTAGCCTTGAGCTAAAGAAGCTTGGGGATAGCCTCTCGGCCCTGAATTCTAGCCCCAGGCCAGGCACAAAAGAGAAAGAAAGAAAGAAAGAAAGAAAGAAAGAAAGAAAGAAAGAAAGAAAGAAAGAAAAGAGAAAAATGACAGGATCAAAAACAATAAAAATCCAAATCCAAAAGATGATTCTTAAACCAATAAAATAGAAATAATTAGCAAATCTAACCAGGAAGAGATATAGAAAATAAGAAAATCAGGTAGGAAAAAAAACCTTTTCCTCTGAGGCTCTTTCTTGGGATTCTGCAAATTAAACTGATAAAAGACATTAGCAAGAGAAAAGACTAAGTGTACACACACACACACACACACACACACACACACACACACACACACACACACAGCGCTCAAACAGACAGCACCAGGGCTTGTCCATCAGGCCCTGATAAGGAGGGATGTGCGGAGAGGCTGTACTGGTGGGCAGAGACTGAGGCGTTCTGGAGAGGACCTGGACAAGCCATCTTGGAAGGTTTCCCTCTGCAGAAGGGCCCGTCACGGCAGGAAGCAAGCCCCAGCTGCCAGCCCTTCCTTCTGTCGACCCTGGGCTCACAGCCTTATGCAACTGGCTCCTTTGAGAGGGGCTGAAAGTTGACCCAAGCAATCAACCGAAACCAGCACACCGGTCTACACAGGAAGCTGGTGCCTTATCACTTGAGCCACACCTCCAGCCCTAGGAAAAAATTGACAGGATGTGGCTTAATTAAAATAGCTCTGTGTCAGATGGTGGCTACACTTAAAATGGTGATGCTTACGTGAAGCAACCACCGCCCGAGGGGCCTGCGTGGAGGGCGGACTGGCTTCTGCTCACACAATTTCTCCCATGGCGGGCAGTGGCTCCCTTGCTTTCACAAGCGCTGAGGCGTCCCTTGAAGGTGCTCCTGGCAGCTGGGTCCTCTGGAAAGTCTGCATTTATGCAGGGGTGAGGGCACAGAAGACGCCTTCTCGGATGGTTGACTGTCATTTGTGTATGCAGGGGTGGGGGCACAGAAGGCGCCTTCTCGGATGGTGGACTGTCATTTGTGTATGCAGGGGTGGGGGCACAGAAGGCGCCTTCTCGGATGGTTGACTGTCACTCATGTAAGCAGGGGTGAGGGCACAGAAGACGCCTTCTCCCATGGTTGACTGTCACTCATGTAAGCAGGGGTGAGGGCACAGAAGGCGCCTTCTCGGATGGTGGACTGTCATTTGTGTATGCAGGGGTGAGGGCACAGAAGGCGCCTTCTCAGATGGTTGACTGTCATTTGTGTATGCAGGGGTGAGGCACAGAAGGCGCCTTCTCGGATGGTTGACTGTCACTCATGTAAGCAGGGATGAGGGCACAGAAGGCGCCTTCTCCCATGGTTGTCACTCACAGCATGTTGTTGTAGCATATTCTGCGTCCACATGCACCCACATATGCAGACCTGTGCACACATCTAAATAAGCACATGCATGTTCCCACACATAGACACATGCGTGCATGTTCCCACACATAGACATATGTGTGCATTTCCCACACATAGACACATGCATGCAGGTTCCCACACATAGACACATGCATGCAGGTTCCCACACATAGACACATGCGTGCAGGTTCCCACACATAGACACATGCATGCATTTCCCACACATAGACACATGCGTGCATTTCCCACACATAGACACATGCGTGCATTTCCACACATAGACACATGTGTGCATTTCCACACATAGACACATGCGTGCATTTCCACACACAGACACATGCATGCATTTCCACACACAGACACATGCATGCATTTCCCATAGACACATGCATGCATGTTCCCACACAGAGACACATGCATGCATGTTCCCACACATAGACACATACATGAATTTCCCACACATAGACACATGCATGCATTTCCACACATAGACACATGCATGCATTTCTCACACATACACACATGAAGGCATGCACATGTACACATACCTCAACATGCACACAAAGACCCATGCACCTGCTCCATGCAACCGTGGAAGGATGCAGTCCAATTCCATAGGTCCTGACCAATTCAGACTGTGAATGCTGTGCCACGCACAGTGTCTCAGCCCCCACCTCGTGTTAGAGGCCAATAGGCCAATCCGTATCGATAAGCTCACTTGTTGATATGGAGACACAAATTTCAAGTCAGCATCATCAATCGGAAAGAACGAGGAAACTAAAAAGGAAATTACACCATGTCTGGATGGCACTCTGCACATCTGAGAGGTGTCAGTCTCTCTAAAGTCATCTACGTCTTGAATACAATCCCAGGGACACTGCCAACAGTATGCTTTCTGCTTTATGTGTTGTATTTTTAAAAAACTAGACCATATTCACATAGAAATAAACATGCAAACAGAGCCCTGAGAGATGCAGTAACGCAGGCTTTCGGGGAAGAGTGGCCTGTCACAGCAGATGCTGAGACACGTTGTACGTCGGAACAACCCAAATAGCTCTGGGAACACTGCGGAGGCCGTGTGTGGCTCATGGAGGCTGGCGTGCTGGGAGGGGAAGCCGGGCTGCACCACGTGCCGGAGCCTAGGCAGTGTTTCTAGGCGCTGCACAGAAGCAGCCTGAGGATTTACACATTCTTCTGGTTAAAATGAAAATAAGCTAAATCAGGGACAACAGCAACAAAAGTATGAGATACACTTGAAATACAAATCACAAAGTGGTGCTCCTTAACACACACAGTGTGTGACAGAGATCCCGCTGACACTGCCAAGGTCTGGCTAACCACAGTTTGTGGAAACTACGACGGCCAGCTGACCAAAAGGACATGAAGTTGAGACCTGCAGTTAAGCTGCCTAAATTAGGCCCTAATAAAACAAATGCACGTTAGAACTACGAGAGGAAAGCTGGTCTCTCATCACACTGGCAATAGTCAACGAGTCTGACAGCAGCCTGTGTAGACATGATGTGAAGACGCTCAGAACTTGTTCTTGTCAGTAGACATGTAAATCATCGGCAGAGTTCAACGGCGTTTGCAAAATGCTAGATGCATAAGATCCTACTGCTACAACTCCAAGTGCAGGAGCCTCAACAGACAGGCAGACAGACAGACAGACAGATAAACAGTCAGGCCAACAGGCAGACAGGCAGGCAGGCAGATGGCAGACACACAGACAGACAGATAGATGGAGAGACAGATAGGCAGGCAGGCAGGCAAACAGATGAGTAGACTGTCATGCAGACAGATGAGCAGTCAGGATGGCAGGCAGACAGGCAGACAGGCAGACAGATAGACAGACAGGCAGGCAGACAGGCAAACAGGCAGAGAGGCAGAGGGCAGATAGACAGATGGGCAGGCAGAAATATAGACAAACAGGCAGCGAGAAAAGTGGGCCAATGTACAGACAAGAAGGTAGGCAGACCGGCAGAGATGATCAAGATGCATACTTTGGCGTAGGGACTGAATCAGGAGGAAGAAGAGCGGGAGTCAGGTGTGGGCAAAGTGCTAAGCCCCTTTCTGTCCATGAACACAACGAGGAAAGCCTTGCTGTCTGGCTGCTCGTGTAGCAGCTTCATTCCTGTGCTTACCATAGGCCTGAAACCAGCACTGTCACCTGTCCCCGGCAGCCCGCGCTCAGGGCCGAGAAGTGTAGGCTCCCTCGGGTCTGCGAGGTGGGGTCTGTGAGTCTGGATCTCAGTCTGGGGTCCAGTGCTACCTCCAGATGCCACCACAGAAGCCGTCCGTAGGACACCCCGTGGCCTCGGAGGGAACGGGAGCCTTCTCAGTGGGCGAGGGAGACAGGTGGTGTCCCAAGTGTTGAGCAACTTTCTTCTTTCAGACGTGGAGCCCAGCGTGGAGCCTGACTGCAGGGTGACAGGGACATCCTGCGGCAGGTGCAGGCCACATCTAGAGGAGAAGACTGAGAGGGGCAGCCAAGGGAAAGCCAGCAGGTCTCCACTGAAGCTGCCCGCTTGCAGGATATGGAGCCAGGGCAGGGTGCTGGGCGGCCTCTGCCTTGGTCCTGCTGTTGGTGAGGGACAGCAGGGAGGGACAGCAGGGAGGGACAGCAGGGAGGGATAGCAGGAGGACAGCAGGAGGACAGCAGGAGGACAGCAGGGAGACAGCAAGGAGGGATAGCAGGAGGACAGCAGGAGGACAGCAGGGAGACAGCAGGGAAGGACAGCAGGGAGGGATAGCAGGAGGGGTGGCTTGGAAGCTCTTGAAGAAGACATGGACCTCAGGGGCTATGGGAACCCCCCACAACCTCCATTCTCAGTCCTCAGGCAGGCAACGTGGGGGGTGGTGACCGGAATGGCCTTGATAAAATGAAACACATTTGGCAAGAAAAATAACTTGTGTCACAGTGTTGTATTTATGACCACTGCATGACCAGAAAAATGAGCTTTACTATTTAGTGGCCTCAGATTCAGAAACTCTGACTGTGTAATGTTTGGGAGACACTTCCTTACAGAGTAAATATTTTATCACACGGCGCTGAGAATCTTCATGGATAAAGAGAGACCCACTTGAGGGCTGTTTTGTGAATGAATGGATGATTACATTGTGGGGGCTGGCATCTAGCTTCAGGTTGGGGCACTGCTCCAGAAGCTGAAGCAAAGCGGATTTTTTTGCCAGTCCTGGGCTTGGGCTCAGGGCCTGAGCGCTGTTCTCCTGCACTCTCAAGACTAGAGCACTGCCATTTGAGGCACAGAACCACTCAAAGCTTTTCCTGTGGATGTGGAACTGAAAAATCGATCCCAGGTCTTCGTACATGCTAGGAAAGCACTCGACCACTAGGCCACACTCCCACCCCAGCATTCAGGTCTGAAAATGACTTGAGAGGCTGTTTTTCCATGTGTGCATGGCACCATACTACAGAAAGAAATCTTCATCATTTCCTGGATAACAAGTGCAGCCTGAGGTCCTCTGGACATGCTGGACAGCTCTGCCACATCTAAGGAAATCCCAGGTCATCTCCACAGCCCATCCCCACAGGTCATCCCCACAGGTCATCTCCACAGGTCATCTCCACAGCACATCCCCACAGGTCATCTCCACAGGTCATCTCCATAGATCATCCCCACAGGTCATCTCCACAGGTCATCCCCACAGGTCATCTCCACAGGTCATCCCCACAGGTCATCTCCATAGATCATCCCCACAGGTCAGCTCCACAGGTCATCTCCACAGGTCATCTCCACAGGTCATCCCCACAGGTCATCCCCATAGATCATCCCCACAGGTCATCGCCACAGGTCATCTCCACAGGTCATCTTCACAGGTCATTCCCACAGGTCATCTCCACAGTCATCCCCACAGGTCATCTCCATAGATCATCCCCACAGGTCAGCTCCACAGGTCATCTCCACAGGTCATCTCCACAGGTCATCCCCACAGGTCATCCCCATAGATCATCCCCACAGGTCATCGCCACAGGTCATCTCCACAGGTCATCGCCACAGGTCATTCCCACAGGTCATCTCCACAGTCATCCACACAGGTCATCTCCACAGGTCATCCCACAGGTCATCCCCACAGGTCATCCCCATAGGTCATCTCCACAGGTCATCTCCATAGATCATCCCCACAGGTCATGTCCACAGGTCATCCCTACAGGTCATCTCCACAGGTCATCCCCACAGGTCATCCCCACAGGTCATCTCCACAGGTCATTTCCACAGGTCATCTCCACAGGTCATCTCCATAGATCATCCCCACAGGTCATCTCCACAGGTCATCTCCACAGGTCATCTCCACAGGTCATCCCCACAGGTCATCTCCACAGGTCATCTCCACAGGTCATCTCCATAGATCATCCCCACAGGTCATCTCCACAGGTCATCTCCATAGATCATCCCCACAGGTCATGTCCACAGGTCATCCCTACAGGTCATCTCCACAGGTCATCCCCACAGGTCATCTCCATAGATCATCCCCACAGGTCATCTCCACAGGTCATCTCCACAGGTCATCCCCACAGGTCATCTCCACAGGTCATCTCCACAGGTCATCCCCACAGGTCATCTCCACAGGTCATCTCCACAGGTCATCTCCATAGATCATCTCCACAGGTCATCTCCACAGGTCATCCCTACAGGTCATCTCCACAGGTCATCCCCACAGGTCATCCCCACAGGTCATCTCCACAGGTCATTTCCACAGGTCATCTCCACAGGTCATCCCACAGGTCATCCCCACAGGTCATCTCCATAGATCATCCCCACAGGTCATCTCCACAGGTCATCTCCACAGGTCATCTCCACAGGTCATCCCCACAGGTCATCCCCACAGGTCATCTACACAGGTCATCCCCACAGGTCATCCCCACAGGTCATCTCCACAGGTCATCCCCACAGGTCATCTCCACAGGTCATCTCCACAGGTCATCGCCACAGATCATCTCCATAGATCATCCCCACAGGTCATCTCCACAGGTCATCTACACAGGTCATCTCCACAGGTCATCCCCACAGGTCATCCCCACAGGTCATCTCCACAGGTCATCCCCACAGGTCATCCCCACAGGTCATCTACACAGGTCATCTCCACAGGTCATCCCCACAGGTCATCTCCACAGGTCATCCCACAGGTCATCCCCACAGGTCATCTCCATAGATCATCCCCACAGGTCATCTCCACAGGTCATCTACACAGGTCATCTCCACAGGTCATCCCCACAGGTCATCCCCACAGGTCATCTCCACAGGTCATCCCCACAGGTCATCTCCACAGGTCATCCCACAGGTCATCCCCACAGGTCATCTCCATAGATCATCCCCACAGGTCATCTCCACAGGTCATCCCCACAGGTCATCTCCACAGGTCATCCCCACAGGTCATCCCCACAGGTCATCTCCACAGGTCATCCCCACAGGTCATCCCCACAGGTCATCTCCACAGGTCATCCCCACAGGTCATCCCCACAGGTCATCTCCACAGGTCATCCCCACAGGTCATCCCCACAGGTCATCTCCACAGGTCATCTCCACAGGTCATCCCACAGGTCATCCCCACAGGTCATCTCCATAGATCATCCCCACAGGTCATCTCCACAGGTCATCTACACAGGTCATCTCCACAGGTCATCCCCACAGGTCATCTCCACAGGTCATCCCCACAGGTCATCCCCACAGGTCATCTCCACAGGTCATCCCCACAGGTCATCTCCACAGGTCATCTCCACAGGTCATCGCCACAGATCATCTCCATAGATCATCCCCACAGGTCATCTCCACAGGTCATCTACACAGGTCATCTCCACAGGTCATCCCCACAGGTCATCCCCACAGGTCATCTCCACAGGTCATCCCACAGGTCATCCCTACAGGTCATCTCCACAGGTCATCCCCACAGGTCATCCCCACAGGTCATCTCCACAGGTCATCCCCACAGGTCATCCCCACAGGTCATCTCCACAGGTCATCCCCACAGGTCATCCCCACAGGTCATCTCCACAGGTCATCTCCACAGGTCATCCCCACAGGTCATCTCCATAGATCATCCCCACAGGTCATCTCCACAGGTCATCTACACAGGTCATCTCCACAGGTCATCCCCACAGGTCATCTCCACAGGTCATCTCCACAGGTCATCCCCACAGGTCATCCCCACAGGTCATCTCCACAGGTCATCCCCACAGGTCATCTCCACAGGTCATCTCCACAGGTCATCGCCACAGATCATCTCCATAGATCATCCCCACAGCCCATCCCCCCAGGTCATCCCCACAGGTCATCTCCATAGATCATCCCCACAGGTCATCTCCACAGGTCATCTCCATAGATCATCCCCACAGGTCATCTCCACAGGTCATCCCCAAATGTCATCTCCACAGGTCATCTCTACAGGTCATCTCCACAGGTCATCCCCACAGGTCATCTCCATAGATCATCCCCACAGGTCATCTCCACAGGTCATCCCCACAGGTCATCTCCACAGGTCATCCCCACAGGTCATCCCCACAGGTCATCCCCACATGTCATCTCCACAGGTCATCCCCACAGGTCATCCCCACAGGTCATCTCCACAGGTCATCCCCACAGGTCATCCCCACAGGTCATCTCCACAGGTCATCCCCACAGGTCATCCCCACAGGTCATCTCCACAGGTCATCTCCACAGGTCATCTCCACAGCCCATCCCCACAGGTCATCCCCACAGGTCATCCCCACAGGTCATCTCCACAGGTCATCCCCACAGGTCATCCCCACAGGTCATCCCCACAGGTCATCTCCACAGGTCATCCCCACAGGTCATCCCACAGGTCATCTCCACAAGTCATCTCCACAGGTCATCTCCACAGGTCATCTCCACGGGTCATCCCCATGGGTCATCTCCACGGGTCATCCCCACGGGTCATCCCCACGGTTCATCCCCATGGGCCAACTTCACAGGTCATCTCCACGGGTCATCTCCATGGGTCATCTCCACGGGTCATCCCCACGGGTCATCCCCACAGGTCATCTCCACAGGTCATCCCCACAGGTCATACCCACAGCTCATCTGCACAGGTCATCTCCACAGGTCATCTCCAAAGGTCATACCCACAGGTCATCTCCACAGGTCATCTCCACAGGTCATACCCACAGGTCATCTCCACAGGTCATCTCCACAGGTCATCTCCACAGGTCATCTCCACAGGTCATGTCCATAGATCATCCCCCCAGGTCATCTCCACAGGTCATCTCCACAGGTCATCTCCATAGATCATCCCCACAGGTCATCTCCACAGGTCATCTCCACAGGTTATCTCCATAGATCATCCCCCCAGGTCATCTCCACAGGTCATCCCCACAGATCATCTCCACAGGTCATCTCCACAGGTCATCTCCACAGGTCATCCCACAGGTCATCCCACAGGTCATCCCCACAGGTCATCTCCACAGGTCATCTCCACAGCCCATTCCCCCAGGTCATCTCCACAGGTCATCCCCATTGATCATCCCCACAGGTCATCTCCACAGGTCATCTCCATAGATCATCTCCACAGGTCATCCCCACAGGTCATCCCCACAGGTCATCTCCACAGGTCATCTCCACGGGTCATCACCACGGGTCATCTCCACGGGTCATCCCCATGGGTCATCTCCACGGATCATCCCCACGGGTCATCCCCACGGTTCATCCCCACGGGCCATCTCCACGGGTCATCTCCACGGGTCATCTCCATGGGTCATCCCCACAGGTCATCTCCACAGGTCATCCCCACAGGTCATAGGCACAGCTCATCTCCACAGGTCATCTCCACAGGTCATCTCCACAGGTCATCTACACAGGTCATCTCCACAGGTCATCTCCACAGGTCATCTACACAGGTCATCCCCACAGGTCATCCCCACAGGTCATCCCCACAGGTCATTCCCACAGGTCATCTCCACAGGTCATCTCCACAGGTCATCCCCACAGGTCATCTCCACAGGTCATCCCCACAGGTCATCCCCACAGGCCATCTCCCCATGTCATCCCCACAGGTCATCCCCACAGGTCATCCTCACAGGTTATCTCCACAGGTCATCCCCACAGGTCATCTCCACAGGTCATCTCCATAGATCATCCCCACAGGTCATCTCCACAGGTCATCTCCACAGGTCATCTCCACAGGTCATCCCCACAGGTCATCCCCATAGGTCATCTCCACAGGTCATCCCCACAGGTCATCCCCACAGGTCATCTCCACAGGTCATCCCCCCCAGGTCATCTCCACAGGTCATCTCCACAGGTCATCCTCACAGGTCATCTCCATAGGTCACCCCCACAGGTCATCTCCACAGGTCATCTCCACAGGTCATCCCCACAGGTCATCTCCACAGGTCATCCCCACAGGTCATCCCCACAGGCCATCTCCCCATGTCATCCCCACAGGTCATCCCCACAGGTCATCCTCACAGGTTATCTCCACAGGTCATCCCCACAGGTCATCTCCACAGGTCATCTCCATAGATCATCCCCACAGGTCATCCCCACAGGTCATCTCCACAGGTCATCTCCATAGATCATCCCCACAGGTCATCTCCATAGATCATCCCCACAGGTCATCTCCACAGGTCATCTCCACAGGTCATCTCCACAGGTCATCCTCACAGGTCATCTCCATAGGTCACCCCCACAGGTCATCCCCACAGGTCATCCCCACAGGTCATCCAGACAGGTCATCTCCACAGGTCTTCCCCACAGGTCATCCCCACGGGTCATCTCTACAGGTTCATAAGAAAGTGGCTGCTCAAGCTAGCAATATAAAGAACATAACTGAACATATAGTACATGCTGCATATGATAAGCCTGTAGCCAATCACATGAAGTAGGAGTAACTAAAGCCATATTATTTAAATTCAAGAACAAGACAGAGTGTCCACTCTTATTTAATATGGTGTTTGACTTCTTAGCCAGAGCAGTAAAACCAGAGAAATAAGTAAATGTGATACAAATAGGGAAGGGAGAGATGAAACATTATTTGTAGAAAACGTGAATCTCTAATTAAAAGACCCCAAAATTTCCACTAAAAAACTTAGGTCTGATAAACATTACAGCAACAGTGTAGTAGGGTATAATATATTAATAGATAAAAACCAGCAGTTTTTCTTTATATCAATACTGAACAGGCAGAGAAAGAAACTGGGAAAACAACTCATTCACAAAAGCCTCAATCAAAAACCTAACAGAGGAAGTGAAAGACACCCTGCAGGGAAAATGCAAAACCCTGGAGTAGGCCCTGGTACCACACTGGGGAAGCTCCTGCCTAAGGGTGAGGCCTGAGTTCTGTCAGGGAATGGCCATATGTGCCAGCAGATCCTATCAGTGAAGCCAGTATGCGCACAAAACCAGTTTCGTCAAAACAAAACTCAGGTAGCCAGAGGCCATTTCATGGGAAAGCATTTATTTATTATGTATTTATTTATTTTTTGTGCTAGTCCTGGGGCATAAACTCAAGGCCTGGGCACTGTCCCTGAGCTTCTTTTTGCTCCAGACTAGCATTCTATGACTTAGCCACAGTTCTACTTCTGGCTTTTCAGTCAGGTAACTGGAGATAGGAGTCTTGCCCAGACTGGCTTTGAGCGGTGATCCTCAGACCTCTGCCTCTCGACGGGCTTTGAGCAGTGATCCTCAGACCTCTGCCTGTCCACTGGCTTTGAGCGTGATCCTCAGACCTCTGCCTCTCCACTGGCTTTGAGCAGTGATCCTCAGACCTCTGCCTCTCGACGGGCTTTCAGCAGTGATCCTCAGACCTCTGCCTCTCGACGGGCTTTGAGTGGTGATCCTCAGACCTCTGCGTCTCCACTGGCTTTGAGTGGTGATCCTCAGACCTCTGCCTCTCCACTGGCTCTGAGGGGTGATCCTCAGACCTCTGCCTCTCCACTGGCTCTGAGCAGTGATCCTCAGACCTCTGCCTCTCTACTGGCTTTGAGGGGTGATCCTCAGACCTCTGCCTCTCCACTGGCTTTGAGGGGTGATCCTCAGACCTCTGCCTCTCCACTGGCTTTGAGGGGTGATCGTCAGACCTCTGCCTCTCGACGGGCTTTCAGCAGTGATCCTCAGACCTCTGCGTCTCCACTGGCTTTGAGCGGTGACCCTCAGACCTCTGCCTCCCGAGTAGCTGGGATTGCAGGTGAGAGCCACCTGGAGGGGCGCTTATTGCAAGCACAAAGGAAACATGCTGCAGGCCCCTGTCTCCCAAGAAGCCAGCTATCCACCTTCTACAACCTAAGGACTAAGTAGGCCCCCCCTGCCGAGTCCATGGCCATCAGGCCACTGTTAACAGGATGATTTTAAGCCTGTGCCAAAGATTTAGGCATTTGTGTTTTCATGATGCACATGTGAGACTTCTTTTTGTTTTAGTACTGGCTCATTTACTGTTTAAATACCAGATAAACCTTGAAAAACACGGAAGAAAGTATGAGATGGAAAGATCTCTCATGCTCATGGGTACAGTTAATACTGTGAAAATCACTGTATTGCCAGTGAAACCCCCACCAGGATTGCAATGTCACTTTCACAGGAGTAGAAAAGCCGAGGGTTTTCTTTTAAGTTTAAATTTTCTTGTAAAGGTCACGCACAGAAGGTTGCAGTCACAGAATTCAGGTAATGAGTGCATTTCTTTCTGAACAGCGCTTCCCCTCCCTCGATTTCTCCCACTTTTTCACCGCCCGGCACCCCTTCCCAGCAGTGTCCAGTGAATGTCACCGTGGCACTGGCTCACCCTTTGTCCCCTCATTTCTGATTCCCCTTCCCTCTCCCAAATCATATAAACTCATATACAAGACGAAGGGCACAGAAATAGGGAAAAAATGGCGACCACAGGGAATAAATCACAGGACAGAAAAGAAAGGGGAAAAGTACCCGGACATGGTACAATTAAAAAGCCTCTGGTCTCCATTTCTTGGAGCTCACCTCGAGGAGCAGGCTTACCTGTGGTGTTGAGCCCCGCGTCCTCTCTTTCCCCTCGCTGGCAGCTGGAATACGATTAGGAGAGGACAGTCAATTCTAAAGCTCCTACGGGAACGTTAGGCTTCAAGGAGCCCGGAGTGACTGCTCAGCTTCAGCCACGGGGCCCAAGAGAAAGCCGGCCTGGGAAACGAGTGCTGCTGCTGCGGGGATGAGAGATGAGCAGGGAGGAAAACCGCGCCTACGCGGGAGCAAAGACTAAACGTCGAAACGACCGTGAGAAAGTGTGCAAGAGCCCTGCGGGAGGACACGGGACGCTAACTGAGGTCAGGACGGACACAGGGAAGGCGTGAAACGACAGCGCGTCCATGGCCAGGGAGATCACCGCGCTGTCAAACCCCAGAGCAGACGGCCCTGAACTATCCCGAAGGTTCCAGGGACTAACAACCTGCAGGCATCGCCTCCTCCCCACACAGGCCACGCCCCTTCACAGTCCAGGCGCCTCCTCCCCACACAGGCCACGCCCCTTCACAGCCCGGGCTCCTCCTCCCCACACAGGCCACACCCCTTTACAGCCCGGGCTCCTCCTCCACACACAGGCCACGTCCCTTTACAGCCCAGGCGCCTCCTCCCCACACAGGCCACACCCCTTTACAGCCCAGGCTCCTCTTCCCAACACAGGCCACGCCCCTTTACAGTCCAGACTCCTCCTCCCCAGCTCCCCACACAGGCCACACCCCTTTACAGCCCACGCTCCTCCTCCCCACACAGGCCACACCCCGTAACAGCCCAGGCTCCTCCTCCCCACACAGGCCACACCCCTTTACAGCCCAGGCTCCTCCTCCCCACACAGGCCACGCCCCTTTACAGCCCAGGCGCCTCCTCCCTACACAGGCCACGTCCCTTTACAGTCCGGGCTCCTCCTCCTCACACAGGCCACACCCCTTTACAGCCCAGGCTCCTCCTCCCCAGCTCCCCACACAGGCCACGCCCCTTTACAGCCCAGGCTCCTCCTCCCCGGCGCCGCACACAAGCCACGCCCCGTTACAGCCCAGGCCTGGGTGCTGGGCGCCCTAAGGCAGTGCCCAGTGGGGTTTTCTGCGTGGCACCCACTCCTTTGCGGAGCTGGCTGGACCGTGGATGGAGGGCGCGTGGATAAAGCGGTCGTGAGAAGCGCTGTCCCCTGTCCTAGGCAGCCGAGCCAGGGGCCTCCTGAGCCAGCTGCAGCCAGTTCACGCCCTGGTCTCCGCGGGCCCCGCCCACCGGCCGTCTGCGTCCCGCTCGTCGCTAGGCAACCGCCGTTGGTCCCGGGCAGCGGTGGACTGATCTGGGACGGAGGCACCATGGACCTGGTCATCACACAGCAGCTGGCCCGTGCAGAAAGCTACCAAGGTACCCTGGGCCTGCTGCCCGCCTCCGCAGAGGCCTGGGGCTCCCTCCTCAGCTCGATGGCAGCCCCCTTTGCGGGCTGGACCAACCCAGCCGCGGAGAACCTGAAGTCTCCTGTGCTGCCACGGCTGGACTGGGGCTGCACTGTGGCTCGGAGCCATTCGTTTGTCCAAGGATAAGCCCGGGGCTCCCCCAGACTCCCTGGGTCAGCCAAGCCCAGGGCTCTACCCGGCCCCCCTGGGTGGGACAGGCCCTGCTGGGTGGGACAGGCCCTGCTGGGTGGGACAGGCCCCGGGCTCCTCCAGGCCCCCCTGGATGGGACAGACCCCGCTGGGTGGGACAGGCCCCGCTGGGTGGGACAGGCCCAGGGCTCCCCCAAGCCCCCTGGGGGAGGCTCTCGCCTGACACCTGCACCTCTGCCCATTTGGTTCCCGCACGGATAGATGGGGAGGCCCTGGAACGAGCCTACCAGCTGATCAAATCTGCCAACCTAGGGAAGTCTGAGTTTGACCCTTCAGAAAGCTTCAGCCCAGACCTGTTTGTGCTGTGTGCAGAGCAGGCCTTTAAGGTGACTGGCGGAGGGTCCAGGCTGGGAGGGCAGCGGGCCCTGAGGGCATCCCTGTCCCTGCATGAGACTACCTGAAGAGGCCAGTGAGGTGGCGAGTGTTACTCTATGAGGGAGGTAGGGGTGGGTGCGTGGGAGACCCCGTGAGGAAAGGGGGGTGTGACCCTGTGGGGGAGGGGTGGGTGACCCTGTGGGGAAAGGGAGGCACCATCTGGAGTGCCTTTCAACTCTTTTCTGTGTGCTGTCTTGCAGATGGGGCGGCCAGAGGTGAGTGAGGACTGCATCCAGATGTACTTCAAGGTGAAGGGACCTGTCACCCAGTTTCTGGGCCGAGCACACCTGTGCAGGGCCCAATTATGTGCCCCACAGTCGGTGGACAACCTGGTGAGAGCAACTGGATCCCTCCTGCAGCCTCCACACCACTCCGGTCTTGTAGCGGGGTCTTAGAATTGTGTCAGCATGGAGTGAAGTGGCCAGATAGGTGTATTCACGGTGACTCCAGTCACTGCCTGGCGGGTGACAGATAGGTGGGCAGATCTGCCTGGCTTGAATTGCAGCGACTTTCTGTCCTCTGTCCCTGCAACTGGTTCTGAGGGAGCAAAGGGAGCTGGGGAAGGCTGGTGCCAATAGCTGGGGCTGTGGTCTCACTCAGGCTCCCCGCCCCACTGTGTGTAAGCACCCTGTCTTCAGTATGAGTGTCAGAAATGACAGCAGTGGCCCTTTGACTTGTGTGTTCTTTATTCTGTTTTAGGAGCAGTTTGAAAATTGTGTGACTCAGTACATGAAGGCTATAAACTTTGCGAAAGGAGAGCCCAGGTAGGCCTTGGTGAGGGTCTGTCTCTGACTGGGTGATGCCAACCTTAGCAGTGGATTTATCTTCTTGGGAAGTCCAGTTCCCCTTTTGGTTTGGTTTTGTGCTTTCAAGGGTGTTGGATCACAGGGGTGTCTTTTTTGTTGGTGGTGGTGGTGGTCGTGGGGCTTGAACTCTGGGCCTGGGCACTGTCCCTGAGCTCTTCAGCTCAGGGCTATTGCTCTACCACTTGAACCACAGCGCCACTTCTGGTTTTCTGGTGGTTAATTGGAGATAAGAGTCACATGGACTTTCGTGTCCTGGCTGGCTTTGAACCGAGACCCTGAGATCTCAGCCTCCTGAGTAGGTAAGATGACAGGTGTGAGCCACTGTGCCCGGCTACACAGGGGTGTCTCATTAGTGTGGGACCTGACCGTGGTGTCACACGTGCCCATGGAGCCACGCCTTCCTGTGTGGGTGCTGGTTTGGGATTTGTAGATGGTGTGCCCCATTGTCTTCTCCATGGCCGGTCCCCTGGGCCCCTCACTCCCAGCCTCTCAAGGTCAGCATCTCAGGCCCTGGTGGCTCAGCTCTGTCACCCTAGCTAGTCAGGAGGCTGAGATCTGAGGATCAGTTTAAAGCCAGTCTAGGAAAATGGCTATCTACAGCTTTAACCACCCCAAAACCCAGAAACAGAGCTGTGATTCTAGCTGACAGAGCGCCAGCCTGAAGTGAAAATGCCGAAGGACAGGGCCTAGGCCCTGAGTTCAAGCCTTAAGACTGAAGCCAATAAATAAATAAATACATAAATACAACTAAAAGTATTTCTCCAAGTGGACTGCCGATTGCCCTGGGCCAAGGGCTCCTGTCTCTGCAAAGGTGTCTTGCTGAAAGTACAGCATAGGTGTCCATTAGGTGAATGTTTTCTTCTCCAGAAACATGGCAGCCTTGACACTGTTAAGCCTGTACCTAAACTGGAATGGATGTGGCATGTGGGGTGAGGGACCTCCTGCATTCTTCTGGTGCCCACAGCTGGCCTGTGATGGGCTTCCCTGGCCCACAGGCTTCCCCCAGGGCTGGGCCCTGTCCTGAGCCAGGCCCGGAGGACAGCAGGGGTTTGCAAAGGAGCCTGTAGTGGACCCTGGGACAGGAGCCTGAGAGCAGGCCCCGAGGGCATCTGGGAGGAGGGCTAACTGGGGACCAAGAGGAGCGTGGTGCCAGGCATTGGGCAGGACATGAGGTACCTGAACCCAGGGGGAGGAGCAGCTCCGCCCAACTCCATCCACTCAGCTCCACCTTCCACAGCAGCCAGTGTGTGGTCCTTCCCTGCCTTCCCTCCCTGGCTCACAGCTTTGCAGAATGAATGAGAATGGCCCAGTCCAGCCTTGGGGGCCATGCAGAGTCATCACCACAGGCACAGCACAGGCCAGGGAAGGCCTCCTGCTGCACATGCAGGGTGGGCGAAGTCCTTGAGACGGGACCCAGCGGCCTCTCTTGGCTGTGGGAGGCACCCGCTCTTTCTCCCGGCCAGGACAGGGAAGCCAGAGCCCCCGGGGCCTGCTCCGGATCCTGACGTGGCTCCTGCCTGCAGGTATTACTTCCTGGTGTTCAATGCATCCGTGCTGTACTGGCACATGGTGAGGCCGTTCCTCAAGCCGGGATATCACCACTTAGTGATCCCCAGCCTCTCGCAGATTGTCAGTGTGTTAAATCAGACGGAGGAAGAAGACACGGAGTGGCGAGCGGAGCTGATGCTGTAAGTGGGGTCCCTTCCCTTGCCCCTCAGGCGACAGACCCCCTTCTCTCTGTGGCCCTGGACTGCAGTTTTGCACGGCCAGGTTGTGTGCCCCCCGATGTGTACTCATGGTGTCTGGTCAGAGGTGCAGAGGTGGTGGTTTCCTCTCACTGTGGCTCTTCTACTGACGAGAGAGGCATGTCCAGTCTCCAATCCAAGGAATTATGGTTCCATAATCTTAGTGCAGTGAATTCTTAGCAGAGTGGGCACTTGAGCAAATAGCTAAGCCACAGACAACCTCAGGCCCCTGCGTGCCCGAGTGGAGTGAGCTGAGAATACAGCCCCGAGAAGTCACCCACACAGAGAGACCATCAGTGTTGGCCTGGCCACTGAGGACAGGCCTGGAAGGAGAGCTGTCTGTGCAGGCCAGGGAGCCAGGCGATGCCAGGTGAAGCAGACTGCACGCTGAAAAAAATCCACCCAGAGATTGTGGGCTCGTGGCTGTTTGGAGAGCCTGTAAGTGAAGTAGCTACAGAGAAAAAATGTTTTTTTCCAAACGCCCTTTGGAGTGTCCCTCGTCATTAGGACACGAGTGACACCCCTTCCCTGTAGCTGCAGGTGGCATCTGCCTCTCCCCCCCTGCTGGCCTTGCCGGGAGCAGTCTGTTGCATGGTCCTCGAGGCTCTTTCTAATGTGTGTGGAACACGTTGTGCCTGCATGTGACTCAGGTTGGCGCCTGCCATGGGAAGCTTCTCGGTGGGTTGGTGCTCACATCTTTCTGTTGCCAGGGAGCTTCTGGAGTGCTACCTGGAGGCTGGGAGAATGGAGGAGGCCGCCAAGTTCTGCACCACAGCGGCGCCTTTCATCAAGGCCAGCGTGCCGCACAAATACCGGCAGATCTTCTCCCTCATGGTGAGATGGGGCTGTGCAGAAAGCCACGTGAGCCACCAGCCCACAAACGCCCGCACACACCAGGGAAAGGAAAGGCACTGCTGACACCATGCCACACAGGCCCCGCCCACCACTGCCACACACTTCTTTGGTCACAGGATTACAGGAAACATGTAATGTTACAATTTCTACAGGAGTGAGCCCCGAGAACATTTACCTGATCTGAAAGTAAAGCTCAGTGAAGGGATATGCCTTCATTACAAATATTAATTTTATAGGAGGAGTAAAATAATAAAGCCGAGATGCAAAGCTAAGTCTCTAACTCCTTGTTTGGATCCAAATCTATACTCCGCTTGTTCTGCACCAGGTTCGTCATGAGCTAATGGACGAGCTCCAGTTGAAGGAAGAAATGAAAGGCTCTATTAACCTGTCTGTCTCCTTCTGCATTAACACCCTGAAGGCGTAAGTGACTGTGGCCTCCCCTGGGCAGCTTGCAGCTGTGGGGACACTGTAGTGGCTTTGAAGCCACTCTACTTGCTCTGCCTCCCACTGACCATGGAGAGTCCAGCGAGGCCTGCAGCAGAAAGAGTGTCCCTGGGGCAAGAAGCCTGGATGAGCCAGGTCAGGCTCAAGGCAGACCAAGGGCTGCACAAATCCAGCACACTTGCTTGAGGTGGGGGTCGAGAGTGGGCCAAATCTCCCCGAAGGCAGAGCCTGGCTGTGGCCTGTCGCAGTCCTGCCAGGACCAAAGGGTATCAGCAAGGTGTTTGTGAGGAGCGGGTAAGGGGACTCCAGTGACCATGGAGGCCACAGTGTGGAGGCTGAGGGAGAGGGGAGGCCACAGTGTGGAGGCTGAGGGAGAGGAGAAAAGACCTTGAGCTGGGAAACTGAAGGGAGCTGGGAAAGAAGCTCTTCTGTGGGAGCAGACGCACAGATTTCGTTTTCCACAGAGTAATGTTAGCAAATCTGACTGTTTGACTTAATTCTAGCAAACTGGCTAGAAATGAAATTCCAGAAGACGTCAATGAAAACCTGAGAAGAACCTATAAAAACTTAAGTCTCTATGATCACCAGCGCTTGCCAGCAAGGAAGGAAGAAAAGTAAGTGCACTTCCACTTGACCTCCCAGAAAGCAGAAAGCACAGCAGGCGTGAGGCGGCCCCCTGGGCTGCAGGTGGGCGCCCTTCTCCCGGGGTGTCCTGAGGTTGGCACTGTTGGAGGGCACCATTAGGGGGCTTCATGTTTAGCTTCTGCACACCAGCATTCTCAAGTCCTTGAGTGTCTCTAGAGCCTATGGTGTGGGACAGCCGGGACAGGACTGGGCGGGGGAACGGGGCCTGTGACTTGAGGCCATGGCTGGAGGATGGGGGGTGCGGCAGCCGGCCGGTGACTTGTCACTGCTGAAGGCCCTTCTCCAGTGAATGCTTTGTCTCTTCCCATTTCCTGAGGGGTGGTGGTGCTGCTGAGAAACCCTCTGCTCTGGCCTCTCCCTTTCTCTGGTCACCAGGGAGGCCTCTGAGAATCTTCCCTCACGTCCTGACCGGCTGTGAGTGCTCCTCAGGTGTGAGATGGTTAGAGTCTGGGGCTCTGGGCAGGTGTGGTGTGAGCGTGGTCACTCCGTCTTCCCCTGGGCCACCAGTGAGCGCGCGCTCTTCAGATGAGGCCGTGAGAGGGACAGGGGGCCTGACTCCGGGACGGCGTCCTCTTCAGGGAGCATGCAGGGAGGAGGCCACGGGACCGGGGGAGATAATCAAGCTAGGATCATGCCAGGGACAGCCAAGTGCGGCCGAGGCTCGGGAGAAGAGCCGGCCTGAGCCGTCAGCTGAGTGCGGCCCCGGGTGTCGGGGCCTGGGCTGGTGAGACACCGCTGCCTGTGTGTGCGCGGCCAGACTGCGGCACTTGGATTGGGGCTGCATGACAGTGGCTGGGGGCCGTGTGGTTAGCACCCAGCTCCAGAGTAGAGAGCAGAGCTTCTGCGTGGCGGCTGCTGCCTCTGTCTGGTGTCTTCATTTGGCTGCCCAGGACCCTGGCCCTGGTCCTGGTGGAGCAGCGCAGCCCAGTGTGGGATGAGGCCTGACCACCGGAGGCCACCAGACTGTGGAGGTCTCTGGGCTGCAGAGAGGGACACGTGAGGGTCGGGGTTCTGGGTCCTGGAGCCCCGTGGCTGAGCGGGTTCCCTCACACAGGCCTCTGATGAGCCGGGCTCCATTGAGCAAGGAAGTCTACTGCCATTTTCCATGGCTTCCGAGGCCGGGTGGCCTGGGAATGTTCTGTCTTGGGGAACCTTCTGGAAGTTCAAGGGGCTGCAGGAGTGACAACGCACAGGCAGGAAGCTTGCTTCTGGCATCCGGAGGATGGCAACTTGCTGGGGAGAGGCCGGATCTGCAGACTGTGGATGGGGTGGCAGATTTGTGTGTTTCTTTTCTTGCTTTTAACTTGGTTTTGGTGGAGCAGGGTGTAGACCATTGTGCAAGTGGTGTGTAAGAGCGTTTCCTGGGTGAAGATTTGAGCCGTTCAGGCCCATGTTGATCAAAACACACTCATGAACTGATGTGTTGAACTGAAAGTCCTGTACAAATACTTAAAATTTTAAACCAACCAGCAGGGCGCGGTGGCTCACACCTGTACTCCTCGCCCCTCAGGAGGCTGTGATCGGAGGATCACAGTTCAAAGCCAGCCTAGGCACTACAAAGTCACCAGAAAACCAGAAGTGGCGCTGTGGCTCCAGGATAGGGTGGTAGCCTGGAGCACAGGGACAACACCCAGACCCAGGTTCAAGCCCCACGATCCAAACAATAAAAATAAAAAATAAAGATGTGAGCCCTTCAGTTCCCATGCATTGACCGCCTGTTGCCATTCTCCATGGCATGCCTGCGTGCTGACAATGCATTCCACTCGGTTTCTCCTCACGCTGTCCCTGCCTATCTCCCCTCAGTCCCAGGACAGCTTCAGCACCTTTCCCTGCTCTCTTTTCATAGTCGCAAACAATCCATTCAGACAGCATTCAGCCTCCTCCATCCACCTGCTAGAACAGCCCCTCCCCTGCCCCCCCTCCCCAGCCCCCTGCTGCTCCCCCTCCCCTGCTCCCCCTCCCCAGCCCCCTGCTGCTCCCCCTCCCCTGCTCCCCCTCCCCAGCCCCCTGCTGCTCCCCCTCCCCTGCTCCCCCTCCCCAGACCCCTGCTGCTCCCCCTCCCCTGCTCTCCCTCCCCAGCCCCCTGCTGCTCCCCCTCCCCTGCTCCCCCTCCCCAGACCCCTGCTGCTCCCCCTCCCCTGCTCTCCCTCCCCAGCCCCCTGCTGCTCCCCCTCCCCTGCTCTCCCTCCCCAGCCCCCTGCTGCTCCCCCTCCCCTGCTCCCCCTCCCCAGCCCCCTGCTGCTCCCCCTCCCCTGCTCCCCCTCCCCAGCCCCCTGCTTCTCCCCCTCCCCATGCTTGTGACTGATCAGCGGTTCTCTTGGAGGTGGTTTATGCTGTGTGTGTGTAGATACATGAATTGTGTCGCAAATGTTTTTTTACCCTTTTTCTTTCTCCCTTCCCCTTTCCTCTCCTAAGCATTCCCTTAGTTTATGTTCTATGTTTATCCATATAAATAATTTTGTATAAGAATGCATGTGCATATATGTTCATGAATTTATGTGTGTTCTAAGATTCACCTTCCACCCAGGAACAAAAACATGTATTCTGCTTAAAGCTTTGCTTGTCTTGCCTCACTCAGTATGACGTCTTCTGGTCGCATCCATTTTCCTGCAAAGGGCATGCGTTCATTATTTCCTTGTAGCAGTGTCGTATCCCATGGTGTACATGCACCATGTCTTCTTTGTCCTTTCCCCTGCATGGAGTGTCTTAGCCGGTTCTACTGTTGGGCTCCTGTGACCAGCGCCCCAGCGAACAGAGGTGTGCAGGACTCTTACACGCTGGGGCTGTCAGGAAGACCCAAGACTGATTTACACACCAGTTCACATGTCTACCAACATGGATGAGCGGCCCTTGTTCCTGCTCCCTGCCAGCGTTTGTTGTTTTCTTCTTACTTTTTGGATATTTTGCCGGGGACTTCCATCCAGCACAGTGTCTCTTGATCTCAACATTCTCTCCCGGTCATTTCCATACCCCAGGGGCCCTCGGGGACGCGTGGATGGAGATAGTGAAGATGCTGTTGCCATTCTGACTGGAGTGAGATGGACTCTTACTGTGATTTTGGATTGCATTTGCTTTGTAGCTGAGGATGATGGACACATCGTCATGTATTGATTAGTCATTTGTGTATTGCTTGTGAGACTTGTCTGTTTGGTTTGCTTGCCCATTTATTAATTGGGTTATTTTTTTTGCCAGTCCTGGGGCTTGAACTCAGGGCCTGGGCACTGTCTCTGAGGCTCTCTGTGCTCAGGGCTAGCACTCTACCACTTTAACCACAGAACTACTTCAGCCTTTTTTCTGTGTATGTGGTACCGAGGAATTGAACCCAGGGCTTCATGCATGCTAGGCAAGCACTCTACCACTAGGCCAAACTCCCAGCCCCCCTCTTAGTTTAATTTTAACCAATTAACCCTATCTAAGAATTTATCGTCCGGGTGCTGATGGCTCATGCCTGTAATCCTAACAACTCAGAAAGCTGAGATCTGAGGATCATGGTTCATAGCCAGCCAGGGCAGAAAAGCCCATAAGAGTTTCATCTTTAATGAATCATAAAAAGCCAGAAGTGGAGCTGTAGCTCCAATGGCAGGGTATTAGGTATGAACACAAAAGGCTAGGGACAGCACCCAGACCCAGGGTCACCAGAAAAAGAACATATCTATTTCTTTTTATGTGAGGATATGTTTCTGTAGGGTTTCCTCATGATTTCTTTGGAATTTGTTGTGATATTCCCTTTTCATCTCTAATTTTATTAATTTGAGTCTCTTCTCCATCTTCCGTCCAATTAGCTAAGGTTATCAATCTTATTTTGTCAAATCATCAATTTTTGTTTAATTCTTCACATATTCTTCAGTCTCCACTCATTCACTTCCTAATTTTTGAGGTTCTTTCTATCTCCTAATTGGGGTTTGGTTTGTTCCTGTTTTTCCAGGTATTTGAGGTGCATTATACGTCTGTCTATTTGAGAACTCTTTTTAGAACTTGTTTTTTGTTGTTTTTAATGGAGGCATTGATGACTATAATTTTTCTCTCAATACTATCTTTTCATCTCTCCAAGTTTATGGTATTTTCAAAATTTCTGTTTTCATGGTCACTTTTTGATTTTTCCTTTTATGGTTTCAGTTACTTACATGCCTGGCATTTGGCAGTGTATTGTTTGGTCTCCATGTGTTTGAATATTTTCTGTAGTATCTTTTGCTGTTGAGCTGTAATTTAATTATGATCTAATAGTATACAAGTAGCTGCTTGCGTCTCCTTGTATATGCTCAGACTTGGTGTAGTCTCGGGCTGTGATCTGAAGAGAGGAATGCTGACAAGAGCGGGCGTTGTGTGGTAGCTGGACGGAATGTTCTGGAGGCATCTGCATACTCCCTCCAGTCTGTGATGCCGCCTCAGGACAAGGGTGATGCGTCCCCCCTTTGTGTGGACGCCCCGCCCCGCCTTTCCCCAGGGGGGATCCCGAGGCACTGTCTGGGGGCTCTGTGGTCTTCCCTCAGGGGTGCTATGGCACTACACGTGGGGGTCCCATACCGCTGTCTGGAGGCTCTTCTGTGGAACAGTTTGGCCTCTGGCGGGTGTTCAAGCCAGATGCTACTGGACAGTCTCCACAGCGTAGTGGCCAGGCATGGCGCCAGTAGACTGGTCTGGTCTGTGCACGGCACACTCTCCAGTCATCCTCACAGCCTCTTAGGAATCTTAACAAATGTCGTTTCCTCTACAACTTGGCTCCCTTTCCAAGTTGATGGGCTACCACAGGTCCTTGTGCTTTGATACACATTTAGCATAAGCCTGCCCGTTGCCACTGAAGGCTGTTTGGACATCTCGGATATCCAAGCACTGACCAGGCAGAAGGTGTCCCTCCCCGTGCTGCCTGCCCCTGGCCAGCCGTCAGCACAGATGCCGGGAAGGGCGGCATCCTGGCCCCGCCCCACCCGGGGAGGGGTCTTCACCACTTGGAGGACCTGGGAGGGGACCTGGCACGGGGTGACAGGGGTGGACAGCAGCCAGGCCTGTCACAGAAGGAGGGCGGCCAGCGGGACAGTCCTGGCAGCTGGTTGGCGCATCTTATACTGCTATTTCATGTCAACTTGTTGCTCCTTCCCAAGTCCCGACAGAGCAGAGACAGGTGGGCTGTGTGCACAGCCATGCCGACGTCTTCCTCGAATCCTGCCCAGCCAGGGCCCTTTTGTTGTTTCTTTCCAGGATGTTTTTGCTTTTTGAATTAGCTCATCTTTGCCTGAACTTGAAATGTCGGGAAGTAGCCTCTGACTGCATCTCAGATCTGAAGGAAATGGAGAGCAAAGTAAGTAGCTTAATGACAGAGCATACCACATGTGGGCATGAGCAGAGCCCCTCCAGCCGTCTGCATGTGTGCTGTGTGTGGTCACCTGCGTGTGCGTGCCACACTGATGGGATGTCTGACGGTGCCCCTCTGCCCCTCCTGTGCCGCCTCGTCACCAGCCTGGCCCATGCGGCCTCCACTCGCTCCTCCAGCCCACATTAGGGGCAGCGTCAAATTCCATGGAAGCAACGTCTCACTTGCTCTCTATCCTTGGTAACGGACACTGAATTCCTATTTAACGTCTGCTTATTGCTTAAGATTATTACTTGCAGTGTGGGGCTTTGAACTGAAGGCTTCAGGCTTGCCTGGCAGGCTCTCTACCACTTGAGCCATCCCCCCAGCCCTCTGGCTTTTTGGTATGTCTAGCTGTCTCAGCTGCCCTTCTCTGTTGCTGCCATTTCAAGCATATGCAGTCAGATCTGGGAAGATGCTCACATATACAAACACTGCTCTCCAGAGGATGTTCAAGAGCTTGCACCAGAAGCGTTAAGGAGGCCCGCTTCAGGTGGTCCTGCCTGTATCTTAGGAAGCCATGGGAGGCTCTGAGCCATGGGGTGGGGAGGGGAGGTGACACAATGAAGGCTTGAAGGCTGCAGCCCCTTCCTGCTGTGCACATTGGCCACCAGCTGTGTCCAGACCCACCTTTCCATGGGGGTAGACGTCAGCAGGCCTCCAGAGTCTGCAGGAGCTGCACAGACAGCAGGGTGCTCCACCAGAGGGAGACCACTGGTGTGCTTGAGTGTGAACTAAGAATACTGTGTCCATGAAAATAAAACCGTTGTCACCAAAGTCACCAAATGACACTTGGACAGTGGGTCAGGGGACTGTCAAGGGAGGCTGGAGACAGTGCCCAGGCCCTGAGTTCAAGTCCCAGTACCAGCAAAGGAAGAAATAATAAGGCAGGAAACAGAAGAAACAAAGAAAGCATATTTTGCTGCATGTAATATATACATCCATCTATATATATATATAATGTATGTATATTTTGATGAAGGTATTTTAAAAGAGAGTCACCCCCCCAAAAAAAAGAAAATCAGTGACTGAAATTGCTGGTTGCAAGGAGGATAAAGGGTTTTGTTGACAACTGCCAGCACTCCTCTTCCGAAGCTGCCTGTAACGGGACAGCTCACTGAGTCACAGCAAGAGTGGAACTGGTCTGATAGCAGAGGAGCAGAATAAATGCTCTGGGTGGCCCGCACGGTTGCTGGACCCAGGTCTGCTCCAGGAGCCCTTAGTGAAGGACGTCACTGCCTTTCCCTCATGGGGGGAGGGCCAGGAGCCCAAGGACCACAGGCCATTTCCACAGCCCTTGCTGTCAGATGCCCAGGGCCACAGGCAGGAATTAAAGGGAAACCTACTGGCTGCATGGCTAGAAGGAGTCTATTAGAGTTGTTTTAATTATTGAAAACTTCAACTAATGAGCTTTCCCCCTCTAGTGAAAAGGTAAAAGCAACAGTAACAAATTAGCTTTCCCATGGAAGCCTTTGGAAACAGTGAGAAGAGCTATGCATCTGTGTTCTCTTTCCTGAACCCCTAGTACATGGCTGAGGTTCTGTGGTCTTCCTGTCACTGGACAGATGGTGGCTTTCCTGACTAGTGGCCTTTTGTATCCACAGGACTCTGGGAAGCCGATTGAAATAGAATGTCTAGAATGTGAGTTAGAGGCTCTGACCCTAGAGAGTGGAGTGAAATTATACCTCCGAGGAGCTGTTGAGGTAAAGCTGCAGAAAAGACTCTCCTTTCCAGGATGGTGCGCTGCAGTTGTTCTGCGGCCTGGTGGAGGGGTGGCCCTGCTGGACGAGGCCTGGTGGAGGGGTGGCCCTGCTGGACGAGGCCTGGTGGAGGGGTGGCCCTGCTGCACGAGGCCTGGTGGAGGGGTGGCCCAGGTGGACGAGGCCTGGTGGAGGGGTGGCCCTGCTGGACGAGGCCTGGTGGAGGGGTGGCCCAGGTGGACGAGGCCTGGTGGAGGGGTGGCCCTGCTGGACGAGGCCTGGTGGAGGGTGGCCCTGCTGGACGAGGCCTGGTGGAGTGGGGGCCCTGCTGGACGAGGCCTGGTGGAGGGGTGGCCCAGGTGGACGAGGCCTGGAGGAGGGGTGGCCCTGCTGGACGAGGCCTGGGGGGGGCACTGCCCGATGAGGCCTGGTGGAGGGGTGGCCCTGCTGGACGAGGCCTGGGGGGGGGCACTGCCCGGTGAGGCCTGGTGGAGGGGTGGCCCTGCTGGACGAGGCCTGGTGGAGGGGTGGCCCAGGTGGACGAGGCCTGGTGGGAGGGGTGGCCCTGCTGGACGAGGCCTGGGGGGGCACTGCCCGATGAGGCCTGGTGGAATGGAGGGATGGCACTGCCGGACGAGAACTGGTCGGGGAGGGGTTAGGAAACACGGTGTGAGACAGGGCAAGAATACAGCACCTCTGGAAGGAACAGCAGAGGTCTGTGAGGAGGACTGGATTGCAGGACTCCAGGAAGGACCATATGGCTCCAGAACATAGCATGTTCATAGTAGGTTAGACACCGTCCTCCAGCCCTTCACAGTGTGTCCATAGCCATTGCAACACATGACTTCTTCAGTGAGACTCAAGTGGAATGAGGTCCTCACGTGTGCACAGAGGTGCCAGCGTGTACAGAGAGGTCTTCCCGTGTGGAGAGATGTCCTCCTCTGTGGAGAGAAGTCCACCCGGGTATAGAGATGTCCTCGTGTGTGTAGAGATGTCCTCCCGTGTGTAGAGATGTCCTCGTGTGTGTAGAGATGTCCTCCCGTGTGTAGAGATGTCCTCCTGTGTGTAGATATGTCCTCGTGTGTGTAGAGATGTCATCCCGTGTGCAGAGATGTCATCATGTGTATAGAGATGTCCTTGTGTGTGTAGAGATGTCATCGTGTGTGTAGAGATGTCCTCCCATGTGTAGAGATGTCCTTAAGTCTGTAGATATGTCCTCGTGTGTGTAGAGATGTCCTTCAGTGTGTAGAGATGTCCTCGTGGGTGTAGAGATGTCCTTCCGTGTGTAGAGATGTCCTCGTGTGTGTACAGATGTCCTCCCATGTGTAGAGATGTCCTCCCGTCTGTAGAGATGTCCTCCCCTGTGTAGAGATGTCCTCCTGTGTGTAGAGATGTCCTCGTGCGTGTACAGATGTTCTCCCGTGTGTAGAGATGTCCTCGTGTGTGTAGAGATGTCCTCGTGTGTGTAGAGGTATCCTCCCGTGTGTAGAGATGTCCTCTCGTGCGTAGAGAGGTCCTCGTGTGTGTAGAGATGTCCTCGTGTGTGTAGAGATGTCCTCCGTGTGTAGAGATGTCCTCCCGTGTGTAGAGATGTCCTCCCATGCATAGAGATTTCCTCGTGTGAGTAGAGATGTCCTCGTGTGTGTAGAGATGTCCTGCCGTGTGTAGAGATATCCTCCCGTGTGTAGTGATGTCCTCCCGTGTGTAGAGATGTCCTCGTGTGTGTACAGATGTCCTCCGGTGTGTAGAGATGTCCTCCCGTGTATAGAGATGTCCTCGTGTGTGTAGAGATGTCCTCCCGTGTGTAGAGATGTCCTCGTGTGTGTAGAGATGTCCTCCCGTGTGTAGAGATGTCCTCCCGTCTGTAGAGATGTCCTCCCGTCTGTAGAGATGTCCTCTCGTGTGTAGAGATGTCCTCTCGTGTGTAGAGATGTCCTCCCGAGTGTAGAAATGTCCTCGTGTGTGTAGAGAGGTCCTCCCGTGTGTAGAGATGTCCTCCCGTGTGTAGAGATGTCCTCGTGTGTGTAGAGATCTCCTCCCGTGTGTAGAGATGTCCTCTCGTGTGTAGAGATGTCCTCCCGTGTGTAGAGATGTCCTCCCGTGTGTAGAGATGTCCTCATGTGTGTAGAGATGTCCTCCCGTGTGTAGAGATGTCCTCCCATGTGTAGAGATGTCCTCGTGTGTGTAGAGATGTCCTCCCGTGTGTAGAGATGTCCTCGTGTGTGTAGAGATGTCCTCCCGTGTGTAGAGATGTCCTCCTGTGTGTAGAGATGTCCTCGTGTGTGTAAAGATGTCCTCGTGTGTGTAGAGATGTCCTCCTGTGTGTAGAGATGTCCTCGTGTGTGGAGAGATGTCCTCCAGTGTGTAGAGATGTCCTCTCGTGTGTAGAGATGTCCTCCCGTGTGTAGAGATTTTCTCCCATGTGTAGATATGTCCTCCTGTGGGTAGAGATGTCCTCCCCTGTGTAGAGATGTCCTCGTGTGTGGAGAGATGTCCTCCCGTGTGTAGAGATGTCCTCCCGTGTGTAGAGATATTCTCGTGTGTGTAGAGATGTCTTCGTCTGTGGAGAGATATCCTCGTGTGTGTAGAGATGTCCGCGTGTATGGAAAGATGTCCTCCTGTGTGTAGAGATGTCCTCCCGTCTGTAGAGATGTCCTCCCCAACATAGTGATGTCCTCGTGTGTGTAGAGATGTCCTCCCGTGTGTAGAGATGTCCTCCCGTGTGTACAGATGTCCTCCTGTGTGTAGAGATGTCCTCCTGTGTGTAAAGATGTCCTCCCATGTTTAGAGATGTCCTCGTGTGTGTAGAGATGTCCTGCCGTGTGTAGAGATATCCTCCCGTGTGTAGTGATGTCCTCCTGTGTGTAGAGATGTCCTCGTGTGTGTAGAGATGTCCTCCTGTGTGTAGAGATGTCCTCCTGTGTAGAGATGTCCTCGTGTGTGTAGAGATGTCCTCCCGTGTGTAGAGATGTCCTCGTGTGTGTAGAGATGTCCTCCCGTGTGTAGAGATGTCCTCCCCTGTGTAGAGATATCCTCCTGTGTGTAGAGATGTCCTCCCGTGTGTAGAGATTTCCTCGTGTGTGTACAGATGTCCTCCGGTGTGTAGAGATGTCCTCCCGTGTATAGAGATGTCCTCGTGTGTGTAGAGATGTCCTCGTGTGTGTAGAGATGTCCTCCCGTGTGTAGAGATGTCCTCCTGTGTGTAGAGATGTCCACGTGTGTGTAGAGATGTCCTCCGGTGTGTAGAGATGTCCTCCCGTGTGTAGAGATGTCCTCCCGTGTGTAGAGATGTCCTCCCCTGTGTAGAGATGTCCTCGTGTGTGGAGAGATGCCCTCCCATGTGTAGAGATGTCCTCCCGTGTGTACAGATGTCCTCCCGAGTGTAGAGATGTCCTCCCGTGTGTAGAGATGTCCTCGTGTGTGTAGAGATATCCTCCCGTGTGTAGAGATGTCCTCTCGTGTGTAGAGATGTCCTCCCGTGTGTAGAGATGTCCTCCCGTGTGTAGAGATGTCCTCGTGTGTGTAAAGATGTCCTCGTGTGTGTACAGATGTCCTCCTGTGTGTAGAGATGTCCTCCTGTGTGGAGAGATGTCCTCCCGTGTGTAGAGATGTCCTCCCGTGTGTAGAGATTTCCTCCCGTGTGTAGAGATGTCCTCCTGTGGGTAGAGATGTCCTCCCCTGTGTAGAGATGTCCTCGTGTGTGGAGAGATGTCCTCCCGTGTGTAAAGATGTCCTCGTTTGTGTAGAGATGTCCTCCCGTGTGTAGACATGTCCTCCCGTGTGTAGAGATATTCTCGTGTGTGTAGAGATGTCCTCGTGTGTGGAGAGATATCCTCGTGTGTGTAGAGATGTCCTCGTGTATGGAAAGATGTCCTCGTGTGTGTAGAGATGTCCTCCCGTGTGTAGAGATGTCCTCCCGTGTGTACAGATGTCCTCGTGTGTGTAGAGATGTCCTCCTGTGTGTAGAGATGTCCTCCCATGTGTAGAGATGTCCTCGTGTGTGTAGAAATGTACTCGTGTGTGTAGAGATGTCCTCCTGTGTGTAGAGATGTCCTCGTGTGTGTAGAGATGTCCTCCCGTGTGTAGAGATGTCCTTCCGTGTAGAGATGTCCTCCCGTGGGTAGAGATATCCTCCCGTGTGTAGAGAAGTCCTCCCGTGTAGAGATATCCTCGTGTGTGTAGAGATGTCCTCGTGTGTGCAGAGATGTCCTCCCATGTGTAGAGATGTCCTCCCGTGTGTAGAGATGTCCTCCTGTGTGTAGAGACGTCCTCCCTTGTGTAGAGATGTCCTCCCGTGTGTAGAGATGTCCTCCCGTGTGTAGAGATGTCCTCGTGTGTGTAGAGATGTCCTCGTGTGTGTAGAGATGTCCTCCCGTGCGTAGAGATGTCCTCCCGTGTGTAGAGATGTCCTTAAGTGTGTGGATATGTCCTCGTGTGTGTAGAGATGTCCTCCCGTGTGTAGAGATGTCCTCCTGTGTGTAGAGATGTCCTCCCGTGTGTAGAGATGTCCTCGTGTGTGTAGAGATGTCCTCGTGTGTGTAGAGATGTCCTCCCGTGTGTGGATATGTCCTCGTGTGTGTAGACATGTCCTCGTGTGTGTAGAGATGTCCTCCAATGTGTAGAGATGTCCTCGTGTGTGTAGAGATGTCCTCCCGTGTGCAGAGATGTCCTCCCGTGTGTAGACATGTCATCGTGTGTGTAGAGATGTCCTTGTGTGTGTAGAGATGTCCTCGTGTGTGTAGAGATGTCCTCCCGTGTGTAGAGATGTCCTTAAGTGTGTAGAGATGTCCTCCCATGTGTAGAGATGTCCTCGTGTGTGTAGAGATGTCCTCCTGTGTGTAGAGATGTCCTCCTGTGTGTAGAGATGTCCTCGTGTGTGTAGAGATGTCCTTCCGTGTGTGGAGATGTCCTCGTGTGTGTACAGATGTCCTCCCATGTGTAGAGATGTCCTCCCGTCTGTAGAGATGTCCTCCCCTGTGTAGAGATGTCCTCCTTTGTGTAGAGATGTCCTCCCGTCTGTAGAGATGTCCTCCCCTGTGTAGAGATGTCCTCGTGTGTGTAGAGATGTCCTCGTGTGTGTAGAGGTTTCCTCCAGTGTGGAGAGATGTCCTCTCGTGCGTAGAGAGGTCCTCGTGTGTGTAGAGATGTCCTCCGTGTGTAGAGATGTCCTCCCGTGTGTAGAGATGTCCTCCCGTGTGTAGAGATGTCCTCTCGTGTGCAGAGATGTCCTCTCGTGTGTAGAGAGGTCCTCCCGTGCATAGAGATTTCCTCGTGTGAGTAGAGATGTCCTCGTGTGTGTAGAGATGTCCTCCCGTGTGTAGAGATGTCCTCGTGGGTGTAGAGATGTCCTCGTGTGTGTAGAGATGTCCTCCCTTGTGTCGAGATGTCCTCTCGTGTGTAGAGATGTCCTCCCGTGTGTAGAGATGTCCTCTCGTGTAGAGATATCCTCTCATGTGTAGAGAGGTCCTCCCATGCATAGAGATGTCCTGCCGTGTGCAGAGATATCCTCCCGTGTGTACACATGTCCTCTTGTGTGTAGACATGTCCTCGTGTGTGTAGAGATGTCCTCGTGTGTGTAGAGATGTCCTCCGTGTGTAGAGATATCCTCCCGTGTGTAGAGATGTCCTCGCGTGTGTAGAGATGTCCTCCTGTGTGTAGAGATGTACTCCCGTGTGTAGAGATGTCTTCGTGTGTCTAGAGATGTCCTCCCCTGTGTAGAGATGTCCTCGTGTGTGTAGAGATGTCCTCGTGTGTGTAGAGATGTCCTCCCGTGTATAGAGAGGTCCTCCTGTGTGTAGAGATGTCCTCCTGTGTGTAGAGATGTCCTCGTGTGTGTAGAGATGTCCTCCCATGTGTAGAGATGTCCTCCTGTGTGTAGAGATGTCCTCGTGTGTGTAGAGATGTCCTCCCGTGTGTAGAGATGTCCTCGCGTGTGTAGAGATGTCCTCTCGTGTGTAGAGATGTCCTCCCGTGTGTAGAGAGGTCCTCGTGTGTGTAGAGATGTCCTCGTGTGTGTAGAGATGTCCTCCGTGTGTAGAGATGTCCTCCCGTGTGTAGAGATGTCCTCCCATGCATAGAGATTTCCTCGTGTGAGTAGAGATGTCCTCGTGTGTGTAGAGATGTCCTGCCGTGTGTAGAGATATCCTCCCGTGTGTAGTGATGTCCTCCCGTGTGTAGAGATGTCCTCGTGTGTGTACAGATGTCCTCCGGTGTGTAGAGATGTCCTCCCGTGTATAGAGATGTCCTCGTGTGTGTAGAGATGTCCTCCCGTGTGTAGAGATGTCCTCGTGTGTGTAGAGATGTCCTCCCGTGTGTAGAGATGTCCTCCCGTCTGTAGAGATGTCCTCCCGTCTGTAGAGATGTCCTCTCGTGTGTAGAGATGTCCTCTCGTGTGTAGAGATGTCCTCCCGAGTGTAGAAATGTCCTCGTGTGTGTAGAGAGGTCCTCCCGTGTGTAGAGATGTCCTCCCGTGTGTAGAGATGTCCTCGTGTGTGTAGAGATCTCCTCCCGTGTGTAGAGATGTCCTCTCGTGTGTAGAGATGTCCTCCCGTGTGTAGAGATGTCCTCCCGTGTGTAGAGATGTCCTCATGTGTGTAGAGATGTCCTCCCGTGTGTAGAGATGTCCTCCCATGTGTAGAGATGTCCTCGTGTGTGTAGAGATGTCCTCCCGTGTGTAGAGATGTCCTCGTGTGTGTAGAGATGTCCTCCCGTGTGTAGAGATGTCCTCCTGTGTGTAGAGATGTCCTCGTGTGTGTAAAGATGTCCTCGTGTGTGTAGAGATGTCCTCCTGTGTGTAGAGATGTCCTCGTGTGTGGAGAGATGTCCTCCAGTGTGTAGAGATGTCCTCTCGTGTGTAGAGATGTCCTCCCGTGTGTAGAGATTTTCTCCCATGTGTAGATATGTCCTCCTGTGGGTAGAGATGTCCTCCCCTGTGTAGAGATGTCCTCGTGTGTGGAGAGATGTCCTCCCGTGTGTAGAGATGTCCTCCCGTGTGTAGAGATATTCTCGTGTGTGTAGAGATGTCTTCGTCTGTGGAGAGATATCCTCGTGTGTGTAGAGATGTCCGCGTGTATGGAAAGATGTCCTCCTGTGTGTAGAGATGTCCTCCCGTCTGTAGAGATGTCCTCCCCAACATAGTGATGTCCTCGTGTGTGTAGAGATGTCCTCCCGTGTGTAGAGATGTCCTCCCGTGTGTACAGATGTCCTCCTGTGTGTAGAGATGTCCTCCTGTGTGTAAAGATGTCCTCCCATGTTTAGAGATGTCCTCGTGTGTGTAGAGATGTCCTGCCGTGTGTAGAGATATCCTCCCGTGTGTAGTGATGTCCTCCTGTGTGTAGAGATGTCCTCGTGTGTGTAGAGATGTCCTCCTGTGTGTAGAGATGTCCTCCTGTGTAGAGATGTCCTCGTGTGTGTAGAGATGTCCTCCCGTGTGTAGAGATGTCCTCGTGTGTGTAGAGATGTCCTCCCGTGTGTAGAGATGTCCTCCCCTGTGTAGAGATATCCTCCTGTGTGTAGAGATGTCCTCCCGTGTGTAGAGATTTCCTCGTGTGTGTACAGATGTCCTCCGGTGTGTAGAGATGTCCTCCCGTGTATAGAGATGTCCTCGTGTGTGTAGAGATGTCCTCGTGTGTGTAGAGATGTCCTCCCGTGTGTAGAGATGTCCTCCTGTGTGTAGAGATGTCCACGTGTGTGTAGAGATGTCCTCCGGTGTGTAGAGATGTCCTCCCGTGTGTAGAGATGTCCTCCCGTGTGTAGAGATGTCCTCCCCTGTGTAGAGATGTCCTCGTGTGTGGAGAGATGCCCTCCCATGTGTAGAGATGTCCTCCCGTGTGTACAGATGTCCTCCCGAGTGTAGAGATGTCCTCCCGTGTGTAGAGATGTCCTCGTGTGTGTAGAGATATCCTCCCGTGTGTAGAGATGTCCTCTCGTGTGTAGAGATGTCCTCCCGTGTGTAGAGATGTCCTCCCGTGTGTAGAGATGTCCTCGTGTGTGTAAAGATGTCCTCGTGTGTGTACAGATGTCCTCCTGTGTGTAGAGATGTCCTCCTGTGTGGAGAGATGTCCTCCCGTGTGTAGAGATGTCCTCCCGTGTGTAGAGATTTCCTCCCGTGTGTAGAGATGTCCTCCTGTGGGTAGAGATGTCCTCCCCTGTGTAGAGATGTCCTCGTGTGTGGAGAGATGTCCTCCCGTGTGTAAAGATGTCCTCGTTTGTGTAGAGATGTCCTCCCGTGTGTAGACATGTCCTCCCGTGTGTAGAGATATTCTCGTGTGTGTAGAGATGTCCTCGTGTGTGGAGAGATATCCTCGTGTGTGTAGAGATGTCCTCGTGTATGGAAAGATGTCCTCGTGTGTGTAGAGATGTCCTCCCGTGTGTAGAGATGTCCTCCCGTGTGTACAGATGTCCTCGTGTGTGTAGAGATGTCCTCCTGTGTGTAGAGATGTCCTCCCATGTGTAGAGATGTCCTCGTGTGTGTAGAAATGTACTCGTGTGTGTAGAGATGTCCTCCTGTGTGTAGAGATGTCCTCGTGTGTGTAGAGATGTCCTCCCGTGTGTAGAGATGTCCTTCCGTGTAGAGATGTCCTCCCGTGGGTAGAGATATCCTCCCGTGTGTAGAGAAGTCCTCCCGTGTAGAGATATCCTCGTGTGTGTAGAGATGTCCTCGTGTGTGCAGAGATGTCCTCCCATGTGTAGAGATGTCCTCCCGTGTGTAGAGATGTCCTCCTGTGTGTAGAGACGTCCTCCCTTGTGTAGAGATGTCCTCCCGTGTGTAGAGATGTCCTCCCGTGTGTAGAGATGTCCTCGTGTGTGTAGAGATGTCCTCGTGTGTGTAGAGATGTCCTCCCGTGCGTAGAGATGTCCTCCCGTGTGTAGAGATGTCCTTAAGTGTGTGGATATGTCCTCGTGTGTGTAGAGATGTCCTCCCGTGTGTAGAGATGTCCTCCTGTGTGTAGAGATGTCCTCCCGTGTGTAGAGATGTCCTCGTGTGTGTAGAGATGTCCTCGTGTGTGTAGAGATGTCCTCCCGTGTGTGGATATGTCCTCGTGTGTGTAGACATGTCCTCGTGTGTGTAGAGATGTCCTCCAATGTGTAGAGATGTCCTCGTGTGTGTAGAGATGTCCTCCCGTGTGCAGAGATGTCCTCCCGTGTGTAGACATGTCATCGTGTGTGTAGAGATGTCCTTGTGTGTGTAGAGATGTCCTCGTGTGTGTAGAGATGTCCTCCCGTGTGTAGAGATGTCCTTAAGTGTGTAGAGATGTCCTCCCATGTGTAGAGATGTCCTCGTGTGTGTAGAGATGTCCTCCTGTGTGTAGAGATGTCCTCCTGTGTGTAGAGATGTCCTCGTGTGTGTAGAGATGTCCTTCCGTGTGTGGAGATGTCCTCGTGTGTGTACAGATGTCCTCCCATGTGTAGAGATGTCCTCCCGTCTGTAGAGATGTCCTCCCCTGTGTAGAGATGTCCTCCTTTGTGTAGAGATGTCCTCCCGTCTGTAGAGATGTCCTCCCCTGTGTAGAGATGTCCTCGTGTGTGTAGAGATGTCCTCGTGTGTGTAGAGGTTTCCTCCAGTGTGGAGAGATGTCCTCTCGTGCGTAGAGAGGTCCTCGTGTGTGTAGAGATGTCCTCCGTGTGTAGAGATGTCCTCCCGTGTGTAGAGATGTCCTCCCGTGTGTAGAGATGTCCTCTCGTGTGCAGAGATGTCCTCTCGTGTGTAGAGAGGTCCTCCCGTGCATAGAGATTTCCTCGTGTGAGTAGAGATGTCCTCGTGTGTGTAGAGATGTCCTCCCGTGTGTAGAGATGTCCTCGTGGGTGTAGAGATGTCCTCGTGTGTGTAGAGATGTCCTCCCTTGTGTCGAGATGTCCTCTCGTGTGTAGAGATGTCCTCCCGTGTGTAGAGATGTCCTCTCGTGTAGAGATATCCTCTCATGTGTAGAGAGGTCCTCCCATGCATAGAGATGTCCTGCCGTGTGCAGAGATATCCTCCCGTGTGTACACATGTCCTCTTGTGTGTAGACATGTCCTCGTGTGTGTAGAGATGTCCTCGTGTGTGTAGAGATGTCCTCCGTGTGTAGAGATATCCTCCCGTGTGTAGAGATGTCCTCGCGTGTGTAGAGATGTCCTCCTGTGTGTAGAGATGTACTCCCGTGTGTAGAGATGTCTTCGTGTGTCTAGAGATGTCCTCCCCTGTGTAGAGATGTCCTCGTGTGTGTAGAGATGTCCTCGTGTGTGTAGAGATGTCCTCCCGTGTATAGAGAGGTCCTCCTGTGTGTAGAGATGTCCTCCTGTGTGTAGAGATGTCCTCGTGTGTGTAGAGATGTCCTCCCATGTGTAGAGATGTCCTCCTGTGTGTAGAGATGTCCTCGTGTGTGTAGAGATGTCCTCCCGTGTGTAGAGATGTCCTCGCGTGTGTAGAGATGTCCTCTCGTGTGTAGAGATGTCCTCCCGTGTGTAGAGATGTCCTCGTGTGTGTAGAGATGTCCTCGTGTGTGTAGAGATGTCCTCCGTGTGTAGAGATATCCTCCCGTGTGTAGAGATGTCCTCCCCTGTGTAGAGATGTCCTCCTGTGTGTAGACATGTCCTCGTGTGTGTAGAGATGTCCTCCCGTGGGTAGAGATGTCCTCGTGTGTGCAGAGATGTCCTCCCGTGTGTAGAGATGTCCTTGTGTGTGTAGAGATGTCCTCGTGTGTGTAGAGATGTCCTCCCCTGTGTAGAGATGTCCTCCTGTGTGTAGACATGTCCTCGTGTGTGTAGAGATGTCCTCCCGTGGGTAGAGATGTCCTCGTGTGTGTAGAGATGTCCTCCCGTGTGTAGAGATGTCCTCGTGTGTGTAGAGATGTCCTCCTGTGTGTAGAGATGTCCTCCTGTGTGTAGAGATGTCCTCGTGTGTGTAGAGATGTCCTCCCGTGTGTAGAGATGTCCTCCTGTGTGTAGAGATGTCCTCGTGTGTGTAGAGATGTCCTCCCGTGTGTAGAGATGTCCTCGCGTGTGTAGAGATGTCCTCTCGTGTGTAGTGATGTCCTCCCGTGTGTAGAGATGTCCTTGTGTGTGTAGAGATGTCCTCGTGTGTGTAGAGATGTCCTCCGTGTGTAGAGATATCCTCCCGTGTGTAGAGATGTCCTCCCCTGTGTAAAGATGTCCTCCTGTGTGTAGACATGTCCTCGTGTGTGTAGAGATGTCCTCCCGTGGGTAGAGATGTCCTCGTGTGTGGAGATGTCCTCCCGTGGGTAGAGATGTCCTCGTGTGTGCAGAGATGTCCTCCCGTGTGTAGAGATGGCCTCGTGTGTGTAGAGATGTCCTCCCGTGTGTAGAGATGTCCTCCCCTGTGTAGAGATGTCCTCCTGTGTGTAGACATGTCCTCGTGTGTGTAGAGATGTCCTCCCGTGGGTAGAGATGTCCTCGTGTGTGTAGCGATGTCCTCCCGTGTGTAGAGATGTCCTCGTGTGTGTAGAGATGTCCTCCTGTGTGTAGAGATGTCCTTAAGTGTGTAGATATGTCCTAGTGTGTGTAGAGATGTCCTCGTGTGTGTAGAGATGTCCTCCTGTGTGTAGAGATGTCCTCGTGTGTGGAGAGACGTCCTCCCGTGTGTAGAGATGTCCTCCCGTGTGTAGAGATGTCCTCCCCTGTGTCGAGATGTCCTCCTGTGTGTAGAGATGTCCTCCGTGTGTAGAGATATCCTCCCGTGTGTAGAGATGTCCTCGTGTGTGCAGAGATGTCCTCCCGTGTGTAGAGATCTCCTCGTGTGTGTAGAGATGTCCTCCCGTGTGTAGAGATGTCCTCCCCTGTGTAGAGATGTCCTCCTGTGTGTAGACATGTCCTCGTGTGTGTAGAGATGTCCTCCCGTGGGTAGAGATGTCCTCGTGTGTGTAGACATGTCCTCGTGTGTGTAGAGATGTCCTCGTGTGTGTAGAGATGTCCTCCGTGTGTAGAGATATCCTCCCGTGTGTAGAGATGTCCTCGCGTGTGTAGAGATGTCCTCCTGTGTGTAGAGATGTCCTCCCGTGTGTAGAGATGTCTTCGTGTGTCTAGAGATGTCCTCCCCTGTGTAGAGATGTCCTCGTGTGTATAGAGATGTCCTCGTGTGTGTAGAGATGTCCTCCGTGTGTAGAGATATCCTCCCGTGTGTAGAGATGTCCTCGCGTGTGTAGAGATGGCCTCCTGTGTGTAGAGATGTCCTCCCGTGTGTAGAGATGTCTTCGTGTGTCTTGAGATGTCCTCCCCTGTGTAGAGATGTCCTCGTGTGTGTAGAGATGTCCTCGTGTGTGTAGAGATGTCCTCCCGTGTATAGAGAGGTCCTCATGTGTGTAGAGATGTCCTCCCGTGTGTAGAGATGTCCTCCCCTGTGTAGAGATGTCCTCCTGTGTGTAGAGATGTCCTCGTGTGTGTAGAGATGTCCTCCTGTGTGTAGAGATGTCCTCCTGTGTATAGAGATGTCCTCGTGTGTGTAGAGATGTCCTCCCGTGTATAGAGATGTCCTCCTGTGTGTAGAGATGTCCTCGTGTGTAGAGATGTCCTCCTGTGTGTAGACATGTCCTCGTGTGTGTAGAGATGTCCTCCCGTGGGTAGAGATGTCCTCGTGTGTGTAGAGATGTCCTCCCGTGTGTAGAGATGTCCTCGTCTGTGTAGAGATGTCCTCCTGTGTGTAGAGATGTCCTTAAGTGTGTAGATATGTCCTCGTGTGTGTAGAGATGTCCTCGTGTGTGTAGAGATGTCCTCCTGTGTGTAGAGATGTCCTCGTGTGTGTAGAGATGTCCTCCCGTGTGTAGAGATGTCCTCCCGTGTGTAGAGATGTCCTCCCCTGTGTCGAGATGTCCTCCTGTGTGTAGAGATATCCTCCGTGTGTAGAGATATCCTCCCGTGTGTAGAGATGTCCTCCCCTGTGTAGAGATGTCCTCGTGTGTGTAGAGATGTCCTCGTGTGTGTAGAGGTTTCCTCCCGTGTGGAGAGATGTCCTCTCGTGCATAGAGAGGTCCTCGTGTGTGTAGAGATGTCCTCCGTGTGTAGAGATGTCCTCCCGTGTGTAGAGATGTCCTCTCGTGTGCAGAGATGTCCTCTCGTGTGTAGAGAGGTCCTCCCGTGCATAGAGATTTCCTCGTGTGAGTAGAGATATCCTCGTGTGTGTAGAGATGTCCTCCCGTGTGTAGAGATGTCCTCGTGGGTGTAGAGATGTCCTCGTGTGTGTAGAGATGTCCTCCCTTGTGTTGAGATGTTCTCTCGTGTGTAGAGATGTCCTCCCGTGTGTAGAGATGTCCTCTCGTGTAGAGATATCCTCTCATGTGTAGAGAGGTCCTCCCATGCATAGAGATGTCCTCTCGTGTGTAGAGATGTCCTCCCGTTTGTAGAGATGTCCTCCCGTGTGTAGAGATATCCTCCCGTGTGTACAGATGTCCTCTTGTGTGTAGACATGTCCTCGTGTGTGTAGAGATGTCCTCGTGTGTGTAGAGATGTCCTCCGTGTGTAGAGATATCCTCCCGTGTGTAGAGATGTCCTCGCGTGTGTAGAGATGTCCTCCTGTGTGTAGAGATGTCCTCCCGTGTGTAGAGATGTCTTCGTGTGTCTAGAGATGTCCTCCCCTTTGTAGAGATGTCCTCGTGTGTGTAGAGATGTCCTCGTGTGTGTAGAGATGTCCTCCCGTGTATAGAGAGGTCATCGTGTGTGTAGAGATGTCCTCCCGTGTGTAGAGATGTCCTCCCCTGTGTAGAGATGTCCTCCTGTGTGTAGAGATGTCCTCCTGTGTGTAGAGATGTCCTCCTGTGTGTAGAGATGTCCTCGTGTGTGTAGAGATGTCCTCCCGTGTGTAGAGATGTCCTCCTGTGTGTAGAGATGTCCTCGTGTGTGTAGAGATGTCCTCCCGTGTGTAGAGATGTCCTCGCGTGTGTAGAGATGTCCTCTCGTGTGTAGAGATGTCCTCCCGTGTGTAGAGATGTCCTTGTGTGTGTAGAGATGTCCTCGTGTGTGTAGAGATGTCCTCCATGTGTAGAGATATCCTCCCGTGTGTAGAGATGTCCTCCCCTGTGTAGAGATGTCCTCCTGTGTGTAGACATGTCCTCGTGTGTGTAGAGATGTCCTCCCGTGGGTAGAGATGTCCTCGTGTGTGCAGAGATGTCCTCCCGTGTGTAGAGATGTCCTCCTGTGTGTAGAGATGTCCTCGTGTGTGGAGAGATGTGCTCCCGTGTGTAGAGATGTCCTCTCGTGTGTAGAGATGTCCTCCCGTGTGTAGAGATTTTCTCCCGTGTGTAGATATGTCCTCCTGTGGGTAGAGATGTCCTCCCCTGTGTAGAGATGTCCTCGTGTGTGCAGAGATGTCCTCCCGTGTGTAGAGATGTCCTCGTGTGTGTAGAGATGTCCTCCCGTGTGTAGAGATGTCCTCCCCTGTGTAGAGAGTTCCTCCTGTGTGTAGACATGTCCTCGTGTGTGTAGAGATGTCCTCCCGTGGGTAGAGATGTCCTCGTGTGTGTAGAGATGTCCTCCCGTGTGTAGAGATGTCCTCGTGTGTGTAGAGATGTCCTCCCGTGTGTAGAGATGTCCTTAAGTGTGTAGATATGTCCTCGTGTGTGTAGAGATGTCCTCGTGTGTGTAGAGATGTCCTCCTGTGTGTAGAGATGTCCTCGTGTGTGGAGAGATGTCCTCCCGTGTGTAGAGATGTCCTCCCGTGTGTAGAGATGTCCTCGTGTGTGTAGAGATGTCCTCATATGTGTAGAGATGTCCTCGTGTGTGTAGAGATGTCCTCCCATGTGTAGAGATGTCTCCCCTGTGTAGAGATGTCCTCCTGTGTGTAGAGATGTCCTCGTGTGTGTAGAGATTTCCTCCAGTGTGTAGAGATGTCCTCGTGCGTGTAGAGATGTCCTTGTGTGTGTAGAGATGTCCTCCCGTGTGTAGAGATGTCCTCTCGTGTGTAGAGATGTCCTCGTGTGTGTAGATATGTCCTCCCGTGTGTAGAGGTGTCCTCGTGTGTGTAGAGATATCCTCCCGTGTGTAGCGATGTCCTCGTGTGTGTAGAGATGTCCTCGTGTGTGTAGAGATGTCCTCCTGTGTGTAGAGATGTCCTCCCGTGTGTAGAGATGTCCTCTCATGTGTAGAGTTGTCCTCCCGTGTGTAGAGATGTCCTCTCGTGTGTAGAGATGTCCTCGTGTGTGTAGAGATGTCCTCTCGTGTGTAGAGATGTCCTCTCGTGTGTAGAGATTTCCTCTCGTGTGTAGAGATGTCCTCTCGTGTGTAGAGATGTCCTCCCGAGTGTAGAAATGTCCTCGTGTGTGTAGAGAAGTCCTCCCGTGTGTAGAGATGTCCTCTCGTGTGTAGAGATGTCCTCGTGTGTGTAGAGATGTCCTCCCGTCTGTAGAGATGTCCTCCCATGTGTAGAGATGTCCTCGTGTGTGTAGGGATGTCCTCCCGTGTGTAGAGATGTCCTTGTGTGTGTAGAGATGTCCTCGTGTGTGTAGAGATGTCCTCCCATGTATAGAGATGTCCTCCCGTGTGTAGAGATGTCCTCGTGTGTGTAGAGATGTCCTCCCATGTGTAGAGATGTCCTCGTGTGTGTAGGGATGTCCTCCCGTGTGTAGAGATGTCCTTGTGTGTGTAGAGATGTCCTCGTGTGTGTAGAGATGTCCTCCCATGTATAGAGATGTCCTCCCGTGTGTAGAGATGTCCTCCGTGTGTAGAGATGTCCTCCCGTGTGTAGAGATGTCCTCTCGTGTGCAGAGATGTCCTCTCGTGTGTAGAGAGGTCCTCCCGTGCGTAGAGATTTCCTCGTGTGAGTAGAGATGTCCTCGTGTGTGTAGAGATGTCCTCCCGTGTGTAGAGATGTCCTCGTGGGTGTAGAGATGTCCTCGTGTGTGTAGAGTTTTCCTCCCTTGTGTCGAGATGTCCTCTCGTGTGTAGAGATGTCCTCCCGTGTGTAGAGATGTCCTCCAGTGTGTAGAGATGTCCTCGTAGGTGTAGAGAGGTCCTCCCATGCATAGAGATGTCCTGCCGTGTGTAGAGATGTCCTCCCGTGTGTAGAGATGTCCTCCCGTGTGTAGAGATGTCCTCGTAGGTCTAGAGAGGTCCTCCCATGCATAGAGATGTCCTGCCGTGTGTAGAGATGTCCTCGTGTGTGTAGAGATGTCCTCCCGTGTGTAGAGATGTCCTCGTGTGTCTAGAGATGTCCTCCCCTGTGTAGAGATGTCCTCGTGTGTGTAGAGATGTCCTCGTGTGTGTAGAGATGTCCTCCCGTGTATAGAGAGGTCCTCGTGTGTGTAGAGATGTCCTCCCGTGTGTAGAGATGTCCTCGTGTGTGTAGAGATGTCCTCGTGTGAGTAGAGATGTCACCCCGTGTATAGAGATGTCCTCCTGTGTGTAGAGATGTCCTCCTGTGTGTAGAGATGTCCTCCCGTGTGTAGAGATGTCCTCGTGTGTGTAGAGATGTCCTCCCGTGTGTAGAGATGTCCTTGTGTGTGTAGAGATGTCCTCGTGTGTGTAGAGATGTCCTCCGTGTGTAGAGATATCCTCCCGTGTGTAGAGATGTCCTCCCCTGTGTAGAGATGTCCTCCTGTGTGTAGACATGTCCTCGTGTGTGTAGAGATGTCCTCCCGTGGGTAGAGATGTCCTCGTGTGTGCAGAGATGTCCTCCCGTGTGTAGAGATGTCCTCGTGTGTGTAGAGATGTCCTCCCGTGTGTAGAGATGTCCTCCCCTGTGTAGAGATGTCCTCCTGTGTGTAGACATGTCCTCGTGTGTGTAGAGATGTCCTCCCGTGTGTAGAGATGTCCTCGTGTGTGTAGAGATGTCCTCCTGTGTGTAGAGATGTCCTTAAGTGTGTAGATATGTCCTCGTGTGTGTAGAGATGTCCTCCCGTGTGTAGAGAGGTCCTCCCGTGTATGGAGATGTCCTCATGTGTGTAGAGATGTCCTCCCGTCTGTAGAGATGTCCTGCCGTGTGTAGAGATGTCCTCCCGTGTGTAGAGATGTCCTCCTGTGTGTAGAGATATCCTCCCGTGTGTAGAGATGTCCTCCCGTGTGTAGAGATGTCCTCGTGTGTGTAGAGATTTCCTCGTGTGTGTAGACATGTCCTTCCGTGTGTAGAGATGTCCTCGCGTGTGTAGAGATGTCCTCCTGTGTGTAGAGATATCCTCCCTTGTGTAGAGATGTCCTCGTGTGTGTAGAGATGTCCTCGTGTGTGCAGAGATGTCCTCCTGTGTGTAGAGATGTCCTCGTGTGTGTAGAGATGTCCTCTCGTGTGTAGGGATGTCCTCGTGTGTGTAGAGATGTCCTTGTGTGTGTAGAGATGTCTTCCCGTGTGTAGAGATGTCCTCGTGTGTGTAGAGATGTCCTCCCGTGTGTAGAGATGTCCTCGTGTGTGTAGAGTTGTCCTTGTGTGTGTAGAGATGTCCTCGTATGTGTAGAGATGTCCTCCCGTGTGTAGAGATGTCGTCGTGTGTGTAGAGATGTCCTCCCGTGTGTAGAGATGTCCTCCCCTGTGTAGAGATATCCTCCTTTGTGTAGAGATATCCTCCTGTGTGTAGAGATGTCCTCCTGTGTGTAGAGATGTCCTTGTATGTGTAGAGATGTCCTCCCGTGTGTAGAGATGTCCTCGTTTGTGTAGTGATGTCCTCCCGTGTGTAGAGATGTCCCCCCGTGTGTAGAGATGTCCTCGTGTGTGTAGAGATGTCCTCCTGTGTGTAGAGATGTCCTCCTGTGTGTAGAGATGTCCTCGTGTGTGTAGAGATGTCCTCCCGTGTGTAGAGATGTCCTCCCCTGTGTAGAGATGTCCTCCTGTGCGTAGAGATGTCCTCGTGTGTGTAGATGTGTCCTCCCGTGTGTAGAGGTGTCCTCGTGTGTGTAGAGATATCCTCCCGTGTGTAGCGATGTCCTCGTGTGTGTAGAGATGTCCTCGTGTGTGTAGAGATGTCCTCGTGTGTGTAGAGATGTCTTTAATTGTGTAGATATGTCCTCGTGTGTGTAGAGATGTCCTCGTGTGTGTAGACATGTCCTCCCGTGTGTAGAGATGTCCTCTCATGTGTAGAGATGTCCTCCCGTGTGTAGAGATGTCCTCCCGTGTGTAGAGATGTCCTCGTGTGTGTAGAGATGTCCTCCCGTCTGTAGAGATGTCCTCTCGTGTGTAGAGATTTCCTCTCGTGTGTAGAGATGTCCTCTCGTGTGTAGAGATGTCCTCCCGAGTGTAGAAATGTCCTCGTGTGTGTAGAGAAGTCCTCCCGTGTGTAGAGATGTCCTCCCGTGTGTAGAGATGTCCTCGTGTGTGTAGAGATGTCCTCCCGTGTGTAGAGATGTCCTCCTGTGTGTAGAGATGTCCTCCTGTGTGTAGAGATGTCCTCCCGTGTGTAGAAATGTCCTCCTGTGTGTAGAGATGTCCTCCTGTGTGTAGAGATGTCCTCCTGTGTGTAGAGATGTCCTCCCGTGTGTAGAGAAGTCCTCCTGTGTGTAGAGATGTCCTCCCGTGTGTAGAGATGTCCTCCCGTGTGTAGAGATGTCCTCGTATGTGTAGAGATGTCCTCTTGTGTGTAGAGATGTCCTCCCGTGTGTAGAGATGTCCTCCTGTGTGTAGAGATGTCCTCCCTTGTGTAGAGATGTCCTCCTGTGTGTAGAGATGTCCTCCTGTGTGTAGAGATGTCCTCCCGTGTGTAGAGATGTCCTCGTGTGTGTAGAGATGTCCTCGTGTGTGTAGAGATGTCCTCCTGTGTGTAGAGATGTCCTCGTATGTGTAGAGATGTCCTCCCGTGTGTAGAGATGTCCTCCTGTGTGTAGAGATGTCCTCGTGTGTGTAGAGATGTCCTCCCGTGTGTAGAGATGTCCTCCCGTGTGTAGAGATGTCCTCGTGTGTGTAGAGATGTCCTCCCGTGTGTAGAGATGTCCTCCTGTGTGTAGAGATGTCCTCCCGTGTGTAGAGATGTCCTCCCGTGTGTAGAGATGTCCTCCCGTGTGTAGAGATGTCCTCCCCTGTGTAGAGAAGTCCTCCTGTGTGTAGAGAAGTCCTTCTGTGAGTAGCGAGTTCCTCCCATGAGTAGCGAGGTCCTCCCATGAATAGACAGGTCCTCAGGTTAATAGGGAGGTCCTCCCGTGAGTAGGGCGGTGCTCTCTTGAGTAGGGCGGTCCTCCCGTGAGTAGGGCGGTGCTCCCTTGAGTAGCGCGGTCCTCCTGTGAGTAGCGCGGTGCTCCCTTGAGTAAGGCGGTCCTCCCGTGTGGACCGGCCTCTGTGGACCCAGGGGCTACTCCACCTCACCCTGCTTCTGGAGGCCTGGTTGGGCTGCAGCCTCTTCAGGGGCTGCACAGTCTCTGTGTCCGTGTTAGGCACTAGGGGGCTTGAGTGCAGTGCTGGGCGGTGCGGGGCAGGTCAGGATGGCCTGGCCTGGGTGCCTCAGGTCGGGCTTGCACTGGCGTGGGTCCTGACACCCTTAGCGTGAGAGGCGCAAAGCACAAACCTGAAAGCTGGTGGTTTGGATAATAAGGGAAGGCGCAGGCCCAGTTAGAGGTAAGAGTCTCTAGTGGAGGCCCTGGCTGTACTCATGGAAGGGAAACGGGGCCTGTGGACTGGGTCAACAGTGTCGCTGGCGTTCTGGAGAGCCCCTGGGCCCTCTCTGGGCAGGACTCCAGCCCCCACTGGCAGAACCCTCCTGCACCCTGTCCCAGCACAGGCTCTTGACAGCTGGCTCTGGCATGCAGCTGCAGGGCCCCGGCCTTCACAGACGTGCTGTCCTCCTGTAGGACCAGCTGAGCATCATCAAGAGGCTGGACATGGCGCTGCAGCAGGCCATCCGCTATGGCGACCCGCAGGTCATCCAGGTTGTCTGCACCACCCAGTGGAACACCTGCCTGCCCCTGCTGCAGCACAGCCTGCGACACCACCTCCGGAAGCCGCTCACCAGCGTCGCAGAGGTCCTGGAGAAGGTGGACAGGTGGGCGCGCTGACCTCGCATTGTCTCCAGAAGGTCCTGGAGAAGGACCCGCAGTCTCCGGCTCACACGCCTGCATGAACGTCCTCTCCATTTTGGGGTTCCACACCCCTGGGGCGGGCATCTGCCTTGTGGATGTTGGGGAGCAGCTGGGAAGGTCCCTGTACCCACGAGTGCTGCACACCTTTCCTGTGAGGATGGCCTGTATCTGGGGGTGGCACTGGGTGTTCCACCAGACCTGGGGTGAACAAAACTGCCTTGTGTGGCAGGCTTGACACCAAGGCCTTTATGAAGTGGGTTGTAGCATGTCTTTCCAAAATCATTTTCCGAAGTTTGTGGTCTGCTTGTAAGTTTTCCCTTAAGCACGAGATACAATTGAACAACAGCACTGCCCGGTCTTGTTCCTTAGCCCGGCCGAGAGCTGAGACCCTCTGTGGCTCCTCAGCACGTGCGCCCCTCACTGACTGCGTGGCTCTTGTCTTCTGTGTGACAAGTAGAGTCATGGCTGCCCTGGCTGTGCCCTGCCTTCTCTGTGTGGCTCGGGGGAGCCCTGGGAGCTGGCAGTCCACCTCCCTGCAGATCCTACCCTCCCTCCCACACCCACGTCCTGGCTGGTGGGTCCGTGCACTTGAACCCTGACCCCAGTGGTAACGGGAAGAACCATCTTTAAACACATTGTTTCCTAGCACGGGGCCACCAGCACTGAGACCAGCATGCTGGCCCTGCTGGCCGCCCCGTAAACTCCCTGCTGTCTCCCTCAGGGCTCTGTGTGCTTTCTAAAAGTTCTCTATTTCCTTGGCTGGCTCTGTGCCTCTCCACTGCAGACCCGGAGGCCTCTGTCTCCACAGCCGTGTGACCTGTCCTCTCTCCTGCCTCCCGCTGGTCCTGTGTCATGACCTGTCACTTCAGGGAAGCAGTAGCCTCTTGGTTTACTCCTCCTTGTCTCCTAGCTGGGTGGCCCTCAGAGCAGAGCCCCCATCCACAGTTGTTCTGCCCTAGCAGAGGCCTGGGCTTCCCCGCTTCCTGGGGAGGGGGCATGGCTGAGGATGCCCTTGGCTCTGCTGACTGTTGTAACCCCACTTCCTATCCCTGCCATCTGGGTAGGGGCAGTTGAGGCATCTTAGCCACCGCGCCTCCTGTCTGTCCAGAAGATGGTCTCTAACTACCTTCCAGTGCCATGGTGGCGATGGTTGTGGAGTCTTTGATTTGAATTCTGTTGGAGATGTCTGTGATTGTGCAGCGCATAAAATGATGCTTTGGAGAGCTCTGGGAATCAGCGATGATTTCTTCAAATTCATTCCTCTCTTCCTCTGAGACCCTGGGCCATACGCATACATGAACACACACACGCGTGCACATGCACACGCACACACATGCACACACATCCACACACACAATGTGTGTGGTTTTCAGGTGCAGAGCCTTGTCCTCTGCCTGCTCAGTCTGTGACCAGGACTTCTCCTTCCTGTGACCCTGTGCCCCCCCTCTCTCATGGAATTCCCTGCCTGCTCACTCACTGCTGTGTGACTCTGTGCCCCCTCTCCCCATGGCCTCCCTCCCGACCTGCCTCTCCCCATGGCCTCCCTCCCGACCTGCCTCTCCCCATGGCCTCCCTCCCGACCTGCCTCTCCCCATGGCCTCCCTCCCGACCTGCCTCTCCCCATGGCCTCCCTTCCGACCTGCCTCCTTTTCCCCACAGCCTCCTGACCCTGCTGCGCTGCCAAGTCCACCTGGAGCTGGGACACATCGAGGAGGATGCCGACCAGCTGGAGACCGCCATGGAGCACCTGCGCAAAGCCTCCTCTCTGGACAGCACAGGCCTCTACCAGGACAAGATCCACCTGGCCTTCAGCCGGATACGCCTGGGCACCATGCTGTACCAGTCCCCTGAGCGTGCCGAAGACAAGGCCAACATGGCCATCCAGCAGGCCAGGCCCCGTCCCTGGGGCGGGGGAGGGGGAGGAGGGGGGCAGACCCAGGACAAGGCTGAGAGGGGTGGGGAGCAAGAGGGAGCTGCAGATAGAGAACAGGGACAAGGGGCATGGGGTGGGGGGGGGGGGAGGAGGGCCTTGTGGAGACAAGAACCAGGCCAAGGAAGACGGGAAGTCATGGGAACCCAGAGCCAGATGCAGGCCAAGCTGCAGGACTAGGGCTGTGGAGGGGCTCGAAAGGACCTGCCAACCACGAGGTAAGGGCACCTGGTGATTTTGCCAGGGAGGAGCCCGAAGGTCAAGAGCTCCCAGGAATCCCAGGAGGAGCCGCCCCCCCAGCCTGGCTCACCCTATCAAACCTTTTTCTGCAGGCAAAAAAAGCCATCCCCAAAGACAGTGTGAGGAAGAAGCGGGCGCTTCTAGTGAATGCAGGGCTGGCCCTGGCCCCGGACACCTTCCAGATTGTGCTGGACAGTGAGAACGAGGCCAGAGGTGAGCCGCCCGCTGCGCTGCAGGGGCCTGGCCAGCCCCAGAGCAGGGCCTGTGCTGTCCTGAGCCCGCCCTTGCTCAGCAAACGCCTGCAGACTCCACCTCCCTCTGCAGCTGCTCCCGGAGGTCTGGACAAAGGACCTGGGAGCATGGGCCCTGCCAGGGCAGCCAGAGCCAGGCCAGAGCCTAGTGCTCCGGAGGGGAGAGGGTGGGCAATGGCCTCCATGGGGCCAGGCATCCCACTTCCCACCTGCTTACTCTGATCACTGCACATGGACAACGGCTCCCACCTGGGGACACAGCCCCCCCAGGCCCTCTGCAGTCCAGAAGGGCCTCTGTCTGCTGTGTCCACCCACCAGTGTCCTCCCGTATCCTCCCATGCTCTCCCATGTCCTCCATGTCATCAGTGTCCTTCATGTCCTCCGTGTCCTCCATGTCCTCCTGTATCCTCCATGTCCTCCATGTCCTCCATGTCCTCCCGTGACCTCCCGTGTCCTCCATGTCCTCCATGTCCTCCATGTCCTCCGTGTCCTCCGTGTCCTCCCGTGTCCTCCCATGACCTCCCATGTCCTCCATGTCCTCCATGTCCTCCATGTCCTCCCATGACCTCCTGTGTCCTCCATGTCCTCCGTGTCCTCCCGTGTCCTCCGTGTCCTCCGTGTCCTCCCATGTCCTCCCGTGACCTCCTGTGTCCTCCCGTGTCCTCCATGTTCTCCGTGTCCTCCCGTGTCCTCCCGTGTCCTCCATGTCCTCCATGTCCTCCCGTGACCTCCCGTGTCCTCCATGTCCTCAATGTCCTCCATGTCCTCCCGTGACCTCCTGTGTCCTCTGTGTCCTCCATGTCCTCCCATGTTCTCCATGTTCTTTATGTCCTCTGTGTCCTCCCATGTCCTCCTGTGTCCTCCTTGTCCTCCGTGTCCTCCCATGTCCTCCCGTGACCTCCCGTGTCCTCCCATGTCCTCCATGTCCTCCGTGTCCTCCCGTGACCTCCTGTGTCCTCCACGTCCTCCGTGTCCTCCATGTCCTCTGTGTCCTCCCGTGACCTCCTGTGACCTCCTGTGTCCTCCTTGTCCTCCGTGTCCTCCCATGTCCTCCCGTGTCCTCCCATGTCCTCCATGTCCTCCATGTCCTCCATGTCCTCCCATGTCCTCCCGTGACCTCCCGTGTCCTCCCATGTCCTCCCGTGTCCTCCGTGTCCTCCCATGACCTCCTGTGTCCTCCCGTGTCCTCCGTGTCCTCCATGTCCTCTGTGTCCTCCTGTGACCTCCTGTGACCTCCTGTGTCCTCCATGTCCTCCATGTCCTCCATGTCCTCCCGTGACCTCCCGTGTCCTCCATGTCCTCCATGTCTTCCATGTCCTCCATGTCCTCCATGTCTTCCATGTCCTCCCATGACCTCCCGTGTCCTCCCGTGTCCTCCCTGTCCTCCGTGTCCTCCCATGACCTCCTGTGTCCTCCACGTCCTCCGTGTCCTCCTGTGACCTCCTGTGACCTCCTGTGTCCTCCATGTCCTCCCGTGTCCTCCATGTCCTCCGTGTCCTCCATGTCCTCTGTGTCCTCCCGTGTCCTCCATGTCCTCCATGTCCTCCCGTGTCCTCCATGTCTTCCATGTCCTCCCATGACCTCCCGTGTCCTCCCGTGTCCTCAATGTCCTCCGTGTCCTCCCGTGACCTCCTGTGTCCTCCACGTCCTCCGTGTCCTCCATGTCCTCTGTGTCCTCCCGTGACCTCCCGTGACCTCCTGTGTCCTCCATATCCTCCATATCCTCCCGTGTCCTCCATGTCCTCCCGTGTCCTCCATGTCCTCCATGTCCTCCCATGTCCTCCATGTCCTCTGTGTCCTCCAGGTCCTCCATGTCCTCCCATGACCTCCTGTATCCTCTGTGTCCTCCATGTCCTCCATGTTCTTTATGTCCTCCGTGTCCTCCCATGTCCTCCCGTGACCTCCCGTGTCCTCCATGTCCTCCGTGTCCTCCCGTGACCTCCTGTGTCCTCCACGTCCTCTGTGTCCTCCACGTCCTCTGTGTCCTCCCGTGACCTCCTGTGACCTCCTGTGTCCTCCTTGTCCTCCGTGTCCTCCCATGTCCTCCATGTCCTCCATGTCCTCCCATGTCCTCCGTGTCCTCCCATGTCCTCCCATGTCCTCCCGTGACCTCCTGTGTCCTCCACGTCCTCCGTGTCCTCCATGTCCTCCGTGTCCTCCCGTGACCTCCTGTGACCTGTGTCCTCCATGTCCTCCATGTCCTCCGTGTCCTCCCGTGTCCTCCCATGACCTCCCGTGTCCTCCCGTGTCCTCCATGTCCTCCCATGACCTCCCGTGTCCTCCCGTGTCCTCCATGTCCTCCCATGACCTCCCGTGACCTCCCGTGTCCTCCATGTCCTCCATGTCCTCCATGTCCTCCCGTGACCTCCTGTGTCCTCCCGTGACCTCCTGTGTCCTCCATGTCCTCCATATCCTCCCATGACCTCCCATGTCCTCCATGTCCTCCCGTGTCCTCCATGTCCTCCATGTCCTCCCATGTCCTCCATGTCCTCTGTGTCCTCCAGGTCCTCCATGTCCTCCCATGACCTCCTGTATCCTCTGTGTCCTCCATGTCCTCCATGTTCTTTATGTCCTCCGTGTCCTCCCATGTCCTCCTGTGACCTCCTGTGTCCTCCTTGTCCTCCGTGTCCTCCCATGTCCTCCCATGTCCTCCCGTGACCTCCCGTGTCCTCCATGTCCTCCGTGACCTCCTGAGACCTCCTGTGTCCTCCACATCCTCCATGTCCTCCACGTCCTCTGTGTCCTCCCGTGACCTCCTGTGACCTCCTGTGACCTCCTGTGTCCTCCTTGTCCTCCGTGTCCTCCCATGTCCTCCATGTCCTCCCATGTCCTCCCATGTCCTCCATGTCCTCCATGTCCTCCCATGTCCTCCGTGTCCTCCCATGTCCTCCATGTCCTCCGTGTCCTCCCATGTCCTCCCGTGACCTCCCATGTCCTCCGTGTCCTCCCGTGACCTCCTGTGTCCTCCACGTCCTCTGTGTCCTCCACGTCCTCTGTGTCCTCCCGTGACCTCCTGTGACCTCCTGTGTCCTCCTTGTCCTCCGTGTCCTCCCATGTCCTCCAGGTCCTCCATGTCCTCCCATGTCCTCCGTGTCCTCCCATGTCCTCCGTGTCCTCCGTGTCCTCCCATGTCCTCCCGTGACCTCCTGTGTCCTCCACGTCCTCCGTGTCCTCCATGTCCTCCGTGTCCTCCCGTGACCTCCTGTGACCTCCTGTGTCCTCCTTGTCCTCCGTGTCCTCCCATGTCCTCCCTGTCCTCCGTGTCCTCCCGTAACCTCCTGTGTCCTCCACGTCCTCCGTGTCCTCTGTGTCCTCCCGTGACCTCCTGTGTCCTTCATGTCCTCCATGTCCTCCATGTCCTCCGTGTCCTCCATGTCCTCTGTGTCCCCCCGTGTTCTCCATGTCCTCCATGTCCTCCATGTCTTCCATGTCCTCCATGTCCTCCCGTGTCCTCCATGTCTTCCATGTCCTCCCATGACCTCCCGTGTCCTCCCGTGTCCTCCCGTGTCCTCCCGTGTCCTCCCGTGACCTCCTGTGTCCTCCACGTCCTCCCTGTCCTCCCTGTCCTCCATGTCCTCCATGTCCTCCATGTCCTCCATGTCTTCCATGTCCTCCATGTCCTCCCGTGTCCTCCATGTCTTCCATGTCCTCCCATGACCTCCCGTGTCCTCCCGTGTCCTCCCTGTCCTCCGTGTCCTCCCGTGACCTCCTGTGTCCTCCACGTCCTCCCTGTCCTCCATGACCTCCTGTGTCCTCCCATGACCTCCTGTGTCCTCCATATCCTCCATGTCCTCCATGTCCTCCCGTGTCCTCCATGTCCTCCCGTGTCCTCCATGTCTTCCATGTCCTCCCATGACCTCCCGTGACCTCCTGTGTCCTCCATGTCCTCCATGTCCTCCATGTCCTCCCGTGTCCTCCATGTCTTCCATGTCCTCCCATGTCCTCCCGTGTCCTCCCGTGTCCTCCGTGTCCTCCCGTGTCCTCCCATGACCTCCCGTGTCCTCCCGTGTCCTCCATGTCCTCCCTCCATGTCCTCCATGTCCTCCATGTCCTCCCGTGTCCTCCATGTCTTCCATGTCCTCCCATGTCCTCCCGTGTCCTCCCGTGTCCTCCGTGTCCTCCCGTGCCCTCCCATGACCTCCCGTGTCCTCCCGTGTCCTCCATGTCCTCCCATGACCTCCCGTGTCCTCCATGTCCTCCCATGACCTCCCGTGTCCTCCCGTGTCCTCCATGTCCTCCCATGACCTCCTGTGACCTCCCGTGTCCTCCATGTCCTCCATGTCCTCCATGTCCTCCCGTGACCTCCTGTGTCCTCCCGTGACCTCCTGTGTTCTCCATGTCCTCCATATCCTCCATGTCCTCCATGTCCTCCCATGTCCTCCATGTCCTCTGTGTCCTCCAGGTCCTCCATGTCCTCCCATGACCTCCTGTATCCTCTGTGTCCTCCATGTCCTCCATGTTCTTTATGTCCTCTGTGTCCTCCCATGTCCTCCTGTGACCTCCTGTGTCCTCCTTGTCCTCCGTGTCCTCCCATGTCCTCCCGTGACCTCCCGTGTCCTCCATGTCCTCCATGTCCTCCCGTGTCCTCCATGTCCTCCATGTCCTCCCATGTCCTCCATGTCCTCTGTGTCCTCCAGGTCCTCCATGTCCTCCCATGACCTCCTGTATCCTCTGTGTCCTCCATGTCCTCCATGTTCTTTATGTCCTCCGTGTCCTCCCATGTCCTCCTGTGACCTCCTGTGTCCTCCTTGTCCTCCGTGTCCTCCCATGTCCTCCCGTGACCTCCCGTGTCCTCCCATGTCCTCCCGTGAAGTCCTGTGTCCTCCACGTCCTCCGTGTCCTCCACGTCCTCTGTGACCTCCTGTGACCTCCTGTGTCCTCCTTGTCCTCCGTGTCCTCCCATGTCCTCCGTGTCCTCCCATGTCCTCCGTGTCCTCCCATGTCCTCCGTGTCCTCCCATGTCCTCCATGTCCTCCGTGTCCTCCCATGTCCTCCCGTGACCTCCCGTGTCCTCCCATGTCCTCCCGTGTCCTCCGTGTCCTCCCGTGACCTCCTGTGTCCTCTGTGTCCTCCATGTCCTCCCGTGTCCTCCATGTCCTCCGTGTCCTCCATGTCCTCCATGTCCTCCCGTGTCCTCCATGTCTTCCATGTCCTCCCATGACCTCCCGTGTCCTCCCGTGTCCTCAATGTCCTCCGTGTCCTCCCGTGACCTCCTGTGTCCTCCACGTCCTCCGTGTCCTCCATGTCCTCTGTGTCCTCCCGTGACCTCCCGTGACCTCCTGTGTCCTCCATATCCTCCATATCCTCCCGTGTCCTCCATGTCCTCCCGTGTCCTCCATGTCCTCCATGTCCTCCCGTGTCCTCCATGTCCTCCCGTGTCCTCCATGTCCTCCATGTCCTCCCGTGTCCTCCATGTCCTCTGTGTCCTCCAGGTCCTCCATGTCCTCCCATGACTTCCTGTGTCCTCCATGTCCTCCGTGTCCTCCCGTGTCCTCCGTGTCCTCCGTGTCCTCCCATGTCCTCCCGTGACCTCCTGTGTCCTCCCGTGTCCTCCATGTTCTCCGTGTCCTCCCGTGTCCTCCCGTGTCCTCCATGTCCTCCATGTCCTCCCGTGACCTCCCGTGTCCTCCATGTCCTCAATGTCCTCCATGTCCTCCTGTGACCCCCTGTGTCCTCTGTGTCCTCCATGTCCTCCCATGTTCTCCATGTTCTTTATGTCCTCTGTGTCCTCCCATGTCCTCCTGTGTCCTCCTTGTCCTCCGTGTCCTCCATGTTCTTTATGTCCTCCGTGTCCTCCCATGTCCTCCCGTGTCCTCCCATGTCCTCCATGTCCTCTGTGTCCTCCCGTGACCTCCTGTGACCTCCTGTGTCCTCCTTGTCCTCCGTGTCCTCCCATGTCCTCCATGTCCTCCCGTGTCCTCCCATGTCCTCCATGTCCTCCATGTCCTCCCATGTCCTCCCGTGACCTCCCGTGTCCTCCCATGTCCTCCCGTGTCCTCCATGTCCTCCCATGACCTCCTGTGTCCTCCCGTGTCCTCCGTGTCCTCCATGTCCTCTGTGTCCTCCTGTGACCTCCTGTGACCTCCTGTGTCCTCCATGTCCTCCATGTCCTCCATGTCCTCCATGTCCTCCCGTGACCTCCCGTGTCCTCCATGTCCTCCATGTCTTCCATGTCCTCCATGTCCTCCATGTCTTCCATGTCCTCCCATGACCTCCCGTGTCCTCCCGTGTCCTCCCTGTCCTCCGTGTCCTCCCATGACCTCCTGTGTCCTCCACGTCCTCCGTGTCCTCCTGTGACCTCCTGTGACCTCCTGTGTCCTCCATGTCCTCCCGTGTCCTCCATGTCCTCCGTGTCCTCCATGTCCTCTGTGTCCTCCCGTGTCCTCCATGTCCTCCATGTCCTCCTGTGTCCTCCATGTCTTCCATGTCCTCCCATGACCTCCCGTGTCCTCCCGTGTCCTCAATGTCCTCCGTGTCCTCCCGTGACCTCCTGTGTCCTCCACGTCCTCCGTGTCCTCCATGTCCTCTGTGTCCTCCCGTGACCTCCCGTGACCTCCTGTGTCCTCCATATCCTCCATATCCTCCCGTGTCCTCCATGTCCTCCCGTGTCCTCCATGTCCTCCATGTCCTCCCATGTCCTCCATGTCCTCTGTGTCCTCCAGGTCCTCCATGTCCTCCCATGACCTCCTGTATCCTCTGTGTCCTCCATGTCCTCCATGTTCTTTATGTCCTCCGTGTCCTCCCATGTCCTCCCGTGACCTCCCGTGTCCTCCATGTCCTCCATGTCCTCCCGTGACCTCCTGTGTCCTCCACGTCCTCTGTGTCCTCCACGTCCTCTGTGTCCTCCCGTGACCTCCTGTGACCTCCTGTGTCCTCCTTGTCCTCCGTGTCCTCCCATGTCCTCCATGTCCTCCATGTCCTCCCATGTCCTCCATGTCCTCCATGTCCTCCCATGTCCTCCGTGTCCTCCCATGTCCTCCGTGTCCTCCGTGTCCTCCCATGTCCTCCCGTGACCTCCTGTGTCCTCCACGTCCTCCGTGTCTTCCATGTCCTCCGTGTCCTCCCGTGACCTCCTGTGACCTCCTGTGTCCTCCATGTCCTCCATGTCCTCCGTGTCCTCCCATGTCCTCCGTGTCCTCCCGTGTCCTCCATGTCCTCCCATGACCTCCCGTGACCTCCCGTGTCCTCCATGTCCTCCATGTCCTCCATGTCCTCCCGTGTCCTCCTGTGTCCTCCATGTCCTCCATGTCTTCCATGTCCTCCATGTCCTCCCGTGTCCTCCCGTGTCCTCCATGTCCTCCATGTCTTCCATGTCCTCCATGTCCTCCCATGTCCTCCATGTCCTCCATGTCTTCCATGTCCTCCATGTCCTCCCGTGTCCTCCATGTCCTCCATGTCTTCCATGTCCTCCATGTCCTCCCGTGTCCTCCATGTACTCCATGTCTTCCATGTCCTCCATGTCCTCCCGTGTCCTCCATGTACTCCATGTCTTCCATGTCCTCCATGTCCTCCCGTGTCCTCCATGTCCTCCATGTCCTCCCATGACCTCCCGTGTCCTCCCGTGTCCTCCCTGTCGTCCGTGTCCTCCCGTGACCTCCTGTGACCTCCTGTGTCCTCCATGTCCTCCATGTCCTCTGTGTCCTCCATGTCCTGTGTGTCCTCCCGTGTCCTCCCATGTCCTCCATGTCCTCCCGTGTCCTCCCGTGTCCTCCCGTGTCCTCCCGTGTCCTCCATGTCCTCCATGTTCTCTGTGTCCTCCCGTGTCCTCCCATGTCCTCCATGTCCTCCATGTCCTCCCGTGTCCTCCCGTGTCCTCCCGTGTCCTCCATGTCCTCCCTCCATGTCCTCCATGTCCTCCATGTCCTCCCGTGTCCTCCATGTCTTCCCGTGTCCTCCCATGACCTCCCGTGTCCTCCCATGTCCTCCCTGTCCTCCGTGTCCTCCCGTGACCTCCCGTGTCCTCCATGTCCTCTGTGTCCTCCCGTGTCCTCCCGTGACCTCCTGTGTCCTCCATGTCCTCCGTGTCCTCCATGTCCTCCATGTCCTCCGTGTCCTCCCATGTCCTCCCGTGTTCTCCATGTTCTTTATGTCCGCCATGTCCTCCGTGTCCTCCCGTGTCCTCCATCTCCTTCCGTGTCCTCCATGTTCTTTATGTCCGCCATGTCCTCCCATGTTCTCCCGTGACCTCCCTTGTTCTTCGTGTCCTCCCGTGCACTCCGTCTCTGCCCACAGTGCCCATTGGGAAGAGCAAGGGCCGGTTTTCCAGCCTGTGTGCGAAGGCCCGACATCACATGGTCAGCGTGGACAAGGCCATTGGGCACCTGCGGCGTCTGGGGTTTGAGAACGAGAAGGAGAGGTGAGAGGGGCGTGGGCTCTGCAGAGCACACATTGGAGCCTCTGGTGGGCACCCTGTGCGGTGGCTCTGGGTCCATGCTCCGTGGGTCTGCACACCCACCAGGACCTGAGCCTTGAGGGAAGCCGTGACCCCTGCGGTCACACACACAGCACCACCTCCCAGCCCTCAGGGAGTCTTCCACCACCACCACCCCCCACCCTCATGAGCTGGGGCTCCTCCTGCTGATGGGTCCAGTGACAGGGAGGGGAGAGGGTGGGGAGCCCCCACGGCCAGCTGCTCCTCCCTCCCTGGCCGGGTCCTCCCCTTCCCTGCCTTCTGACTCCGCCCCCTCCTGCTTGCTTCCTGTCTGGGTTGCAGAATTCAGATCTGGACGGAGTTGGCCAAGGTGGCTCGGAAGCAGGGCGTGTGGGATGTGTGCCGGGCGGCCTGCCGCTTCTGCCTCCTCTACGACAACATCAAGGCCCGGAAGCCCATGAGACTGCGGCGAGGTTGGACCCCCACCCTGGCCCCTGGGGCCAGGGCAGGCTGGGTTTGCGGGCTTTTGTGGCCCCTCTGGGCTCTGACTCCACAGCAGAGGCTGTGAGGCGCCCAGGCCTGCAGCCTCAGGGAACAGGTTCAGGGCTGCACTAGCATGCAGGGCCTCTGGTCTTGCGCTTGGCTTCAGATCCCCTTCTGGTGGGAAGCAGGAGTTCACAGCAGCGCAGGGTCTAGCGAGAGCTCTCTGCACAGAGCCACAGAGCAGGGTTCTGTGTTGTTCCTATGGCATTTTATCGGAGGGCTGGGGCACGTGGGCCTGGGCGTGTTCCCGGTCCTGGGCTCGGCTGCACCTCCTCAGCACTTGTAGGTGACTCCAGAGCAGGTTGCAGTGACTGTGAGGAGAGCAGAGTAGCCTAGGGCTGCCAGCCCACTTGGGCACCATGATCGCATCAGAGAGCCCCACGCTGCCCGTCAGACTCTGGCACAGTGCCGGGCAGGGGCTCAGGCGCCAAAGCTGGCCAGGAATTCCTGGGTTTCTGTTGACTTGGAAAGAGTCCATCCAAGGGGCTCAAGCCTTTCCTCGTAGCTCTTGGAGACACGGCATGAGGGAGGTCTCCATTCAAGGCCAATCAGGGCGACAAGTTCCAGGACTCAGTGTCCACCAAGGTGCAGGGGCGGTGTTCACGCTGTACCCCTGGCTGCTTGGAGAAGCGCAGAGGAGCCTGGTCTAGGCTGCTCAGACTTAAAGCGAGGAGACTTGAAAAATAGCCGGTACACCAAGGGCTGATGGAGTAGATTAAATGGTAGGCTCCCTTGCCTAGCACGCGTGAGGCCCTGAGTTCGAACCCCAGTATTGCCCATGGGAGAGACGCAGGGTTGATCTTCAGCGCTGCTGGTTCTGCAGGACGGAGGAGGAGAGGCACGGAAGGCTCCATGCACGACATCTTGAGCCAGGCCGAGGGGGGCCAGCAGAAGCAGACTGCCCAGGACCTGCTGAGAAAGTTGGCGGAGGTGGGGTTCATCAGTGCCGAGGTGCGTCCATGGGGTTCCTGGAAGCGGAGGCAGGGCTGGTGATGGGGCGGGGCTGTGGGTGGGGCGGCGTGGTGTCAGTACTGAGTGGGCGGGGGCAGCTGCTCATAACCACCATCCATGTCACCATGAATATGAACACTTAGCCTTGGGCCCCGTGTTTTGCTACCCAAGCAAAGTTGTTCTTGGAAGATTTCTGAGGAGAAAAATATGTCCACATGAAACACGATGTGCGTTGATGTGAATTCTTAAAATCAGTTTCTTGTCATTATAGAGGTGATGTACAGAGGGCTAGCGATTACGTGAGTCAGGTAATGAGTAGATTTGTCTTCAGTGTCTTCTCTTCCCTCACTCTCTCCCAGCCGCTCCGTCTCCACCCATGGCTTGTATAGTTCACTTTCCCCAGTGTCCAGTGAACTCACTGCTGTGCTTTTCCACGCTTTTCCTTCAGGTTCTATACTCTACCTGTCCTCCCCCCAAAGATAGACGTGTGAATATACCATAAAGACAGAACCATCAGAAACACTAAACACTGGATGGAGGGAGGGGGGGAGACACTCCATACCACCATATCTTGGAGTTCATTTCACTACATAAATATGAAGAGGCACTTAGGCATTGCATCTTTGTGATTCTCTCCGGAGTATCCTCTTGTGGTCTCACTGTGTGCGTATCTACAGTCCTGTATAATTTCTCATATTCCAGTGCATTCTAAATGGAACTCCTGCATATCAAAGAGAATATGCACTGTTTGCGTCTCTGAGCTTGGCTCACCCACTTAACATGGTTTGTTCTAATTCCAGCCATTTCCCTGCAAATGACATATTCTTTCCACTGGTGTTTAAAATTCCATCGTATATGGTCCACTCATCTAGTGTGGGGCTCTGGGCTGTTTCCCTACCTTGGCTGTTGTGTGGAGTGCAGCAATGAGCATGGATGTGCAGGTGGGCCTGTCGTATCCTGGGTCAGGATGCTCAGGATGCATGCCCAGGAGTGGCTGGCTGGGCTGTAGGGAAGATCTGTCTTTAGTTGTTTTGGGAACCTCCAGACCGCCTTCCAGAGTGGTTGTACTAGTTTACATTCCCACCAGCAATGTCAGAGTGCTCCTTTTCCCCACATCCCTGCCAGCATTTATTATTGCCTGAATCCACAATGGTGCCCAATCTAACTGAGGTGAGATGGAATCTCAGAGTTGTTTTGATTTGCATTTCCTTTATGGTCAGGGATGATGAACATTTCCTTGTGTTTCTTTGCCATTCTTACCTCCTCTTCTGAGAAATCTCTCCTTTGCTTCCTGGCCCATTTAGTGATTGGTTTATTAGGTTTGGAAAGGGTTAGTTTCTTGAGCTCCTTGTACATATTGGATATTAGGCCTTTGTCTGATGTATTGCTGGTAAAAATCTTTTCCCAGTTTGTTAGCTGTCTTTCTAGTTTAGTAACTATGTCCTTAGCTGTGCAGAATTTTTATTTTGATGCAATCCCACTTGTCAAGTCTCTCTTCTATCTGTTGGGCCTCTGGGATTCTATGCAAGAAGTTTCTGCCTATACCCATAAGTTCTAATGCTTCCCCTATTCTGTCTTTTAGTATTTTCAGAGTTTTGGGTCTGACTTTGAGGTCTTTGATCCACTTTGATGTTAATGCATGATATAAAAGTTTTGTCAGAAACCATTTCTGAGCTGGGCACCAGTTGGTTGCATCCACAGTCCTAGCTCCTGGAGAGGCCAAGATCTGAGGGCCTCAGTTCAAGGTCAGACAAGGCATCAAGACTCTGGACTCCAAAAAACCAACAAAATCTTGCAAGTAGAGGCATGACTCACATGGTGGGAAGTTAGCTGTGAGTGAACAAGCTGAGCAAGAGCACGAGAGCCTGAGTTCATGTCTCCATGTTAGAGAGAGAGCGGCTCTGCACCACAAGCCCAATGTCGTGATGGTGGGGAAGGCCGCCTCACCTGGGGACTGAGGCTGCAGCTACGGCAGTCGTTAGAGGAGGGGTGATTTCTACTGGGAGCCGCCATCTCTGTCGGCTCCAGCACCCCAAGGCCCGCAGGACCTTGAAAACCTCAGGACTCTTGGGACCGACCACTGGAGATTGTTCCTCAGGGCTCAGTCAGGATGCCAGGCCAAGGCCTGTGTCTCACCCAACCGGAGGCCCTGGGGACACAGGCAGGACCGGGCCCCCTTGTGTGCCCAGGAGCTCAGGGTTGGAGCGGCTGCAAAAGAGCCATGATGAGACCGGGTCTGTGAGCCCAGGGTTTGCGCAGCCAGGGCTGCCTGACCCTCAGCCCCTTAGCACCTCAGCCATGGCAGGCTTGGAACCTTCAGTGCTGCAGAACAAGTTTCCAAGCCATCCACAAAAACAAGCAGGCAGCTGTTGTCCACTGACAACACGGAGGCCCAGCTGAAGCGCCAGGCCACAGGGTGGAGCGAGGGTCCTCTCAGCATGGGTTTAGGATCGTCACACAGGCCTCTCTGCTTGGGGTTTGGCATTTGCAAAGTAAACTGTAAGGAAACGCGCTCTGCCTCTCCCTGCATGGTCACATCTCCCGCTGCCCATTTTGCTGCAGGCCACCGTCCACTTGCTGCGTTCAGAAGGCGTGGAGCTGAACAACCCTGCCATCCCCCCCGAGGACACGAGCCAGCACCCGGCGGGCTACGTGCCTGAGCCTCCAGACACCAACCCAGAGTGGATCACCTACAGGTAGGGCGCCAGGCTTTAAAAGAAGCGGAGAGAAATCAGGCACCAAACACTAGACTAGCTCACCAGGCCCACCCATGTATGATGCCTGACAGAAAGCACGCACCTGGCCTGGGCTAGCAGGCCAGAAACTTCTCCACATCCTCAAGTGCAGCCTGACAGCATGAGGGAGAAGGTGGCCACAGACTGGGTGTTCCTCAGGCCAGCAGATCCTCGAAGGGGTGAGCCACAGGATGCGAGCCCCGGCCACGGGAGGAGCCAAGGGACTAGGAGGAGTCCCAATAAGACTGAGTTGGGGGAGGACCTGACCCAAGAGAGGAACTGCAGAGATAGCAGAGGAGGAAATGCAGAGGGAGACACAGAGGAAGTAATGCAGAGAGAGCCACAGATGAGGGCATGCAGAGACAGCCCAGGGGAGGAGATGTAGAGACAGCCCAGAGGAGGAGATGCGGAGACAGCCCAGAGGAGGAGATGAACAGACAGCCCAGAGGAGGAGATGCGGAGACAGCCCAGAGGAGGAAATGAACAGACAGCCCAGAGGAGGAGATGCAGAGATAGCCCAGAGGAGGAGATGTAGAGACAGCCCAGAGGAGGAAATGAACAGACAGCCCAGAGGAGGAGATGCAGAGACAGCCCAGAGGAGGAGATGTAGACAGCCCAGAGGAGGAGATGTGGAGACAGCCCAGAGGAGGAGATGTGGAGACAGCCCAGAGGAGGAAATGAACAGACAGCCCAGAGGAGGAGATGCAGAGACAGCCCAGAGGAGGAGATGTAGAGACAGCCCAGAGGAGGAGATGTAGACAGCCCAGAGGAGGAGATGTGGAGACAGCCCAGAGGAGGAGATGTGGAGACAGCCCAGAGGAGGAAATGAACAGACAGCCCAGAGGAGGAGATGCAGAGATAGCCCAGAGGAGGAGATGTAGAGACAGCCCAGAGGAGGAAATGAACAGACAGCCCAGAGGAGGAGATGTGGAGACAGCCCAGAGGAGGAGATGTGGAGACAGCCCAGAGGAGGAGATGTGGAGACAGCCCAGAGGAGGAGATGTAGAGACAGCCCAGAGGCGGAAATGAACAGACAGCCCAGAGGAGGAGATGCAGAGATAGCCCAGAGGAGGAGATGTAGAGACAGCCCAGAGGAGGAGATGTAGAGACAGCCCAGAGGAGGAAATGAACAGACAGCCCAGAGGAGGAGATGTGGAGACAGCCCAGAGGAGGAGATGTAGAGACAGCCCAGAGGAGGAGATGTAGACAGCCCAGAGGAGGAGATGCAGAGATAGCCCAGAGGAGGAGATGTAGAGACAGCCCAGAGGAGGAGATGCAGAGACAGCCCAGAGGAGGAGATGTGGAGACAGCCCAGAGGAGGAGATGTGGAGACAGCCCAGAGGAGGAGATGTAGAGACAGCCCAGAGGCGGAAATGAACAGACAGCCCAGAGGAGGAGATGCAGAGATAGCCCAGAGGAGGAGATGTAGAGACAGCCCAGAGGAGGAGATGTAGAGACAGCCCAGAGGAGGAAATGAACAGACAGCCCAGAGGAGGAGATGTGGAGACAGCCCAGAGGAGGAGATGTAGAGACAGCCCAGAGGAGGAAATGAACAGACAGCCCAGAGGAGGAGATGCAGAGATAGCCCAGAGGAGGAGATGTAGAGACAGCCCAGAGGAGGAGATGTAGACAGCCCAGAGGAGGAGATGCAGAGACAGCCCAGAGGAGGAGATGTGGAGACAGCCCAGAGGAGGAGATGTGGAGACAGCCCAGAGGAGGAGATGTGGAGACAGCCCAGAGGAGGAGATGTAGAGACAGCCCAGAGGAGGAAATGAACAGACAGCCCAGAGGAGGAGATGCAGAGACAGCCCAGAGGAGGAGATGTAGAGACAGCCCAGAGGAGGAGATGTGGAGACAGCCCAGAGGAGGAGATGTGGAGACAGCCCAGAGGAGGAGATGTGGAGACAGCCCAGAGGAGGAAATGAACAGACAGCCCAGAGGAGGAGATGCAGAGACAGCCCAGAGGAGGAGATGTAGAGACAGCCCAGAGGAGGAGATGTGGAGACAGCCCAGAGGAGGAGATGTGGAGACAGCCCAGAGGAGGAGATGTAGAGACAGCCCAGAGGAGGAAATGAACAGACAGCCCAGAGGAGGAGATGCAGAGATAGCCCAGAGGAGGAGATGTAGAGACAGCCCAGAGGGAAATGCAGAAGCCACAGAGGAGGAACTGGGGAGGAGCAGCCAGCTCAGAGCCTGGCAGATGTGCCTGGGGGCTGTGTCTTGGCCACCTCCCTGGTTAGGGTCTGAGCTCCAGGCTGCCATGCAGACAGCCCAGGCCGATGCCCCCATAAGAGCCACCCCCACTGATGCCAGGGTCCCTGGGAAAGGCCAGGCATCACGCTGAGGCGTTGTGCTTGGTTGTCTGCAGAACCTGGATAGAAGGCCTGTCGCAGTACGCCATGAACAGCTGGCTGCGCTCGGCAGACATTGGGCAGGAGATCGGGGAGGCCTGGATCGTGCAGAATGCCACAGTCTACGTCTTGAACCACTGTTATCACCTGATCACGGCCAGGAGGCAGAAGGAACTGGTGGACGCCTTGATGCACCTCCTGAATGCCATCAAGGCCACGGGCCACAATGGGTGGGTGTGGGGCCGGCTGCCGGCTCAGGCTGTGCTGGGGCAGTGTGGGGGGCGGGGGGGATGGTTGGAACTGGGGTGGGAGTCTCTTTTCTGGATAACTGCACTCGGGGAAGACCACTCACTGCGTACGCCGCTGTACTTTGGAATCCCTCCACCCCAAGTTGAATCGAAATCTGGAGTTTGGCTTTCCAGGCATGGCAGGGTGGGGTGCTCCCCTCCCTCCTCCCCTCCCAGGCATGGCAGGGTGGGGTGCTCCCTTCCCTCCCCCCTCCTCCCAGGCATGGCAGGGTGGGATGCTCCCCTCCCTCCCCCCTCCTTCGAGGCATGGCAGGGTGTGATGCTCCTCCTCCTCCCCTCCCAGGCATGGCAGGGTGTGATGCTCCTCCTCCTCCCCTCCCAGGCATGGCAGGGTGTGGTGCTCCCCCCCCCAGGCATGGCAGGGTGTGGTGCTCCCTTCCCTCCCCCTTCCTTGGAGGCATGGCAGGGTGGGATGCTCCCCTCCCTCCCCCCTCCTCCCAGTCATGGCAGGGTGTGGTGCTCCCTTCCCTCCCCCCTCCTCCCAGGCATGGCAGGGTGGGGTGCTCCCTTCCCTCCTGGGCAGGGCAGGGCAGGCAGGGCGGGCTGGCAGGGCAGCCTGCTCAGAGGGCCTCCTCCTCCAGGGACCCTGTCATGCTGACCATGCTGTGCAACACCCTGGCCCGAGGCCTCCTCCTCAGCTGGATCCCCACCCAGACCCCCGAGAGGTCCAAGAAGCTGATGCGGCCAGTCCTGAGCCATGCTACAGTGGACTCCTCTGAGATCAAGACAGCCTTGGAGGTGTGCGGCAGGGGATGGCAGGGCAGGGGAGGGAAAGGGAGGGCAGGGGAGGCCAGGGGAGGGAAAGGGAGGGCAGGGGAGGCCAGGGAAAGGAGGGCAGGGGAGGGTAGGGCAGGGGAGCACAGGGGAGGGCAGGGGAGGGCAGGGAAAGGGAGGGCAGTGGAGGGCAGGGGAGTGCAGGGGAGGACAGGGGAGGGCAGGGAAAGGGAGGGCAGTGGAGGGCAGGGGAGCGCAGGGGAGCCCAGGGGAGGGCAGGGAAAGGGAGGGCAGGGGAGGGCAGGGAAAGGGAGGGCAGGGGAGGGCAGGGGAGGGAAAGGGAGGGCAGGGGGGGCAGGGAAAGGGAGGGCAGGGGAGGGCAGGGAAAGGGAGGGCAGGGGAGGGCAGGGAGGGAAAGGGAGGGCAGGGGAGGGCAGGGAGGGAAAGGGAGGGCAGGGGAGGGCAGGGAGGGAAAGGGAGGGCAGGGGAGGGGAGTGCAGGGGAGGGCAGGGAAAGGGAAGGCAGGGGAGGGCAGGGAAAGGGAGGGCAGGGAAAGGGAGGGCAGGGGAGCACAGGGGAGGGCAGGGGCGGGGAGGGCGGGGGGCAGGGGAGGGCTGGTCACTCAATCACTCGGCATGGGGTAGTGGGGATGGGGCCAGGCGTGGGCCAAGACCTGGTATGAGTGGGAGAGGAGGGTGGGGAGAGGCAGACGGGCCGAGGGCTGAGCGTTAGACAGGACTGGCAGCTGGCAGCCTCACCACCTGTTTCCAGTGAGGAGAGGCTGACTCTGGAGCCTCTGGGTCTTGGTGCCCTGTCAGCAGTCTGTCAGCCGCCCTAACACAGAAGCATGGCACAAAACCCAGGGACAAAGCCAGGGTCCTCGGGGTCCCTGGCACCTGGCACTTCCTGGACACCCAGGTACTACAGAGCTCAGACAGGCGGCACCGGTGGTGGTCAGTCTGCATGCAGGCAGGGCCAAGGCCCTGAGGAGGACGGAGCAGGTTCCTGCTGCAGCCGGACGGGAGGGCAGCACAGGGCTGGAGGCCTGGAGAGGCCACACTGGGCTCAGGTTTCATACCCAGAAGAAGGGGTGGGAATTGGAGGAGGAGAAGGAGGAGGAGGAGGAGGAGGAGGAGGAGGAGGAGGAGGAGGAGGAGGAGGAGGAGGAAAGCACAGGCTATGCGGCTGTGGCCATGACTGGAGGAAGGACTCTCTGCACCTGGTGTGCTGGATGCCAACAGGACCTGCCTAACAGGGAGCAAAACTGCCTGGTGGTGTGGGAGCTGAGAACGCACTGAGGAAGGGAGGAGGGAAAGCGCGTGCTGAGGCACAGTGATGATTGCCCTGAGTCACAGCAAGTGAAGGAGTTCTGGGGCCCCCAGTCCCCACCCCCTGGCTATCAGCACACAGGCCAGGCTCCCACCGGCAGAGCTCTGGCTCTTTCCATCTGCCCCTTGACCCCCGGCCCCTTGGCCTCCTGGCCCCTTGGCCCCTTGGCTGGAGCGGGTCCCTGTGGCCCGTGGCAGGTCTGTGAATTTGCATTGAACCTGACGGACGGCAGCGACCCTGACAACGTGGTTCCCATCAACATGCGGCAGCAGCTCCTCGCCACCTGGGTGAAGGCCAAGCAGCTGCTGCAGCAGCAGATAGGCTCCCGACTGGGCACTGAGGAGCAGGTGAGCAGGCCTGGCGGGCCCTGTGGGCCAGAGGGGGGAGGCAGAGGGGGGGAGCAAGAGGGGGGGAGCCAGAGCAGAGGGGGAGCCAGAGAGGGGGGAGACAGAGAGGGGAGGTGGGGGGGAGGTAGAGGGGGGAGCAAGAGGGGGGAGACAGAGCAGAGGGGGAGCCAGAGAGGGGGGAGACAGAGGGGGGAGGTCGGGGGGAGGTAGAAGGCGGGAGCAGAGGGGGAGCCAGAGAGGGGGGAGACAGAGGGGGGAGGTCGGGGGGAGGTAGAGGGTGGGAGCAAGAGGGGGGAGACAGAGGGGGAGAGGTGGGGGGAGGTAGAGGTGGGGAGCAAGAGGGGGGAACCAGAGAGGGGGGAGACAGAGGGGGGAGGTGGGGGGAGGTAGAGGCAGGGAGCAAGAGGGGAGAGCCAGAGAGGGGGGAGCTAGAGAGGGGGGAGACAGAGCGGGGAGGCAGAGGGGGGTAGGCAGAGGGGAGAATGACAGAGGGGAGAGTGAGAGGGGGAGGAGTCACAGAGGGGGAGAGCCACAGGGGGGGAGGAGTCACAGAGGGAGAGGAGTCACAGAGGGGGTGAGCCACAGAGGGGGAGGAGTCATGGAGGGGAGGAGTCATGGAGGGGAGGAGTCACAGAGGGGGAGGAGTCACAGGGGGAGGAGTCACAGAAGGGGAGAGCCACAGAGGAGGAGGAGTCACGGAGGGGAGGAGTCACAGAGGGGGAGGAGTCACAGGGGGGAGGAGTCACAGAGGGATGTAGTCAAGGAAAGTGGGAGTCACAGAGGGGAGGAGTCACAGAGGGGAGGAGTCACAGAGGGGGAGAGCCACAGAGGGGGAGGAGTCACAGAGGGAGAGGAGTCACAGAGGGGGAGGAGTCACAGAGGGGGAGGAGTCACAGAGGGGAGGAGTCACGGGGGGAGGAGTCACAGAGGGATGTAGTCAAGGAAAGTGGGAGTCACAGAGGGGAGGAGTCACAGAGGGGGAGAGTCACAGAGGGGGAGGAGTCACGGAGGGGAGGAGTCACAGAGGGGGAGGAGTCACAGAGGGGGAGGAGTCACAGAGGGGAGGAGTCACGGGGGGAGGAGTCACAGGGGGAGGAGTCACAGAGGGATGTAGTCAAGGAAAGTGGGGGTCACAGAGGGGGAGGAGTCACGGAGGGGAGGAGTCACGGAGGGGAGGAGTCACGGAGGGGAGGAGCCCCAGAGGGGGAGCAGTGGTTGAGAAAGCCAGGGTGGCTGTGTGGAGCTGTGGCACGGAGTCCTGAGGAGGGAGCAGTGGACCGGGCAGGAGGGAAGCCGAGGTCTAGAGAGTTTGAGGGCAGAACCTCCGGTGAGGGGTTCGTGGCATTAGGGGCAGGGCTTGCGTGTCGGGGTGGAGGTCCTTCGGGTGCTCAGTGTGGCCTCCATGCCAGGGCCAGGCTGGCCACCCCCAGCCATCGAAAGACGGTGCTTTCATGCCTGAGGTCACTTCTTTTATATGAGAAGGTAATGTGGAATAAACTCTCTCAAAAGTGCCTGGATTGGGCCGGGAGTGTGGCCTAGTGGTGGAGTGCTTGCCTGGCATGCACAAAGACCGGGGTTCGATTCCTCGGTACCACATATATAGAAAAAGCCGGAAGTGGTGCTGAGGCTCAAGTGGTAGAGCTCCAGCCTTGAGAAAGTCCAAGGACAGTGCTCAGGCCCTGAGCTCAACAACCACCACCTGCGTGGCGTGTAAATGACTTCTCCATGAGCTCACACTCAGCCTCTGCCCAGTGGCTTGGGATACCTCGGTGCCTTTCCTTTCCTCCAGAACACGGACGAGGACATCAGCTGCATGACCAGAGTCCTGGTGGCCATTGAGATGTACTCATGCAACGGGCTGGGACTCATGGACTTCGTGGTGCCTCCGCTGGCCCAGGTGGGAGACCCCGAAGGGAGGCCCCCCCAGGCCACGTGCACTGAACCTTCTCCTGTAAGGCGGGGAGCTGAGGCCGCGGTGGGGTGGGGGTGGCCCAGGCAGGCAGCGGGGTCTCGGCCCACCACGCCAGAGCTCTCCCACCCTGGCTGCCTCCCTGTGGAGTCTCCCTCGGGGGGCACGCGGCCCTGGTCTGGAGGCAGGCCGCGCTGGCAGCGCTCACACGCGGCCCTTCTCCCTGCTGCCGCCGCTGGAAGGTGATGAAGATGGCCTCCGAGTGCAACTGGACAGACTCCCTGGTGGAGCTGCAGACCCTGACCCGGCTGACACACTTTGCACACGCATCCCGAGACCATGACGTCACCATGTCCTGTGCTCAGATGGCCATGCAGATGGGCATCAGATACCTGAGGAGCCTTGGCCAGTAAGTGACCTGCACGGTCCTTGGGGGGGGAGGGGGAAGGACTCTGCCTGGCAGCCTCCCCGCCTGAGTCCTCCCGGGAGGGTGGGGCAGGACTCCTGTGCCTGGCAGTCTCCCCTCGCTGGGTCATTTGGTTTTCAGTCCTGTTGGAAATGGCGCTGGTCCCAGCATTATTCCTGGCCAGTGCACCAAGGCCCACCTCCAAACACCGTCCCTGGGGGTGAGGTCCCCCTGCACTGGAGGGACACAGAGCAGCTCTTGGATGGGCACCTTCCTGGATCAGGTGCCTTGGTAAGCAGTTCTGTGTGGCGCACGATGCACCCTGCTTGGACTTGCCTACCTGAAGGACAGCGGCCACCTTCTCATGCCCAGGTGGCCCTGAGAGGCATGGGGGCAGCTCTGAGAGGCTCCCGCCTTCCTCCATGGCTTCCACGTTTTCAGTCAGCAGCAGTGTACTTAGTCCCCTCCCGAGTCCGAGGCTGTTTAAAATGGTGATCCCGGGTGTCTTTCTCTGGCTGCATCCCTGAGCCCAGTGATCCTGACACTGAGAGAACATTTTCTGTGGCCAGTGACCAGTTGAATCGGTGGTCACTGGGTCCAAGGAGCACCTAACAGCGTTTGGATTCTGAACCTTGGCCCACACCTGGCGCCTCATTTCTGAGGCTTTCTGGTACTGCAAGCCGGCAAGACTGGGGATGTGGCGATGTCTCCCCAGGTTGGACTGGCTCAGCAGATTGGTGGCAGTGTGCCCAGCTCCCTCAGACTAGCAGCTCTGTGGCTGTGCTCAGCTGGCCACACCAACTGCCACCACAGCGGTTGGAAGGAGCCAGGCTGCAATCCTGTGGCGAGGTGCAGAGGGGGTGAAGAAGCTCTGGCTAGCTGCCATGGTGGGGATGAGCTGCAGACCCTGTCCCAGGCCTGCCTGCCGCTGCGCCATCACAGGAGCAGGCAGGGAACACACCTGCCCCCAGCTCGCTCTCGGCAGAGACCAGAGCCCCTTGTGGGCTGGGGAGGGGAGGGGCGCCCCAGGATTTGGGAAAAGCAGCCCTTCTGGGCATCTTTACTCAAAGAAATTATTTTTAGAAGGAAAGGCAGACGTCTCAGCTGCCAGACACAGCTGAGACAGGGAGGACAGCGGTCGTGCCTGGCCGCTCTTGCATCCATGGTCTTGGCCTCAGCTTGATTTCCGACAGGAAATTCCTGGGTAAAGGAGGTGAAGTTGTAGCTGAGGCTTTGGAGAGAGTGTGTAGGCCGTCACTGCCCCCTGGTGGTCAGCACTGAGATTGCAGCCGCAGACCCAGGCAGGGTGACTTCTGCTTCATGTAGACCTGTTTGCCCTGGCTCAGTTCCCAGACAGTGGCTCAGAAAGCAGCTTCAAGTGGAAGGGAGGTTACCCCTCATCGCCATTGGTCAGCTTCGTCGCCCCTCAGACCACAGATGCTGCTGGCTGGAAATGGCCGGGGGGAGGGTGTGGGGGGAATGTGCTCAGGGCTGACCGCGTGCCTTGGAATGTGTGTGATTTGCATGTGTCCAGGCCATAATGGCAACCTATCAGGCAGGACCTGGAGAGGCTGGGAAGAGGGACCATGCTGCTTTGGGGGCAGGGGCTGGGGTGAGCAGGCCCAGGGCCTGTCCCCCTCTCCCCAGCTGTAGGCACAGACACATGGCCTAGGACTAGACTTCCTTTGGGGCCTGGGAAACAGAGCCTGACCAAAGGTGGGCCCCAAAGATGCCTGGCTCTGCGTGGCCACTACTACACAATAAGCCATGCAAAGTAAATTGTTAAAGAGAGAACAGCAGTTAGTAGCTGGGCGCAGTGTTTCGCACTTGTAATCCCAGCAACTTGGGAGGCAGAGATTAGGACGATTCCAATTTAAGGCCAGGAAGGGAAAAATGCTTGAGACCTTCTCCAAAAAGTAAAGCTAAACCGGACTACAGGCATGGCTCAAAGGGTGTATCACCTTTCTAGCGATGGAGGGCCCTGCATTCAAAGCCTAGTATTGCCAAAATTAAGATAAACGATGTGTAATTGGTGGGACTGGGCTCAGCCACTTAGCTCTGTCTCGGTTCTTCCAGGATCTCTGTGGGAACTTGGGCCTCCAGGGCTCGAGGCTCTGCATCTGGAGCCCACTCCAACCCGGCCACAGGCTCTCCAGGCATTGCGGCTCTGAGGAGCCTCTCCCACTTCCAGGGTTCAGACACCCAGGTGGCACACAGGCCTGCAGCCAAGGCTGTGTTCTGGAGACCAGGGTCATGGGCGCACGGGTGACAAGAGGCCCTGTGGCCAGCACAGACGGAGGGTGAGGCCCTGCAGAGGACAGGTGCCTTGCAGGCCAGCCAGCTCTGCTCCAGTCCTCTGGGCTGTGGAGCCCCAGGCATGCGTGCATGCCTCAGTACCCTAAGTTGACCTCCTCCGCCCTGCAGATTTGAGGTGCAGCTGGTGGCTGAGATGCTGTGCACCACCTCCTGCATCCAGGGCCGGAGCATTATGGACAACCTGAAAGGACGGAAGCAGATGCGGCTGGCGGCCGCCAAGTCCTTTGTGGAGAGCGCCAGGTACAGGGCGCTAAAAAAGCAGCGTGGCTGGCACTGAGGTGCCAGGACCCTGGACGGCTAGGCCCAAGCGAGGGACCTCTGTGTCCCCCTCTGCTTACAGAGGCAGACGGCGGTGGCCAATCCTGCCGGAGGCTCTGCGGGGCCTGAGCGGCGGTGGCTGGGCTCCGAAGCAGGCAGGCCTCACTGGGATCAGGCAGACACTGAGTGACCAGGCCAGGGCTTGGCCCTGAAGAAGGGCAGAGACCTGAGTAGGGAGGCATAATGGGTTGGAAGGGCTAAGCAGATCCCCACGAAAGCTTCTCCCTGGCAGAGCTCAATGGCCACCCTCAACCACCCCAACATGGTCCCTTCCTTCCTCTGAGTCCTTAACATCCCTGGACCGGCCACTGCTGCCTCTTGAGCGAGCAGAGGTTTAGCCCATCCAGAGCCAGCATTGCTCTAGGTCAGGAGTCATCTGAGCCTGCATCCCTCTAGATCAAGAGCGTGAAGAGCCTGCATCCCTCTAGATCAGGAGTCCTCTGAGCCTGCATCCTTCTAGATCAGGAGTCCTCTGAGCCTGCCTCCCTCTAGATCAGGAGTCCTCTGAGCCTGCCTCCCTCTACATCAGGAGTCTTCTGAGCCTGCCTCCCTCTAGATCAGGAGTCCTCTGAGCCTGCCTCCCTCTAGATCAGGAGTCCTCTGAGCCTGCCTCCCTCTAGATCAGGAGTCCTCTGAGCCTGCCTCCCTCTAGATCAGGAGTCCTCTGAGCCTGCCTCCCTCTAGATCAGGAGTCCTCTGAGCCTGCCTCCCTCTAGATCAGGAGTCCTCTGAGCCTGCCTCCCTCTAGATCAGGAGTCCTCTGAGCCTGCCTCCCTCTAGATCAGGAGTCCTCTGAGCCTGCCTCCCTCTAGATCAGGAGTCCTCTGAGCCTGCCTCCCTCTAGATCAGGAGTCCTCTGAGCCTGCCTCCCTCTAGATCAGGAGTCCTCTGAGCCTGCCTCCCTCTAGATCAGGAGTCCTCTGAGCCTGCCTCCCTCTAGATCAGGAGTCCTCTGAGCCTGCCTCCCTCTAGATCAGGAGTCCTCTGAGCCTGCCTCCCTCTAGATCAGGAGTCCTCTGAGCCTGCCTCCGTCTAGATCAGGAGTCCTCTGAGCCTGCCTCCCTCTAGATCAGGAGTCCTCTGAGCCTGCCTCCCTCTAGATCAGGAGTCCTCTGAGCCTGCCTCCCTCTAGATCAGGAGTCCTCTGAGCCTGCCTCCCTCTAGATCAGGAGTCCTCTGAGCCTGCCTCCCTCTAGATCAGGAGTCCTCTGAGCCTGCCTCCCTCTAGATCAGGAGTCCTCTGAGCCTGCCTCCCTCTAGATCAGGAGTCCTCTGAGCCTGCCTCCCTCTAGATCAGGAGTCCTCTGAGCCTGCCTCCCTCTAGATCAGGAGTCCTCTGAGCCTGCCTCCCTCTAGATCAGGAGTCCTCTGAGCCTGCCTCCCTCTAGATCAGGAGTCCTCTGAGCCTGCCTCCCTCTAGATCAGGAGTCCTCTGAGCCTGCCTCCCTCTAGATCAGGAGTCCTCTGAGCTTGCCTCCCTCTAGATCAGGAGTCCTCTGAGCCTGCCTCCCTCTACATCAGGAGTCCTCTGAGCCTGCCTCCCTCTAGATCAGGAGTCCTCTGAGCCTGCCTCCCTCTAGATCAGGAGTCCTCTGAGCCTGCCTCCCTCTAGATCAGGAGTCCTCTGAGCCTGCCTCCCTCTAGATCAGGAGTCCTCTGAGCCTGCCTCCCTCTAGATCAGGAGTCCTCTGAGCCTGCCTCCCTCTAGATCAGGAGTCCTCTGAGCCTGCCTCCCTCTAGATCAGGAGTCCTCTGAGCCTGCCTCCCTCTAGATCAGGAGTCCTCTGAGCCTGCCTCCCTCTAGATCAGGAGTCCTCTGAGCCTGCTTCCCTCTAGATCAGGAGTCCTCTGAGCCTGCATCCCTCTAGATCAGGAGTCCTCTGAGCCTGCATCCCTCTAGATCAAGAGTCCTCTGAGCCTGTCTCCCTCTAGATCAGGAGTCCTCTGAGCCTGCCTCCCTCTAGATCAGGAGTCCTCTGAGCCTGCCTCCCTTTAGATCAGGAGTCCTCTGAGCCTGCCTCCCTCTACATCAGGAGTCCTCTGAGCCTGCCTCCCTCTAGATTAGGAGTCCTCTGAGCCTGCCTCCCTTTAGATCAGGAGTCCTCTGAGCCTGCCTCCCTCTAGATCAGGAGTCCTCTGAGCCTGTCTCCCTCTACATCAGGAGTCCTCTGAGCCTGCCTCCCTCTAGATCAGGAGTCCTCTGAGCCTGCCTCCCTCTAGATCAGGAGTCCTCTGAGCCTGCCTCCCTCTAGATCAGGAGTCCTCTGAGCCTGCCTCCCTCTAGATCAGGAGTCCTCTGAGCCTGCCTCCCTCTAGATCAGGAATCCTCTGAGCCTGCCTCCCTCTAGATCAGGAGTCCTCTGAGCCTGCCTCCCTCTAGATCAGGAGTCCTCTGAGCCTGCCTCCCTCTAGATCAGGAGTCCTCTGAGCCTGCCTCCCTCTAGATCAGGAGTCCTCTGAGCCTGCCTCCCTCTAGATCAGGAGTCCTCTGAGCCTGCCTCCCTCTAGATCAGGAGTCCTCTGAGCCTGCCTCCCTCTAGATCAGGAGTCCTCTGAGCCTGCCTCCCTCTAGATCAGGAGTCCTCTGAGCCTGCCTCCCTCTAGATCAAGAGTCCTCTGAGCCTGCCTCCCTCTAGATCAGGAGTCCTCTGAGCCTGTCTCCCTCTAGATCAGGAGTCTTCTGAGCCTGCTTCCCTCTAGATCAGGAGTCCTCTGAGCCTGCATCCCTCTAGATCAAGAGTCCTCTGAGCCTGCATCCCTCTAGATCAAGAGTCCTCTGAGCCTGTCTCCCTCTAGATCAGGAGTCCTCTGAGCCTGCCTCCCTCTACATCAGGAGTCCTCTGAGCCTGCCTCCCTCTAGATTAGGAGTCCTCTGAGCCTGCCTCCCTTTAGATCAGGAGTCCTCTGAGCCTGCCTCCCTCTAGATCAGGAGTCCTCTGAGCCTGTCTCCCTCTAGATTAGGAGTCCTCTGAGCCTGCCTCCCTTTAGATCAGGAGTCCTCTGAGCCTGCCTCCCTTTAGATCAGGAGTCCTCTGAGCCTGCCTCCCTTTAGATCAGGAGTCCTCTGAGCCTGCCTCCCTTTAGATCAGGAGTCCTCTGAGCCTGCCTCCCTCTAGATCAGGAGTCCTCTGAGCCTGCATCCCTCTAGATCAAGAGTCCTCTGAGCCTGCCTCCCTCTAGATCAGGAGTCCTCTGAGCCTGCCTCCCTCTAGATCAGGAGTCCTCTGAGCCTGCCTCCCTTTAGATCAGTAGTCCTCTGAGCCTGGATCCATCTAGATCAAGAGTCCTCTGAGCCTGCCTCCCTCTAGATCAGGAGTCCTCTGAGCCTGCCTCCTTCTAGATCAGGAGTCCTCTGAGCCTGCCTCCCTCTAGATCAGGAGTCCTCTGAGCCTGCCTCCCTCTAGATCAAGAGTCCTCTGAGCCTGCATCCCTCTAGATCAAGAGTCCTCTGAGCCTGTCTCCCTCTAGATTAGGAGTCTTCTGAGCCTGCCTCCCTTTAGATCAGGAGTCCTCTGAGCCTGCCTCCCTCTAGATCAGGAGTCCTCTGAGCCTGCATCCCTCTAGATCAAGAGTCCTCTGAGCCTGCATCCCTCTAGATCAAGAGTCCTCTGAGCCTGTCTCCCTCTAGATCAGGAGTCCTCTGAGCCTGCCTCCCTCTACATCAGGAGTCCTCTGAGCCTGCCTCCCTTTAGATCAGGAGTCCTCTGAGCCTGCCTCCCTCTAGATCAGGAGTCCTCTGAGCCTGCCTCCCTCTAGATTAGGAGTCCTCTGAGCCTGCCTCCCTTTAGATCAGGAGTCCTCTGAGCCTGCCTCCCTCTAGATCAGGAGTCCTCTGAGCCTGCCTCCCTCTAGATCAGGAGTCCTCTGAGCCTGCATCCCTCTAGATCAAGAGTCTTCTGAGCCTGCCTCCCTCTAGAGCAGGAGTCCTCTGAGCCTGCCTTCCTCTAGATCTGGCGTCCTCTGAGCCTGCCTCCCTCTAGATCAAGAGTCCTCTGAGCCTGCCTCCCTCTAGAGCAGGAGTCCTCTGAGCCTGCCTTCCTCTAGATCTGGCGTCCTCTGAGCCTGCATCCCTCTAGATCAGGAGTCCTCTGAGCCTGCATCCCTCTAGATCAAGAGTCCTCTGAGCCTGCCTCCCTCTAGATCAGGAGTCCTCTGAGCCTGCATCCCTCTGGATCAGGAGTCCTCTGAGCCTGCCTCCCTCTAGAGCAGGAGTCCTCTGAGCCTGCCTTCCTCTAGATCTGGCGTCCTGAGCCTGCATCCCTCTAGATCAGGAATGTCCTTTCAGGTTTGGGGGCTTGGCAGGCAGTAGCAGTCTGGTGATGTTGGCGGCAAGGCACTTCTGGAACACTTGGCTCCCACTCCTGTCCTCGCCAATGAACAGGAAGAAAGCCAGGGTATCTGTGCAGAAGCTTATCAGCATCATCAACAGGACAGAGACCAAAAAGCCAGTAAGCCCAGAAGTGTGAGCACACTGAGGGCCCCTTCCCTGGGGACTGAGCACTCAGGGACAGGTCACCTGCTGGTGATGTAACATCCCAGGTGCCCAGCAGGGAGGCCCTGCTGACCAGAGTGCCGACCTCTGACCTCACCATCCCTGGTCAGAAACCTATCCCTTTCTGTGCCCTTTAACCAACTTTTCAGCATTTCCTGGCTGCTTTCCTCGGCTGGGCTTTTCCTTTCTTCTCTAGGCTTTCCTCTTCCCTTCCCCCTGTCTGCTCTCCTGTGTGGCCTCTCCTGGGAGCACTCCTGCTGTCCCCTCCCCCACCCCCTCCACCACTCTGCACAGTCACCATTCACAGCATGCATGCCCACGAGCCTCTTCTCATGGGTGGAATGTGATCAAATCTGTGTGACTGTCAGAGTGACTGTAGATCAGCAGGGACAGGAGAGGCAGTGGGACAGAGCTCTGGCCCTGCTCACAGAGCTGTTGGTTCTCACCTCAGGACAAAGGGAAGAGGACTCTGCTCCTGCACCAGTGGCCCACAGCTGACTTCCAGACCGTGCCTGTGGCTCAAGTCAAATTCCTCCCAGGTTGGTGGCTTCAGGGCTCTAGCTGGGACCAGGCAGGTGGGGGTGGGGGTGGCCTGGGGCTGTGAGGGTCAGGTGACAGAGTGAGGGGGGAGGGATGGCAAAGGAAGGGGAGGGGGTGGTAGGGGAGAGGGAGGGGATGGTAAGGGGAGGGGATGGCAGGGGGAATAGGGTGAGAGGGAAGGGGGAGGGGTGGGGAGGGGTGGGGGAGGGGAGGGGAAGGGGGCTGGTGGGGGAGGAGCAGCGGGAGGCAGGAGGTCAGAGGTCAGAGGACATAGGTGGCACTCTCCCTCCCAGGTGCCGAGGACGACTACTCGCTCCGTGCTGCGCTCTATGGCCTGCTCTTCCACATCCATGCTGACCAGCAGGACTGGGAGAGTGGCCTCAGGGTGCTGGACGAGGCCGTGCAGATGCTCCCGCGGACGGCCCATCGCCTGTGCGTGCCCCGCCCTCTTCAAGGCCTCCTCCCCCAGGCCCAGCTGATCCTCCCCACGCAGCCGGGTGTCAGCTGTGTGTGTGCACCCGTGTGTGTGCGCACACAGTTCAGACCTCGACTCTTGCTTTTTTTTAGCTTGATTTTCAAGCACATGGTCATTGTGAAGGCCAAACTTGGGCAGAATTTCACTATGGAAATGCAGAAGTTCAAGGACGAAAGTGAAGACTACTTGGCACACATGTGGCACCGCCTGGCCTTGAACTCCAAGAACGTCCTGGGAGAGCTCACCTGCTACCAAAATGCCATCCAAGCCCTGCAGGTCCGTGCTGGCCGTGCTGGGCTCGGGCAGGGGGAGAGGCGAGCCCTGGACAGAACAAGTGTCTCCCCCATCCCACGCGGGAGTGTGGACTGCACGAGTGTATCTGACCTGCTGATCCAGGCACGCTCACCAGTGAGGGGGGCTGGCTAGGGTCAGTGGAGTCTGGGCAAAGGAACAGGGCACCAGAGCAGGTCTCCGCAGTTTCCTTGCTGCTGGCCCACAGGGGCCTGGTCACTGAACTGCCGTCACAGGGCCTGCTGGCCATGTCTCCTAGAGGCCAGAGAGCAACCAGCAGAAGGTGGACTACATCTTGGAGTTCAGTGAGTGGCTGCACTTCAGGCAGTTTCCTCTCGAAGATGTCATCAACCAACTCACGTGGGCCGTTGAGATCTTGCTGTCCATGAAATCCACTGAAAACATGTCAGAGCCAGAGCAGGCATCAGAAAGTGAGGACCCAGAATCCCCATCCCCAGTCCCATACCTGAGAGGCACCACGGCCCTGGGCCGGCTCACCCCGAGAGGCACTGGCTCACCCCGAGAGGCGCTACGGCCCTGGGCCGGCTCACCCCGAGAGGTGCCACGGCCCTGGGCCGGCTCACCCCAAGAGGCGCCACGGCCCTGGGCCGGCTCATCCCGAGAGGCACTGGCTCACCTCGAGAGGAGCCAGCTCACCCCCAGAGGCGCCACGGCCCTGGGCCACTGCACTCCATGGGTGCCACAGCCCTGGTCCACGGCCTTGTAAACAATGAAGTGTGCTCCCAGCAGAAGCTGGCCAGTAGTTGCATGTACACTCAGGACTGGGCCAGCAAGGAGATGGCTCAGAGGACATTGAGGTGGTCTGGCCAGCCTGCCACCGCCCCACAGGGCTGTAAGTGTCATCCCAGCCAGGTCTCTGGGTGCTTGGCCACTGGGTCACCCTGGGCCGTAAAGGCTGTTTCTGCCTGCTCACAGACCCCGGGGACACCGGAGGACAGGACAACTGAGGGGTAGGCGTGCTCTGAGCCTCAGGCTCCCTCCTTGCACAGGGGAGAACAAGCCTGATGATGCACATATGGAGAAGCCGGAGGCCCGGGGCCAGAGCCAGGGGACAGTTTCCTTGGAGCAGTTACAGAGCATACGGAAGCTGGAGCTCCTGGCACGCGTGCACGTCCTGCGGTCGCTGATGCTAACGCCCAGCTCCACCCACTACCAGGACGACTGCCTCATGGCCTACACCTTTTACAGGCACATCTTGCAGGTGGGGCCCGCTGGGCACTCGTGGGGCTTGGGACCCACCCTCCATTTCCCGCCATTTCCTGGGGCCTTGGAAAACTGCACTGGCATTAAAAACAATAAGCAGAATCTTTTCCAACACCTTGCTTTCCTCTTTTGTTTCTCTTCCCTCCCTCCTTCCTGCCTTCCTTTCCTCTTTCTTCTTGTGTTTGTGTGCAGGAATGGGGATTAAACCCTGTGCCTCGTTCTTCCTAGGCAAACATGCTACCATGAGACAACTCTTTTGAGAATTTGAATTTTGTTTCTGAAGTTGATTTTTGTGCTAACTTTGCCAAGGTAGTCCTCAAACTCACATTCTCTTGCTTGTACCTCCAGAGAACCGAGTTTATAGCATGAGCCACCATAGTTGCCTGTTTCCCCTTTATTTACAAGCAAAGGCAAAGCCTCTCCTATGCAACCGTCCTTTTCTGCTTCCGGAAGAATTCCACCTTTATCCACCCTTCCACACTCCGTGTCCTCAGCTCTGTCCTCGTCTCCCCACCCTTCCACACTCCGTGTCTTCTCAGGAGTCTGGTGCTCCCCTAGACCCTCCCTGTAGCATTGCCCTAACAGCATCCAAGCTGCTATTGGGGGCCACTACACAGAATACACAGCAGCTGCTGCCTGGATCTTCCTCTCTGCAGTCCTGACCAGCTCACAGGCTCCCCAAGTTTCTTTGTCCCTCCCCGCCATCTGTGCAGGGAGCTGACCTGCCTGCTCCTCCTCTCCTGCCTCCTCCCCGTGGGGCCCAAGGCAATTCCTTGAGGAGCAGGGGTGTGCCTCTGCCCAGGTCCTGTGGGCAGTGTGTATCAGCAGAGGCCTGAGAAGGGCACGTCAGGAAGCCCTCAGCTGTGGGAGGACCAGGGACTCGCACCCCCGTGTGCGGGCCCAGCTTCCGGCAGAGGATACGCTAGGCCTGCCCCTCTAGGACCCTGCCCAGGGCTGCCCGCATTTTGCCCAGGCCCGTGTCAAAGACATATTTTCTGCACCTGAGCAACTCACCAACCAGGCCTGGCCCCAGGAGGGTTGCCATGACCAAAGCAGGCCTGCAGCAAGAAGTCTGGGTGCTGGGGACACGCAGCTAGAATGGAGGATGTCATGCTGACTGTCACCTCCGAGGGTCTCTGAGGACCACACATGTCCAGGGCCATGTCTCCAGCGATCTGATCTGTGAGGACCACACACCGATTATCATGTGCTTGTAGGCAGGGTTGCGGCCCTAGGCCACTGGGCCCTGCTCTGCAGCGCATTCACTGGCAAAGCCCTCGGTCTAGGAGTCCCTGGAGAGGGTGGGGGGATGTGGTACAGGGTCTGTGTGAATACTGTTAACATGAACTCCATTCTGCCTCAGGTTGCCTTGTCAAAAGGAGGAAAATTGATTCCAGAAAAGGCTACAGTAGTGACCAATTCACAAGCATTACTGCCTAAAAAAGAGAAGGAAAAAAGTAAAGAGAAGGAGAAGGGGAAGGAGGAGAAGGAGAAGGAGAAGGAGAAGGAAAAGGAGAAAGGGAAAGACAGCAAGCAGGTACTCTATCCTGAGGCTCCCTGGGCGGTGGGGGGTGGCTGTAGGGGGTGGGGGTGGGCGGTGGGAGGTGAGGGGTGGAAGACAGATGAGGCTGTGCAGCCTGTATCTGAACCCCATTCTTTGCTGCCTGGACCCCTTACACTCGGGCTCAGGATCCTTAAGATCCTTTCCTTACTTCACAAATAGAAGGCAGTGATTTCACTCACTGTGGGCTTATGTGGCCAGCCTGTGTCTGCATGAGCCCCTGGCATGGACTTTCTCACACAACCCAGGGCAGTGGGCAGCTCAGTGGCCTTGGTTGACCAGCAAGGTCTGGGTCTTGGTGTGCCAGGGAGAATGAGAAAACACTTTCCTAGTATACAGAAGCTTGTGAACTACCCATGAAATCATTTCATCCTCAAATAGTGGCTCTTCCCGCTGCCAGAGCAGGTCTAGAAACTGCTCATTGGCCTGACATGCAGAAGTGGGGCAGGTACAGGTGCTCCACTGAGCACGCATGGAGCCTGAGCCGGGGCCCAAGGCTCACCCTGGGCTGTGTGCCAGGAGGCCCAGGGAGAGCGTGCCTGTATACCGGCCCAGGGCCACCCCAGGCCCCTCCAGAAGACGGTGCCAGAGCAGAGCTGTGCTGTCCTTGAGGCTCTCTGCTTTCCCTCCTGCACAGGGGCAGCCCCCGGCTGCCAGCAGGTGGCCTGAGGAGGTACCCACCAGCATAGAGGAGTGGGCTTCCTACGTCTGCCCGGAGGAGCTGTTGTCTGTGTTCAGGCAGGACAAAAGTGACTTCACAGTCAACGCCAAGAGCTTCCAGAAGCCGGTGAGATGTGAGGGCCAGTCCCAGCCCTGAGGCCCACGGCTGCCTTTGTGGCTTCATTTCCCCACCCTCACTACCCAGCCACTCCTGTCACCAGAGAGACCATGGGATGGGCTTTCCTCGGGACCAGTGTCCTTTGCAGCCATGCCAACATGTGTAGTCAGGTTCCCTCCCGTGTCTACACCGGAGTGCCTGTTGCAGCCTCGGTACCCTGCTCACCCCTCTCGTAGAAGTCCACCAGGGGCCTCTGTCTCTGGGGTTCAGCACCCCCTTCTCTTAGCAGTCCTGCCTGCGGTGGTGTTGGACTGCCTGGTCAGCATCAGAACCATTTGGACATCCTTTTGTGTGTATATGGGTCTTGGGGCTTGAACTCGGCCTGAGCGCTGTCCCTGAGCTCTGGAGCTCCAGGCTACCACCCTACCCTTGAGCCACGCCCCACTTCCCATTTTCTAGAGGTTCATTGGAGATTAGAGTGTCAGGTCCTTTTGTGCCTGGGCTGGCTTTGAACCTTGATCCTCAGATCTCAGCCTCCTGAGTAGCTAGGATGACAGACGTGAGCCACTCCTAGCAGGACATCGTTTTTATGATGTGCCATCTTGTCAGTCTTTGATCTGCTGTGGGAAAGATCCTTGGACAATCAGAGTGACCACAATTGCCTGGGTCAGCCTGTGAGATGTGAAGTTTTTGAGGCTAACAGCAACCTTTTGCTTTGTGATTCAAGGTTTCTTGTGTCCTTAAAAAACAAAAGCAAACACATTTCCTGATTGCCTGTTACAATATCTCGCTGAAAGATGCAAACCTTTATCCGCACAGCACTGTGTCAGGCCCACATCCCGATCCCAGCCTCCCGGCTGCCACGGCCGCCAGCCAGTGCATTCTTCCATAACCCTGGTGCCTTAACTGGAATTGCTTGCTGACCAGCTCCTAGATGAAAACAGTCTGTGTGTCCTTCCAACTGCTCTTGTTTCCTGTACACAAACGTCGTTTTGGCAAACCTAGTCCGACACCATGCAGGCATTTGTTCTTCTCTCTATTTGCCACATTTTAAAGCCCCTGTAATGTGTACACAAAGGAATTCTGTTTCTGATTGATCAGCAGGGTTTTTTATGGAAAAGCATGAATTTGTTGAATAGACACAGAACTGATATTTCTCTTGTGAAGATTTTTACTGTTCTCATGTGGTGATTTCATGTCTTCGCACATGGTACAATGAAATCTATCGATGAGGGAGAAAAGGGAGATGGCACACCCTCCCTCTGTGCCACAGACGCCAGTGGAAGCCCTCCCGTTGCTGGGTACTGTGCGGGAGGCTGGCCTGCCCCCTGGCCTGGCCTGGCACCGGCTGTGTTTCTGCAGACATACACGCTGTACTACCTGGACCACCTGGTGCAGGCCCTGAAGAAGCTGTTCCTCCACGAGCTCACCATCCCCCTGCTGCAGCTGGGAGTCCTCATCTCCCACGCCGTGGTGGAGAGCAGGAGCCTGGCTGAACTCTACCACCTGAGGTTGCCCCCCCGCCCCCCTACCTAGGGAACAAGAGATTCAATCTGTTCCACATGAAACAAAAACAAGCATTCCTTCTGTGGTGACTGTGTAGACAATGCATTCCCCAAGGGTCACAGAAAAGAAAAAAAAAAACCGAACCCTACCCTGGCGGTAGGGTCGCACCCACTAGAGACGGGGTGGGCCAAGAGGAGGAGGTGCAGGGAGAGAATGATGAGGAGGGGTGGTGGCAGGCCCATGGAGGGGGCATTTTCTGGGTGGCTGAAGTCATGTCCAAATGAGAGTGTCATAAACATGTTGCAGAGATTTCTGGTGGAAGCTGTCCGGGGTCTGCCTGACCTCTACCGCTGAACATGACTGAGACAGTAGATGGTGCAGTAAATAAAATATATGAATGGATGATTTAAACTTTTTCTACCTGAACTTTGCTCCAGCCACCTGCTACTTTCCCCTAGAAACTTTGCTTAGCTTTGCAGCGCTTGCAGTTTTCTTAGTTTATAAACTCCTGCAAAGCGTGCATGCCACATCCTGTCTGTCCAATGTTTCCTGACTGACGGTCCAGGTGACGCCTTCCTGTGCCCCTTCCCCACAGGCTTGCCCAGGTCTGCTCTGACCTGCGGCTACGTGACGCCGCAGCCTACCACGAAGAGGTCGTCGGGCAGGTGTACATCGGGGACATGGAGCAGGCCAGGTGTGTCCGACCCTCATCCAGTGACAGCACCCACGCCCGGGGGGAGAGCTCTCTTTCCAGGTTAAGGCTGATGAAGCCCCGCCAGCCTCAGGCAGCCCTACTCATCTGGCCCAGCCCTGCGCTTGGCTGTGCACCTCCTAGGGCCAGGTTCCCCACCACAGATGTTGAACCCCTGTGAGGCCCCAGGCCTGGAGGAGCTGGCTGGAGAGACAGGGGGAAGCACATAGGGCTGCTGTGGGGTCCTCCTGCTTCCACTCAGCTTCCCAGATAGGCCCAAGAGGGGGGAGGCCATTCAGGGCACCCTAGCCCCCCCCGTTTCCTGGGTGAGGGGTAAATGCGGTTCCCTGGTTCCTGGATCTGTGGGTGACTCGGGGGTGCTTGAGATGAGCAAGTATCAGGCTGCTCGGAGGATTCCCGAGCTGCCGCTATATGCAGTTCTATTTCTGTGTATTTCTCGCACTTGGCTTTGTTTTTTCTTATTGCACAGACGATGTTATTTCATTGTACAAGTTTTGGAAAACAGATAAGGAAGAAGATAAATGTCACCCCACCATTAGGTGGCAGCTGCCACTGGCGTCTTGATGTATGCCTTGTGCCCATTTTCCCCATTAGATAAAATGCACACTTCCTGTGGGTTTTCTCTGAGCAATGTGGTAAGAAGCGTGGGGCTTGAGCTCCGGGCTGTCTTGCCGGGCAGGAGTGCTGCCACTGGAGCGCATCTTCTGTTTTTAGTTTTAGTCTTGGTTTTGTCTTCTTTTTCTTTAAGGTCCAGGGTTTTTGAGATTGAGTTTTTGCCTAGTCTGGGAATGAAGTCTGAGATCTTAGGCATGCATTACCTCACCCAGCTGTTGTAGAGACAGGGTCCCCCTGAATTTGCCTGTTGTGCCCACAAACTGCCATCCACCGATCTCTGCTTACCTAGGAGCTGGGATTGCAGGTGTGTCACACCACCGTGCTCATTGTGAGCCTTGGTTGAATAAATGCCCCAAGTGCTAAGTATCCTGGTATGGCAGGAGATCCTGGACACTGACCTCCCCAGAGAGGATCTGGGGGTGTGGAGACTGGCTTTCCCTGTGAGGGTTTAAAAGTGTGGCACTCAAGTCATAGGCACAGCTGCCTGCATCCTCCTACTCCATGATGTATAGTCTGAGCACTTGGGGGGCTGTGGGAAGAAGGAACCTGACCCCCAGATTGTGGCCTGTGGAGTGCAGCCCACCCAGGTTGCTCCCAGGGCTGCTGTACCCTGAGCCAGTGTGTTCCTAATAGACAGCTGGGGTGGGGGCAGCAGGGTGTGTGAAGTTTGAGATTCATATTAAACTTCGGAGTCATTGTGCCAGGTAGTTCCAGAGGGAGACAGTTACCAGCGTGGATCTGGGAACCACAACCCTACCAGGCCCCAACTGTGTTCAGGCTTTTTTTTTTTTTTTTTTTTTTTTTTTTGCCAGTCCTGGGAATTGAACTCGTGGTCAAAGCACTGTCCTTGGGCTTATTTTTTCCCCTCAGGGATAGTGCCCTACCACTTGAGCCACACCATTTCCGGCTTTTCTGTGTATGTGGTTCTGAGGAATCAAACCTGGGTCTCTATGCATGCTAGGCAAGCGCTCTAACCACAAGGCAAAACTCCCAGGCCCCGTGTTCAGGCTTTTAAACAGGAGTGCAGGAATGCTTCTCACTGCTGTGTTTGATCACGAGGGGAACTGACAGTCAGTGGCCATTGGCTCTTCTCTGTTGCATGTTGGCTGTTTCACTTACGATAGCTGCAGAAAAGAGGTTGCATTTAAAAAGACGAAGACCAGGGAGCCTGTGATAGAAGAAAGTATGCCTATCTGGATGGAGTTGTCAGCTCCAGGCTCCCCAGTGAAAGTGAAGCCACTGATAGCCCAGGACAAGGTAAAACCCCACTGCTACGGCCCAGGGGCCACAGCCAGGGGTGATGGGGGCCTGGCTGTGAGCCAGCATTAACTTGCTGTGCACAGCCATAGGCTATGGCAAGCCCAGAGGCCTCACCAAGCTACCTCTGCCTGGGGCCCTGGCAGTCCACCCCAGGGCCGGCCTTCCAGAGGCCCTGGCAGCACATGGGTGGAGACGGGCCCTTGAGCAGGACACCGGTTTCCGCTGGGCTATGCCGCCTTGGCCAGCACATGTCCCAGAGCAGGGCATACGGTCAGGTGGCCTAAGGCCCATGGTTTCTTGCAGATTTTGGAGGTGAATGCGGAGACGGGGAAGGGGCTCCAGGGAACCTCCTACCCCCGGCTGTGGATGCTTAAGGCTGAGGTGCTCCTGAGCATGGACCTGTTCCAGCCGGCTCGGCTGCTCCTGTCTGAGGCCCATCAAGCTTTCCAGGCAAGGAGCCCAGGCCAGCAAGGCCACACCCTCCACCTGCACACAGTGGGGCAGCAGTGTCCAGGAAACACCTTTGTGTCTTCAAAAGCGTCTCTGTGTCCAGTCCCTTCTGTGGGAATGGGTCTCTGGCAGGTCTGTCTGTCTTTCCTACCATTTGCCCATCTTTTCCCCTCTGACGGCTGGGTTTTAGCCTTATGGTCCTGTGTCGGGGCGTGTTGTGGCCCGTCCCGCTTCTTTTTGCTTCCTGACGTAATTCTGGAGGGCGGGGAGGAGCTCGGGAGTCCTGTGGTGTCCTCTGCCAACCAGCGCTGCTGCTCCAGGAGCAAGACTCCGCTTTGCCCACCCGGGCTTCCGTCTTGGCCTTGCTCTAGCATGTCTTCAGCCTTGAGCGCCATGGCATCTGTGCCCATTCTGGGCCTTCAGCGAGTCCCTGGGAAGGGCTGAATTTGTCTTTGCCTGCTGGACACTGCTCAGGCACTCAGGGCCTGGCCGCCCCGCGCAGCAGTGTTGAGTGCGGCCGGCTCGCACCCCCTCTCAGAGACTGGCCCTTGTGCTTCGACCCTGGAAGCCTCACCCTCCAGGATGGCACGGCGTGGATATCCTCCTGGGCTCTGCCTCCCTGTGGAGGGCGGGTGGTGGGACAAGCTGGGGCTGAGGACATGTCCTCTACCCTCTTGTCACCACCACAGAACCTCGCGCTGGCTTGACCCAGAGGCCAGAAATGCTCTTCCACAGAAGGGGACCCCTCCCCACCCCGTCGCTGGCTGTCTGCCAGGTGGCCTGTTGACCTGTCACACACAGCAACGCTGACACAGACAGAGGACAAGCTGCCAGTGGGGTGCCTAGAGTGGGCGGAGGTGGGGACCCACTGCACTCAGAGACTCCTGTCCACCACAGTGCTGGTCTAGAGGAGACGCCAAGGTACAGGGTTCTGAGGGAACCATGCACGCGTAGATGTCACTCCTGGGAGAAGAGGAGGCCTCTTTCTTTAGCAGCCAGAGAAGCCTAGGACCAGAGGAAAAGGCCTGAGGCCCAGAGCGTCTGCGAGCTCACCCCCTGGCCCCGCTCTCCACACGCACCTGCCCCTCCTGGCTGCTCTGCCTCTGCCTCCCCACCCCCACCTCCTCTCTCTGTCACACCCACACGCCCACTGTGCTCTTCCAGGATCTCCATGACCCCTGTGCACAGGCCCAGTGCCTGCTTCTCTTGGCACAGCTGGCCAACAAGGAGAACAACTATGGAAAAGCTAAGAGAATGATCGAGAAGGCCCAGCAGCTGGGGGGAAGTGAGGAGTTCTGGTACAAGTCCACCCTGACACTGGCCGAGGCCATACTGTCTTCAGAAGACTTGGGGAGAGAAGTCTCGGTGAGAGCCAACAGAGGTGCTTGGTGGGAGAAGTGGGAGCTCTGTCCCCCTGGCTGGGTTCTGTCCTCCAGGCTGGGCTCTGTCCCTGGGCTGGGCTCTGTCCCTGGACTGGGCTCTGTCCTCCAGGCTGGGCTCTGTCCCTGGGCTGGGCTCTGTCCCTGGACTGGGCTCTGTCCCTGGGCTGGGCTCTGTCCCTGGGCTGGGCTCTGTCTCTGGGCTGGGCTCTGTCCCTGGGCTGGGCTCTGTCCCTGGGCTGGGCTCTGACCCTGGGCTGGGCTCTGTCTCTGGACTGGGCTCTGTCTCTGGGCTGGGCTCTGTCCCTGGGCTGGGCTCTGTCCCTGGGCTGGGCTCTGTCTCTGGGCTGGGCTCAGTCCGTGGGCATGGCTCTGCCCCTGAGCTGGGCTCTGACCCTGGGCTGGGCTCTGTCTCTGGGCTGGGCTCTGTCCCTGGGCTGGGCTCTGTCCCTGAGCTGGGCTCTGACCCTGGGCTGGGCTCTGTCTCTGGACTGGGCTCTGTCTCTGGGCTGGGCTCTGTCCCTGGGCTGGGCTCTGTCCCTGGGCTGGGCTCTGTCTCTGGACTGGGCTCTATCCCTGGACTGGGCTCTGTCCCTGGGCTGGGTTCTGTCCCTTGGGCTGAACTCTGCCCCTGAGCTGGGCTCTGTCTCTTGGACTGGGCTCTGTCCCTGGGCTGGGCTCTGTCCCTGGGCTGGGTTCTGTCCCTGGGCTGGGCTCTGTCCCTGAGCTGGACTCTGCCTCTGGACTGGGCTCTGTCCCTAGACTGGGCTCTGTCCCTTGGGCTGAACTCTGTCCCTGGACTCGGCTCTGTCCCTGGGCTGGGCTCTGTCTCTGGACTGGGCTCTATCCCTGGACTGGGCTCTGTCCCTGGGCTGGGTTCTGTCCCTTGGGCTGAGCTCTGTCCCTGAGCTGGGCTCTGTCTCTTGGACTGGGCTCTGTCCCTGGGCTGGGCTCTGTCCCTGGGCTGGGTTCTGCCTCTGGACTGGGCTCTGTCCCTGGACTGGGCTCTGTCCCTTGGGCTGAACTCTGTCCCTTGGGCTGAACTCTGTCCCTGAGGTGGGCTCTGTCCCTTGGGCTGAACTCTGTCCCTGAGCTGGGCTCTGTCTCTTGGACTGGGCTCTGTCCCTGGGCTGGGCTCTGTCTCTTGGGCTGGGCTCTGTCCCTGGGCTGGGTTCTGTTCCTGGGCTGGGTTCTGTACCTGGGCTGGGCTCTGTTCCTGGGCTGGGTTCTGTCCCTGGGCTGGGTTCTGTCCCTTGGGCTGAACTCTGTCCCTGATCTGGGCTCTGTCTCTTGGGCTAGGCTCTGTCCCTGAGCTGGGCTCTGTCTCTTGGGCTGGGCTCTGTCCCTGGGCTGGGCTCTGTCTCTTGGGCTGGGCTCTGTCCCTGAGCTGGGCTCTGTCTCTTGGGCTGGGCTCTGTCCCTGAGCTGGGCTCTGTCTCTTGGGCTGGGCTCTGTCCCTGAGCTGGGCTCTGTCTCTTGGGCTGGGCTCTGTCCCTGGGCTGGGCTCTGTCTCTGGGCTGGGTTCTGTCCCTTGGGCTGAACTCTGTCCCTGATCTGGGCTCTGTCTCTTGGGCTGGGCTCTGTCCCTGGGCTGGGCTCTGTCCCTGGGCTGGGCTCTGTCTCTGGGCTGGGCTCTGTCCCTGGGCTGGGTTCTGTCCCTGGGCTGGGCTCTGTTCCTGGGCTGGGTTCTGTCCCTTGGGCTGAACTCTGTCCCTGATCTGGGCTCTGTCTCTTGGGCTGGGCTCTGTCCCTGAGCTGGGGTCTGTCTCTTGGGCTGGGCTCTGTCCCTGATCTGGGCTCTGTCCCTGGGCTGGGTTCTGTCCCTGGGCTGGACTCTGTCTCTTGGGCTGGGCTCTGTCCCTTACCCTGTTGAGTGATGCAGTCATGGTGGGGTTTCTCACCTCTAGGTTTGCTGCCTGTATCAAAAACTCATCAGTGTCTTCAGGCTCCTCCAGAAAAAACGGCCTAACCAGGAACCAGTTCTGGCATTCTTCATCATGGACCTCGATGCTAGGTGGGTTGCTGTGGCTGGGCTCTCCTGTCCAGGCCATCTGCAGGTCCCTGGGGGCCCAGCTGAGGGGCTGAGAACGCCCTCTGCGGCACCTGCTCTTGCTTGTTGGAGAAGTGCTGGAGCCGTGGGCTTGGCTTCCACCATGCTGCTTTCTGTTGCGCTCCCTCTCGTGGGGTGCAGCCTGCGTCCATAGAGCTGCCCGTGCCGTGTGGAGGCCCCGAGTCAGCGCCTGGCACGACAGCCTGGGCCTCGTGTCCCATGCGCAGTTCAGGAGCCTGTGCTGGGGAGGAGGACTGCACGGGTCCCCACCAGGGAGGGAACGAGGCCCCAGCACTGCTGTGCCCTGCTGGGCTCTGGTGCTTTGACTCTGGGCAGCAGAGCTCAACCTGAGGCCCCCGCAGGTGCCTGTACCTCCAGCTGCAGATGGCTCAGAGCTCAGCCACCAGCGAGACCCCGGGAGCCCTGAAGAAGCTGGACAAGCACCTGGAGGAGACAGAGGAGCGGTGCTCCAGCTGTGGGTACCAAACCCACTGCCTGGACCTGAGAGTGGCCCGCGCAAAGCTGAAGCGGTGAGCGCTGCTTGGGGTTCTTCATAACAGCAGTAGGAAGGGTGAGGGTCTAGGTGACCTGGCAGTGGTGCCTTCTGAACAGTCAGAGAGGCGACCTTTGCCAGGCCAGCTGTGGCAGCCACCGCTGCTGCAGTTCCACTGGACCCAGCAGCTCCTCTCCACCTGTGCCCACCCCTGACCCTGTGCCTGCCTGCAGAGCCCTCCCAGGCAGCATCCCCTGGGTGGGCAAAGCCTCCTCCAGGCCCTTCCCCAACTCTGCCTCGGGCACCTGCACACCTTCCACACAAACAAATCCCACGTGGGCCATCCTGACGCCTGCCATGCGCAGCAACAGCAGCAGCAGCAGCGTGTTGTCACACCACCCTGGGCCCAGGGGAGAAGCAGCAGCCGGGGCCATCAGAGCGGCCACTGCTGCGGGCTGCACAGGAGACACTGCTGGACCAATTCCACTGCCTGCAAACACAGTGTCACGGGGACCTACTGTGCTTTGCAGAGTGTCTTCATCTTGCTTTAAAATATATTGAGCCAGGCACCAGTGATTCTAACTACTCAGAAGCCTGATCTCTGACTCTCATGTCAAGTTAACCAGCGAAAAGCTGGAGGTGGAGCTGTGGCTCCAAGTGGTGAAGTGCCAGCCTTCCCACTGGAGAAAACACCTCAGGACACAGGGCCCAGGCTCTGAGGCCAGGCCCAGGACAGGTACAAGTGGTGAAGTGCCAGCCTTCCCACTGGAGAAAACACCTCAGGACACAGGGCCCAGGCTCTGAGGCCAGGCTCAGGACAGGTACAAGTGGTGAAGTGCCAGCCTTCCCACTGGAGAAAACACCTCAGGACACAGGGCCCAGGCTCTGAGGCCAGGCCCAGGACAGGTACAAGTGGTGAAGTGCCAGCCTTCCCACTGGAGAAAACACTTCAGGACAGGGCCCAGGCTCTGAGGCCAGGCCCAGGACAGGTACAATGAACAAATAAATGACACAAAACATATGGAGACTATGTAGCCAGGCTCTAGTGGTTCATACCTATAATTCTGGCTACTCAGGAGACTGAGATCTGAGTATCACGGTTTGAAGCCAGCCTGTGCAAGAAAGTCCATGAACTATTGCTTATAAAAAAAAGAAAGGAAGGAAGGAGGGAAGGAAGGAAAGAAGGAAGGACAGGAGGGATGAAAGACGGGAGGGAGATAGAAAAGCCAGAAGTGGTGCTTGGCTCAAGCGGTAGAGCACTAGTCTTAAGCAAAAGAAGTTCAAGGACAGAACTCGGGCTCAGATTTCAAGCCCCAGAACCGCCCTCCTCCCCGCAAAGAAAGACACCCAACATGTTTTAAGTTAACCACAGACACAATGTAATCATGTGGAGATTATATACGACAGTCAGTGCTAATAGCATTTGTTTTCACGTCTTTGTTTTCTGAACTCCACTTTCATGTCTTATGAAGGTTATGTGCCCAAAAGAAGAAAGATGAACAACAGAAGATATCATTTTACCTGGAAGCCTATGACGTGGCTAGGAGAGCTGTGGCTGAAGAAGAGGTGCTGTTCCACCAGATTCAGGGGTTACTGTCACTCCAGGACGTACGTACTGGTGCGGCTCCCTGTCCCCATCCTGTTCACGGCCCTGGCTCCTCTTAAACCAGGTGACCCCCACACGGAGGTAGAGGAACAGAGGCTAGACGCACTCTCCCCTCCAGACAGAGTACACGAAAGGAGTCAAGGCTCAGGCCTTCCGGGGTGGTGCCAGGCGGTGATGAGCGGAGGGGCGGGGCACCTGTCCACAGGAGGCAGTGTGGAAGCGGATTCCCCGGCATGGGAACCTGGCTGCTCCTCCAGCCTGGCTTCTACCTCGGTGCCCTCAGAGTGGAAGCACACGCCTGTATCTTCCCTGAAATTTTGCCAGACCATATTAGTGAACCCCAACATTGGGTTGCCTATTTTGTTTTTGTTGATTGTGGGGCTTGAACTCTGGGCCTGTGCACTGTCCCTCAGCTCTTCAGCTCAAGGGTAGCGCCCTACCCCTTGAGCCACAGGGCCACTTCCAGTTTTCTAATGGTTAATTGGAGATAAGAGTCTCGAGGTCTATAGTACCCCAGCTGGCTTTGAACCGCGATCCTCAGATCTCAGCTTCCTGAGTAGCTAGGAGTGTTGCCTATTTTTAAAAAGCTTCTTTAAGCATGAAGAAGTAAGTAGGTTAAAGGCCAAAGGAGGGGGGATTTCCAGTTGAAAGTAAGAATAGGTGTGTTAGCAGAGGTAGATTTCAGCAAACATCTCATGGTAAGTGGGTCAGATGCTCAAGACAGCACAGACATCTAAATACTTGTGCACTTTGTTTCAGAGCTTGAAATAAATGAAGCAAAATCTGATAAAATTGCAATGGAGAAATAAATAAATCTATCATTGGAGCTGGGAGTGTCAATACCCCATCTATTACTAGTTGAACAAGTAGACATAAAATCAGCAAATACGTAAATTAACCAATTTGACTATTATTAACTAATAGATATTTTCAGCATTTCACACAGCAATAATGGAATATTATGTGTAAAACATTCTAGAACAAACACAAGGAAGTAGGATTGTCTTTATTCACAAATACCATGATTATATAGAAAATAATATACAGGCCGGGAGTTTGGTCTAGTGGTAGAGTGTTTGCCTAGCATGCACAAAGACCCGGGTTCGATTCCTCAGTACCACATACATAGAAAAAGCTGGAAGTGGTGCTGTGGCTCAAGTGGTAGAGCTCTAGCCTTGAGACAGCCCAAGACAGTGCTCAGGCCCTGAGTTCAAGGCCAGGTCTGGCAAAAAAAAAAAAAAAAAAAAAAAAACACTGCTGAAAAAATTAAAGATGTAAGTATCTGAAGACAATACCATCTTTATGGGTCAGAATCTTTAATATTGCTTGGATGTCAACCCGAAATTCTGATCAATATCACTGAAAGCTTTTTAAAGGGTATTGACAAAATTACTTTAAAATTTACGTGGGAATGCAAAAGATCTAAAATTACCTACACCTTGAAAAAATTTAAAAAAATAAACAACCAAATTAGAACTCTAATTGTACCTAAGTTTAAGTTCTCTGAGTCAGGAATGACGGCAGTGTGTGCTTAGTGTAAATATAGACAAGCAGATCCCGGAGGCCTGGCTGGGGGAAGCGGGCTTTGAGAGGAGGTGTGAGGCAGCGCTGTGGAGGGCTGGAGAAGACAGCCTTGCACTCCCTCCTCACCAGACTCGCCACGTGCTAAAACCATGGGACTTCTCCCCAGGAGGGGACCCGGCTCCACCGCCTGGGCAAAGGTGGTGGCCAGGCTGGGATGGTTAGAAGCTGAGCCTCAGCAGCGGCTCACTTTGGCAGGAGCAGGGGAGAAACCGCAGAGGGTGCTGGGCCCCAGGTGTCAGCCGCACTTCTGGACCTCAGGGGTGTGGGTGGTCTTCCTACCTTGGCGGGGTGAGCTGCCTGCAGACCTACCTGTGTCCATTTGCATGCAGTGGGTGTGTGCAGTGCAGATGTCAGTCACGTCTCCTCAGTTTGGCTGGCCCCTCCCATGACAGAACCACCTCCCCTCCCCTCTCATGACAGAACCTCCCCTCCCCTCTCATGACAGAACCTCCCCTCCCCTCTCATGACAGAATCTCCCCTCCCCTCTCATGACAACCTCCCCTCCCCTCTCATGACAGAATCTCACTCACCTTTCATGACAGAACCTCCCCTCCCCTCTCGTGACAACCTCCCCTCCCCTCTAATGACAGAATCTCACTCACCTCTCATGACAGAACCTCCCCTCCCCTCTCATGACAGAATCTCACTCACCTCTCATGACAGAACCTCCCCTCCCCTCTCATGACAGAACCTCCCCTCCCCTCTCATGACAGAATCTCACTCACACCTCATGACAGAACCTCCCCCCCTCAGTTGCAGAATGTCAACTCCCCGCTGATGCGGAGGCTGGCCTTTGTCAAGTTGCGCCTGGTGAAGGCGTGTGTGGACCTGATGCAGTTCATGTGGCGGGAGAAGCTGGAAAGTCGCCGGGAGCTGAGCTCCACGGAGAAGCTGCTGGATGAGTTCATGCAGAACAGAGACTACCCGGACATGGGCCTGGTGACAGCGGGCGCCCGGGGCTGCGGGTGGCAGGGTTCCACACACCGAAGGCCCCCGTGCACAAGGTTCAGCACAAAGTGTATGGATGGGCTTTGCAGTTGCCTAGCATGGAGAGGCCGGGCACCACAGGGCAGCTGGGCACGGGGAAATGCCCAGCTTTGGAAAGGAACACTTTTGTCTGATGTCCTTCTTCTTAGATGCTATGAAGAACGAGTCAGTTTAATCGTAAACAAATGTACGAATATTGAATATATTGTATTAAAACTTTAGGATCAAAAATGGCCCTACAATTGGACTTGAGGTGATAGGAGAACTTCTGTGACACCCAGCCCTGGTGACTCCGACTGTGCACAAGCCTCAAGGCCCCGGGGTGCTGGGCTGGAGGGGCTGCGGGCTTCGGGCGGGCCTGGGTCCCGGGCACGGAGTAACCAGGCTTCCTCCTCGTCTTCCTGAAGCGATGGTTCACCCTGAAGCGGACCCTGGTGCACATGGCGCTGGTGCAGCTGGAGAGCATGCAGCCCCTGTGCGTGGGCTGCGTGGAAACCCGGGCCAAGTTCCTGGGCCTGAGCGGGAAGGTCTTGCGCCTGCTGGCTGTGCAGACGGACCCCGTGCGCCCCTCCTTCTGCTGGGAGGAGGGCCTCCTGGTAGGTGCCTGGCTATTGACACGGGGATGCTGAGAACACACACTTCCCTGTGCAGCAATGGGGTACATGTGTGCCCCGTGAGGACAGCCCGACCCTGCACAGCCCCTGCCCACCTGCACTCCCCCGCCCACAGCCAGGGAGCCAGAAAGCAGTTTCCACTCCCAGTTGCCTGCTGCTCAGAGCACACAGGAGCCTCTGAGAAGACCTACCATGGCTGCCCATCAGGGTCCTGGCCAGCGTGGATGTCCCCAGAGCCCCTTTTCAAATACCCTTCTCAAAGGCAGCATCTGCCCCAACCAGCCAGCCCCCGCAGTGGACCCTCCAACCCAGCTTAGCAGCTTAGTGGCCTAGTATCCACTCATCTCCAACCCCAGCAGCTCCCATCGGGTCAGCCCCTCGGGAGGTCTGTCCTGAGCCTGCAGGATCTGGGCAGGGTGAGGCCTTCACTGGGGAACCCACAGGGCTCAGCCGTGGCCACGAACCCGCCTGAAGCCCCCCGAAACCCCAAGCCTCCTGGCAGCAGGGTGGAGCTGGTGACACACAAGGAGCCCTGGCCAAGCTTGCAGCAACCACCAGGTGGGGCTTGCAGCCACTCCACTCCCCTGGCTAGGGTCTCTAGTCCATGTCCTGCTACTTGCTTTCTTCTTTGCCCTTAGATGTGGCTTCCTGCCGCTGCATGGCTTCTGGAAATGAAAGCCTTCTAGCCTTTCCCTCTTCATAGGCAGGCTCTGTCCTCTAAGAGCTGTTTTGACAAAGTCCTGCCACGGTGGTGGGTAGTGTTGTCATTCGCCATGTCAGTCTGTAGGGCTTTTACATCCCACGGTTTCGTTGAGGTTGTTTTTAGATTCCTTGACTTATGATATGGTGACTCTATGGACTGTGTTTCATTTCAAGGCAGGCTTGGTGTTCACAGACCTCCAGTATGACTCCACTGTGCCTTGATACAAGATCTCGGTCCTTTGGGCTTTGTGAGGCTGCATGTGGCTCCAGCCTGGGTTTCTGTAGGTGCTCTCAACAGCCGGGCAGGACACCTGGGGTGCCATGTGGCCAGCACAAGGGGCATTGTCCTCTGGCCTTGTCCTAGGCCTTTGTGTACATGGCCTCTTACCAGCCAGCAACAGGGAGTGCATTTAGCCGCATACCAAGTAGCACCCTGTGATCCCACGAGGCCAAGGCCCCACCCCGTCCCAGCCGCCCTGCCCACACCCGTGGCTCGCCCAGTGTTCATCTCTTGACCACACTGAGACTTCAGATGGTGGGACGCTGACTGCTTGTCAGACAGGGTGTTTCCAAACAACTCGACAGTAGGAACCTTGGAGTAGAAGGCTGGGTAGTTGGACCCCCGGGAAGTGATTGGCTCCAGGCCTGTGGCACGGGTCTGTCCTCCTGGAGTGCTGACCCACCCTGGATGCCACTCCTGGGCACTGGAGCCTCTCAAGCCACGGCTTGTCCATGTCCACACAGCTGGTCTTGAGCAGAGCAGGCCTGAGGCCGTGACAGGTCAGACCCTGGCCCCAGCCACCCGGCCTACAGGAGCCCTCACGCACCTACGTCCTGCCCTGTGTGTGCCAGGTGGGTGCCAAGGTGAGCCGACTCCAGTCGCTGGAGATGGAGGCCGAGAGGAGGGGCTCGGAGGCCTTCATCAGGGAGGCTCTGGTCTTCAGGGAAGGCCTTGGGAAGCACAGCAAGAAAGCTGAAAGTCTGAAGGTGGGTGCGCCCGCCACCCGCCGCTCCGTGGCTGCCACGAGGGGAGCCCCAGGCTGACGCTGGTCTGGCCCACAGAAGAAGATGATGCTGGCTCAACGGTACCTGGCGCAGGCGTCCGAGGTGCTGCTGCAGTGCCTGCACACTGCCCTGGGCAACAGGCTGCTGAAGATCGCAGCCGCTGCCAGCCTGGAAATGGTGGAGTGCACGGGCACGCTGGATGCCCCCACGACCTGCCAGTTCCTGGCTCTGTCTCAGGTACAGCCCGGCCCCATGCACTCAGCGAGGTCTCACCGGAGGCCCTGGCCTGAGCGCGGTCCTGGGCGGCCCCGAGGCTCTCTGTGCCCTGCCCCGGGTCCTGCCCGGCGCCAGTGAACACCCAGTCCTGTGTGGACCAAGGCCAAGGAAGCCAGGGCAGTGTCTGCCCTGTGCCCCTCCTGGCCAGCTCCTGCCCACCCACCCCAGGGCCCGCAGGGGTCACGGGGTCGCACTGCGCATGACCGCCTCCCTGGGCTGTTTCAGAGCTGCTCCGCCTCGGAGATGATGCAGGAGGTGCTGCTCAAGGCCACGGCCAACACCAGCAGCTCGCAGCTGGCGGCTCTGCTGCAGCTCCACAGACAGCTGAGGCAGCAGGGCAAGACCTCCACCAGCCTGTTCGCCACCGTGGAGCAGAGGTTGACCGCCACCTTCAAGGTGACCGGGGAGGGTCCCCAGACCTCCATGCCCCCGCTCTGCTCCGGCAGGCCCGGGTCTCCAGAGCCAGGCCCCTCTGGTGCCCTGCGGGGTGCGAAGCCCCAGTGCCCAGGCATGGAGCCGATGTCCTGTGACCCGTTCTGCCCAGCACATGCCCCAACCGCCGCCCTCCCCTCCCGGCTCGGCGAGCATCTAGTGCCCGTGGAGTTATCCCGCACCTCTGCTGTCCTCGGGACAAACAAAACCATGAAGTTCACAAACAGTGGGAAATCAGCAGGAGGAGCCTGGCCTCCGTGGTCCTTTGTGAGTGGGCCTCCCAGACCCCACCCTGGGGTCAGGCCACGCAGCACAGGACGCTGGAGGGCGTCACTGTCCCCACCCTGGCCTTTGTGACAACAATTGTCTATAGACGTGGGAGGTCAGCCTCTCTGGGACTCAAGAGAAGGAAGAAGAGTAGAGGCTCAAAATCTGAGGTCCAGCCTGGACAATGGACCCTAGAGGAAGAGGCCATGCATTTTCAGTTCAACCCGGGGTGGGGGAGAATCCCTCCTGGGGATATAAATGGCTTCCTAGGTGGTTGTTATTGGTCAAGACAACAAAGGCTGCACAGCAGGGCTGTGTCCATGAGCAGAATACCAGTGTGGACCAGAGCCCCGTGCTGCATTCTGAGGTGAGCCCTCGGCTGAGGCAGCCGTCATCACGCCAGTGTGCCAGGACGGAGATGCCACCTAGGGCAGAGCCCTTCCCAGAGCACAAGCCCAGGGAAGCTGGTGCTCAGTGCACGGAGGCAATAGTGCCTGGTGTCCAGGCAGAGGACGCCAGCTGCAGCAGCAGCAGACTTGGAGAAGTTCAAATGACAACAAGGGTGCATTTGTTTGAGTCTTCAGGAAAGGTTAAGATGCACATCCTGTGCTCACAAGATCCCCAGGCTTGGGGATTTACCAACCCCAGTATGTGAAAGCACACACATGCGCGCGCGCACACACACACACACACACACACACACACACACACGTATACACACATGCACGTACACAAGCATTTACAAGCACATACATATACATATATGCACATGCATACACACCAGGAAAATCACCCCCTGGGTACAAGGAGGCACATACACATATACACATGCACACACATGCACACATACGCATGCACGCACACACACATATACACACACACACCAGGAAAATCGCCCCTTGGGTACAAGGAGGCCCGGTGAGATTCATCTGAGCATCTGAAGAGAACAGCACATGACCAGGCCAAAGGAAAGAGCCTCCAGTCTGCAAAAATATAGTTCACAAGGCAGGTACATGAAGATGTTTCTAGGCACATGAAATCCCAAAGCAATCTGTGACCAGATAATAAAAGAAAACGCAAAAGGAGGCTGGCCAGTCGTCTCAGGCAGTCTCATCAGCAGTCAGGAGAGGGCTGAGATCTGACCAGGGGTAATACACAAGCAAAACATGCAGATAGAAGTGTCTTGGCACTGGAAGTGGTGCTGTGGCTCAAGTGGTAGAGGCTCAGTGACAATCACCCAAGCCCTGAGTTCAAGCCCTTCAATCAACCAAAACAAAAAAAAAGGAAGGGCCAGGAGTTTGGCCTAGTGGTAGAGTGCTTGCCTAGCATGCACGAAGGTCCAGGTTCAGTTCCTTGGTACCACATACATAGAAAAAAGCTGGAGAAAAGTCCAAGGACAGTGCTCAGACCCTGAGTTCAAGCCCCACAACTGGCAAAAAAAAAAAAGGAAAGTGCCATGGTGTGAGCTACAACATCCTATGAGCCTCGAGCAGCATGGCAGAGCCACAGTGGACGACAGTAACAGTTCAAAGGTGAGAATGAGGGACAGATGGTGACACCCCATGGCTGGTCTCTGCCAGAGAATAGAATTCAACACCCCATGGCCTTTCAGGAGCAGAGAAATGGTAGAACTCGCATTTCAGAAAGCCTGCCTATCGGCAGCTCCTACCAGCACCCAGAAAACAATGTGTAACTAAGTAAACAAAAAGACACGATTTTACAATAGTACTGTGTCAATTCAAAAGACAACAGGAGAAGAAGAGTACAAGACTCGTACCTCCAGGATGGAAGTTGTTGGATTGAGTGAGGAGGAGCTGTAACTGTGGGCTGCCTTAAAAGAGCTGTTAAGGGGCAGGGAGGGTGGCCTAGTGGTGGAGTGCTTGCCTAGCATGCATGAAGACCCGGGTTCGATTCCTCGGCCCCACATACATAGAAAAAAGCGGGAAGTGGTGCTGGGGCTCAAGCGGTAGAGCTCTAGCCTTGAGAAAGTCCAAGGACAGGGCTCAGGCCCTGAGTTCAAGACCAGGACTGGAAAAAAGAAAAAAAAAAACAAAAACAAAAGCTGTTACTCAGAAAGAAAAAAGGTGAACCAAGACTCATGGGAGGACAAGGAGGGAAGTTGGAAGGTGGACTGGAGGAGGAGGACAAGGAGGAAGGCTGGTAGTGGAAGAGGGAGGCTGGGAGGTGAATGGAGGAAAATAAGGAGGGAGGCTGATGACAAAGGGCTAAGCCACCAAGATGTCACTGCACAGCAGCGGCTGGCAGGGCTGGCTCCATGGACGTCTGGGGACAGCACCCCTGGCCCTGCCACAGGAGAGGGCGGTGGGCAGGACAGGGAGGCACGGGTTCTCACACTTGTGGCCTGCCTCTGTCTCCCCCTGGAGGCGGCTCCCAGCCCCAGCGGGAAAGCCAGGCAGGGAGCCCCAGGACCCGCTGAAATGGCCTCTCCTGGACACCCTCAGGCCTGGGAGAGCCTCTCCGTCACCGAGCAGCATTTCACCTTCCTGAGCGAGCTTCCACCCTCCATCCAGGCGGTCTTCCTGTACCACTCACCAGACAGGTAAGATTCCGTTCCGCCCGACCCAGCCTGTGGAGAAGGCCGGCTGCCCACGGCCCAGCCTCACCGCCAGCCGAGCATGGACAGACAGGTCCAGGGCCCCGAGATGTCCCTCTCTGATCCTTCTGGGAAAGGCCAGAATTTGCTCTGTCACAGCCAGGCCAGTGTGTTGGGGGTGGGGGGCGTCTCCGTGGTGGTCCTGGAACACAAGGTCACCACTGAGACGGCACGGACAGGAGGCGCGTGTGGGCGGCTCTCGTGGGATCCAGGCCTGAAGGGTGGAGGGCGGTCTCACCCTGGCAGCGCCCCCCTGGGGCACGCTGACGTGCCGGGCCCATCTGGGACCCACGGGCCTTGAGACGCCTTTTCCAGGGCTGGCTGGCGACTGTGCTCAACCCACAGGACCCGACTGTATGCCGCTGCCTACGAGAAGCCCAAGTTCACGCCCTCGGCCAAGGGGAAACTGACGCAAGTGAGCGGTGAGCTGGGGCCTGGGGCGGGATGGCACGGGAGTGACTGCCCCTGCTGTGGGCCTCGCACTTCCCGCTGGCCCCACTTCTGGAGGAGAAGGCCTTCCCTCGAGAAGCTCCAAGCACACACCTGGCCATGAGGAAATGTAGGCTCTGCAGGAGCCAGACGTAGTGCCAGGGTCTGCCCCACACTGTCCCGGCTCGTCCTGCAGCAAGGCCTGCCGTCGGGAAGGGCTGGGCTGCGTCTGAACCCTGCCCAGCAGCTCGGCACAGCCCTGGGTCTCCACAGGCCACTGCAAGGTGATGAGGATGACTGTGAGCCCAGCAGCCTTCTCAGACGTGCTGGCCAGCTTCCATCACTTCCGGAAGCTGACCCAGACCCAAGCTCAGGTACGCAGCACACCTACACACCTGCCACCGGGGCTTCAGAAGGCACACGTGGGCTGGGAGAGCAGGACCCTGGGCGGGGGTTGCCAGGCCCAGTGTGGGCCACTCTCTCTGGGCTGAGTCTGACTCTGGAGGGGCCCTGGCAGCCTCTGTCCACTGCACCAGCTGGCCTGTAGGTTGGAACCCCCGTGTTATCATCAGAGGGAATAAGAGGTCTCTGGGGTCTCAGGATGGCCTCCAGAGCACTGCTGGGAGGCCTGGGACTGCAAGAGCCAGGGGTGTATGGAGACTGACTGCATCTACACCCTCTAGACTCTCCAAAGGCAGAAGCCCAGTCCTTCCCTGAGTCTACCTGCTTGCTCAACTGCGTGGAGTCGTGTAGGGTCCTCTCACACACTTGATGACAGGCTCTGGTTTGTGTTGGTACAGAAATTGGAGGCCTTGCCTGATAAAGAGAGACACCTCTGTCTACAGAGGCTCCACAACCTGCTGGAGAGCATGGACAACTACCTGCGGCCCATGTTTCCCCTGCTCAACTTTCCAGAAGTCAGGTACTCCATGGGCTCCCTTCTGGAGGCTGTGGTGGGGCCACAGGCCTCCTCTTGTGCAAGGTATGAGCCTTCCTCTTACCCAGCTGAGGGCATTATGCTGAGGGATAAAGGTTGTTCCTTGGAGCCTGGCAGATGGAGGCCAGCTCCAATCCAGGCCTCCAGATAGAGTGCCTGAGTGAGCTGAGACCATGGTTGGTCACTTTCCTGGGATCTCATGCCACCTGAGGTTTGTGTCTGGACTGTGGCACCCAGGACTCACTGGATGAAGGTGCCTTAGCCTGTCCCAGTGCCCTCTGTCAGTGAATGGACCTCCGGGGAGACGCCCGGGCACACTCTGCCTGAGACCATAGCTTTGACTTTCAGAATTCCGGTTCCTGTGCTTGTGGCTGATCCAGGGAAAACAAAGGGCAAAGAGAAGGAGAAGGAGAAGAAAATGTCTAATGCAACCGGTAGGTGGCAGGTGGCGCAGACCACAGAAGTGTGGGAAGAGGTGGGCTGTGAACAGCTTCTCAAGGAAAGCTGAAGGGGGCCACGCGTCCAGCCAGCAAGATGCAGGTGTGGACACAGTCTGTGGCCGTGTGATCTGGGGTTTCCCTGCATGCCAGCTGAGGAGACCTGAAGGCCCCGCACATAGTTGATGGCCATTATCTGGGAGAGAAAGTTGGATAACATGGCTGCCGCCCTCGGAGGCCAGCAGTCAGTGACGACCCCCTGTGCGCTTGCCAGTGAGAATAGATGGGTCTCACCCTATGTCAGAGATGAAGCTGGCTCCCACCCAGGTGGGCATCCCAAGTGACAGAGGAAGCCATAAAGCTTCTAGAAAGGATGAATTGTCTCCCAGGGGTAGGCGGCAGCTCCCTGCACCCACATGTGGTTTCTGTTGGCCTTAAGGCCTATGGCTACTTGCAGTGGGCACCCCTGTGCTTCTGACTCGACACACAGGAAAATGCAGGGATGTGCTCAAAGCATGCGCCCAGGATGTTAAGGAAGTACCAGGTTCCTTTTTCTTTCCTGGAATCTTCGAGTTTCCTAACCTCTCTTTTTATAAAGGGCAATTTCAATAATTTTCATCTTGCCTTTGTATCTCCCATAAGAAATTAATCCAGTACACAACTAAGGGGGTTGTGACAACATAACCCTTCAAAAAAAAAAAATAAAAAGAGCTTTGACTTCCCAGAGTGCGAGTGCTTCCCTGACCAGCCTCGCTGCCTGTGCAGGGAGACACCGGGCCCAGGCACTGCCAGCCACAGGGGGTTAGACCAGATGAGAGGCCCCAGCTCAACTGCATTTCAGTCCTAAAAATGGCCATGATTCCAATAAGGAAGAAACTGCTGATATAAAGCAAACGTAGTTTGCTTTGTGAATGAAGAAAATCCAAGGAGAGAGGGTGGTGTCATTCAGAGCACCAGTGCAGCCAGGCTCTTCCCAGCAGGCAGCAGCCGGGTCTGCTCCACAGTCAGGCCTTCCTGTGGCTCCCTGGGCGCCTCACAGGCACCCAGGCTCTGCGTGCTGGACACGTGTCCACCCTGGGGCAGTCACATGGGATGGGTGTGCCCCCCCCACACCACTGTTGGGGGTGAGTCCCCCTGGAATGTACGCTGCCATTGTTTCCCTGTTCACAGCTCAGGTGGAGACTGTGGACACAGTCCTGATTGTAGACAGGCACCTTCTGGAACTGCCACTGGAAGGCCTCTCCGTGTTCAACCTGGGGACCACCCAGTCCCTGTCCCGAGAATTCTCCCTCCAAATGCTGAGCAACCGCCTCCGGAAGGAGGAGCCAGGTAGGAAGTGACTTCCGCCTGGAGTCAAAATCATGGCAGGAGCAGAGCAGAGCGTAGGGAGGGGCCCGCTGGGCCCTTCGTCCATCCTTGGTGATGTGGTAGAGATACAAAGCACACACCCTCCAGCGGCCACCAGAAACCACCCGAGCCCCTAGCTAAGAAACCAGAAACCAGACGATGCGAGTGGGTGAGTGCAGGGCTACCCCACCGAGCATGCAGAGACACTGCTGCCACGGCAACCCCGACTCTGCAGACAAGGAAGAGAACGTGCCAGCCGCTTTCCAACCTGACAGCAAACAGACCCAGACGCTGAGCCGTCTGCACGGCCCGGCAGGCCGGAGAGGGCCCATCAGAGGCTGCCTGTGTCCCTGGGCACACTAAACCAAGGGAAAGGCGCCCACGGGAAGGGCTGCCAGCCAGCTGCCCACAGACCCCTGGGGACGGCTGGGGGGAGGGGTGGAAGCCCTTGTCCCCTTGCTGGGGCGTGGGGAGTTGGAGGGCGGGCTACCCCAGGACATGCACACAGACACGTCAGAGCTCCCCTCCCAGCCCATTCCAGGGACCCCATGAACCATTGAGAAATGATTTGTGTTGACTTTCTGGGAATGGGAGTGGGCAGTTCTTATGGTTGAATTGTCGTGCACACACTGCAGTGAAGAATTGAGTGGCACTTGGTGCAGACTGCTGGCTCATAGCTTCCCATCTTGTCTACCACAGAAAGTACCATGAAAAAGGAGGCGAAAAGGAAAGACATGAAGAAGAAAGGGAAAAGGGGTGGAAAGGTAGGCGTGCAGAGGGCCTGGGGCTGCTCTGGGGCTCAGGCCCTTGAGTTCTGACTGCCAAGGCCAAGGCCTCAGGCTAGTGGTCTCCCTTGGCTAAAGGGAGTTGGCCAAGGCCCACCGGAGTGGGACAGCCCAGCCGAACCCCACCCAGTGCCTCTACCCTAGAGCCACGAACCTTGTGTGTTACAGGGCAGCCCCCCCCGCATAATCCCTCCAAACTGCATCATCATCCTCTCCGACAGCTTCAAGTGTATCCTTTGACACCATTGTGGCCCTGTCCTTCCATGCTCCTTCCGGCCCATGCTCCTGTTCCTCCATGCTCCTGATCCTCCATGCTCCTGTCCCCCCCCCATGCTCCTGTTCATCCATGCTCCTGTTCCTCCATGCTCCTGTTCCTCCATGCTCCTGATCCTCGATGCTCCTGTTCCTCCAAGCTCCTGATCCTTCATGCTCCTGTTCCTCCATGCTCCTGTCCCCCCCATGCTCCTAATCCTCCATTCACCTGATCCTCCATGCTCCTGATCCTCCATGCTCCTGATCCTCCATGCTCCTGTTCCTCCATGCACCTGTTCCTCCATGCTCCTGTTCCTCCATGCTCCTGTTCCTCCATGCTCCTGTTCCTCCATGCTCCTGATCCTCCATGCTCCTGTTCCTCCATGCACCTGATCCTCCATGCTCCTGATCCTCCATGCTCCTGATCCCCCCATGCTCCTGTTCCCCCCATGCTCCTGATCCTCCATGCTCCTGATCCTCCATGCTCCTTTTCTTCCATGCTCCTGTTCTTCCATGCTCCTGTTCCTCCATGCTCCTGATCCTCCATGCTCCTGTCCCCCCCATGCTCCTGATCCTCCATGCTCCTGATTCTCCATGCTCCTGATCCTCCATGCTCCTGTTCCTCCATGCTCCTGTTCCTCCATGCTCCTGATCCTCCATGCTCCTGTCCCCCCCATGCTCCTGATCCTCCACGCTCCTGATCCTCCATGCTCCTGTTCCCACCCCATGCTCCTGATCCTTCATGCTCCTGATCCTTCATGCTCCTGATCCTCCATGCTCCTGATCCTCCATGGTCCTGTTCCTCCATGCTCCTGTTCCTCCATGCTCCTGTTCCTCCATGCTCCTGATCCTCCATGCTCCTGTTCCTCCATGCACCTGATCCTCCATGTTCCTGATCCTCCATGCTCCTGATCCCCCCATGCTCCTGTTCCCCCCATGCTCCTGATCCTCCATGCTCCTGATCCTCCATGCTCCTTTTCTTCCATGCTCCTGTTCCTCCATGCACCTGTTCCTCCATGCACCTGATCCTCCATGCTCCTGATCCTCCATGCTCCTGTTCCCCCCCATGCTCCTGATCCTCCATGCTCCTGATCCTCCATGCTCCTGATCCTCCATGCACCTGATCCTCCATGCTCCTGATCCTCCATGCTCCTGTTCCCTCCCATGCTCCTGTTCCTCCATGCACCTGATCCTCCATACTCCTGATCCTCCATGTTCCTGATCCTCCATGCTCCTGTTCCTCCCCCCATGCTCCTGTTCCTCCATGCTCCTGTTCCTCCATGCTCCTGTTCCTCCACGCTCCTGTTCCTCCACGCTCCTGTTCCCCCCATGCTCCTGTTCCTCCATGCTCCTGTTCCTCCATGCTCCTGTTCCTCCATGCTCCTGTTCCTCCATGCTCCTGATCCTCCATGCTCCTGTTCCTCCATGCTTCTGTACCTCCATGCTCCTGATCCTCCATGCTCCTGTCCCCCCCCATGCTCCTGTTCCTCCATGCTCCTGGTCCTCCATGCTCCTGATCCTCCATGCTCCTGATCCTCCATGCTCCTGTTCCTCCATGCTCCTGTTCCTCCATGCTCCTATTCCTCCATGCTCCTGATCCTCCATGCACCTGATCCTCCATGCTCCTGTTCCTCCATGCTCCTGTTCCTCCATGCTCCTGATCCTCCATGCTCCTGTTCCTCCATGCTCCTATTCCTCCATGCTCCTGTTCCTCCATGCTCCTGATCCTCCATGCTCCTGTTCCTCCATGCTCCTGTTCCTCCATGCTCCTGTTCCTCCATGCTCCTGATCCTCCATGCTCCTGTTCCTCCATGCTCCTGTTCCTCCATGCTCCTGTTCCCCCCCATGCTCCTGATCCTCCATGCTCCTGTTCCTCCATGCTCCTGTTCCCCCCCCATGCTCCTGATCCTCCATGCTCCTGTTCCTCCATGCACCTGTTCCTACATGCTCCTGATCCTCCATGCACCTGTTCCTCCATGCTCCTTATCCTCCATGCTCCTGTTCCCCCCATGCCTCTGATCCTCCATGCTCCTGATCCTCCATGCTCCTGATCCTCCATGCTCCTGATCCTCCATGCTCCTGTTCCTCCATGCTCCTGTTTCTCCATGCTCCTGATCCTCCATGCTCCTGATCCTCCATGCTCCTGTTCCTCCATGCTCCTGTTCCTCCATGCTCCTGATCCTCCATGCTCCTGTTCCTCCATGCTCCTGTTCCTCCATGCTCCTGTTCCCCCCCATGCTCCTGATCATCCATGCTCCTGATCCTCCATGCTCCTGTTCCTCCATGCTCCTGTTCCTCCATGCTCCTGTTCCCCCCCATGCTCCTGTTCCCCCCCATGCTCCTGATCATCCATGCTCCTGTTCCTCCATGCTCCCGTTCCTCCATGCTCCCGTTCCTCCATGCTCCCATTCCTCCATGCTCCCATTCCTCCATGCTCCCGATCCTCCATGCTCCCGTTCCTCCATGCTCCTGATCCTCCATGCTCCTGATCCTCCATGCTCCTGTTCCTCCATGCTCCTATTCCTCCATGCTCCTGTTCCTCCATGCTCCTGATCCTCCATGCTCCTGTTCCTCCATGCTCCTGTTCCTCCATGCTCCTGTTCCTCCATGCTCCTGATCCTCCATGCTCCTGATCCTCCATGCTCCTGTCCCCCATGCTCCTGTCCCCCCCCATGCTCCTGATCCTCCATGCTCCTGTTCCTCCATGCACCTGTTCCTACATGCTCCTGATCCTCCATGCACCTGTTCCTCCATGCTCCTTATCCTCCATGCTCCTGTTCCCCCCCATGCTCCTGATCCTCCATGCGCCTGATCCTCCATGCTCCTGATCCTCCATGCTCCTGCTCCTCCATGCTCCTGTTTCTCCATGCTCCTGATCCTCCATGCTCCTGATCCTCCATGCTCCTGTTCCTCCATGCTCCTGTCCCCCCCCCCATACTCCTGATCCTCCATGCTCCTGTTCCTCCATGCTCCTGTCCCCCCCATGCTCCTGATCCTCCATGCACCTGTTCTTCCATGCTCCTGTTCCCCCCCATGCTCCTGATCCTCCATGCTCCTGATCCTCCATGCTCCTGATCCTCCATGCTCCTGTTCCTCCATGCTCCTGTTTCTCCATGCTCCTGACCCTCCATGCTCCTGATCCTCCATGCTCCTGTTCCTCCATGCACCTGTTCCTCCATGCTCCTGATCCTCCATGCTCCTGTTCCTCCATGCACCTGTTCCTCCATGCTCCTGATCCTCCATGTTCCTGTTCCTCCATGCTCCTGTCCCCCCCCATACTCCTGATCCTCCATGCTCCTGTTCCTCCATGCTCCTGTCCCCCCCATGCTCCTAATCCTCCATGCACCTGTTCCTCCATGCTCCTGTTCCTCCATGCTCCTGTTCCTCCATGCTCCTGATCCTCCATGCTCCTGATCCTCCATGCTCCTGATTCTCCATGCTCGTGTTCCTCCATGCTCCTGATCCTCCATGCTCCTGTCCCCCCCCATGCTCCTGATCCTCCATGCACCTGATCCTCCATGCACCTGTTCCTCCATGCTCCTGTTCCCCACCATGTTCCTGTTCCTCCATGCTCCTGATTCCATGCTTGTGATCCTCCATGCTCCTGTTCCTCCATGCTCCTGTTCCCCCCCTATGCTCTTGATCCTCCATGCTCCTGATCCTCCATGCTCCTCTTCCTCTATGCTCCTGATCCTCCATGCTCCTGTTCCTCCCATGCTCCTGATCCTCCATGCTCCTGATCCTCCATGCTCCTGTTCCTCCATGCTCCTGTTCCTCCATGCTCCTGATCCTCCATGCTCCTGATCCTCCATGCTCCTGTTCCTCCATGCTCCTGATCCTCCATGCTCCTTTCCCCCCCCATGCTCCTGAACCTCCATGCACCTGTTCCTCCATGCTCCTGTTCCCCACGATGTTCCTGTTCCTCCATGCTCCTGATTCCATGCTTGTGATCCTCCATGCTCCTGATCCTCCATGCTCCTGTTCCTCCATGCTCCTGATCCTCCATGCTCCTGATTCTCCATGCTCCTGATCCTCCATGCTCCTCTTCCTCTATGCTCCTGATCCTCCATGCTCCTGTTCCTCCCATGCTCCTGATCCTCCATGCTCCTGATCCTCCATGCTCCTGTTCCTCCATGCTCCTGATCCTCCATGCTCCTGTCCCTCCATGCTCCTGATCCTCCATGCTCCTGTCCCCCATGCTCCTGTCCCCCATGTTCCTATTTGTCCTTGACCCCAGTCCAGTCATCGTGGATCCCTACAAAGAAGCCCGTTGCATAGGTGGGTGCCTCTGGTGGCCTCCTAGGCCTCTGAGCCACTGCTCGGGGCTCCCAGGGTCTGGCGGCCCCAGCAAATATCGCCTGCTGGCAAATCTGTTTCAGAATCCATGGACCCTGTTTTTGTGACCCAGGAAATTTTGGAAAAGTTTGGAGAATCGTTTACTGAACAGTGGGAGGGATTCCTAGGCGGCCAGAGCTTCCCAAGGTTTGGATCGGGCTTCCGAGGAGGCTGCTGCTCAGGGGCAGCAGACCAGGCTCCTCCCCCGCTCAGGCTCAGCCAGGGGCCTGGCCTCAGGGGCCAGGACAGAACCCCAAGGCCCCAGACAGGTAGCTCAGCGAGGGGTCTCTAGGACCGGCCAAGTCCCCCCCCCCCCCACTGCTCCCTTGGGCATGCTGCCCGCCCTTGGTCTGTCTGGATGGACATGAGTGGGCTTTCAGGGACGGGGGTGGTGGGCACACCACAGGAGATGCCCAGGGCAGGACTGATGGAGCAAGGGGCCGTGGGGGGGCGGGAGCCCTACGACCCGTCTCCCTTCCCTGGGCACCATTGTGTGCGGGGCCCTCAGGGAAACCCCTGTACCAGCTTTCAGGGCTTGGCTCAGCCCTCTAGCAATCTGCTCCTGGGCAGAGGTTGGCTCTTGAGGTGTTGGTGAGTGTTGGGGGCCGTGTACAGGTGGCAGGAGGCAGCTCCGCACCGAGCACTGAGCACTGAGCGTGCACTGTGGCAGTGCTCGCGGGCGCAGCCTCTGAACGCCCACGGCTCTCCCCCTGCAGCCAGGCCGACTGGGAGCAGGTCCTGTCCAGCTGCAGTGGCTTCTTCTTCTATGGGATGGAGACCTTCCTGGCACACATACTGGTGGAAAGACTGGCCGCCATGAATCTGCAAGGCAAGGACCCTCCCTCCTTTGCCAAACACCTCCCGGCCCTTGAGGGCACAGGAGAATGCACCCGCCCCAGCAGGGACTGCTGTCCTCAGATCCCACCTCACTTCAGAGACCTCAGTTTCCATTTCGCTTGCTTGCAAGCATGGGAGGGGTGTTGAGTGAGGTGCAGGTCACTTCTCAGCCTGGGGTCACTTCAGCCAGGCCTTGGGGTGCCAGCAGCTGTTCCCCCAGCATGCCTGCAGGCTTCCCACAGCCGGCAGAACTGCAGTAGGAGCTCTGGCCCTGTGCACATTTCCTCACCTCCTGCAGCCTGGCCTCTGTGCACGCTGGGGCCAGGGCATGCAGCTGCTGAACAGTGGCTTTCTCTGCAGAGTGCCAGCTGATGGTCTTGCTGGACCAGACGACTTCCTACAGGAGCCGGCGGAGGAAGGCAGAGACCTCTGAAAGCAAGAGGTGCCCGATGTCCCTGCTGTACGGGCAGGAGGCTGGGACCAGGAGGGCTTCCGGGGTGGGCAGGGACCTTGCACCTCCCCATGCCAGCATCCACAGATGCCAGATGAAGTTTACAAGCCCCCAGAAATGCCATTTCTTATTAAATGGCACTTCATGCTGTAGGCGAAATTATTGCAGAACTGTAAGGCTGTGTTCCTGGAACTCGTGGTCTGGTCTGTGGGTGGGGTGGAGCGAGGGGGGCCTGCCAGGGACCCTGGGTGCCCACCAATGGCAGCTGGCCCCACAGCAAGGTGCAGTCCTCCTTGGATAAGCCCATTGAGACCGCCATCCTTCTGAGCCTGGTGGGAGTCAAGAGCCTCATAGCTAACCAGTGGCCAGCGGTGCTGCAGGACAATGCGTGGAGGGCCAGCCTCCTGTGGGAGAGTAAGTTCCTGGGTCCCGCAAGGCTGCGGCCATGGCCCATGGAGGGGCTGCCCCGCCTCGACCGGCTGTGTCCTCGACCTGCTTGAGGCCCACCTAAGGGGCTGCTCATGTCCTAGACCTGCTGCCCGTTGGCAAGACAGTTGGGAGAACAGTCCATCTCCTGCAGAAGATGAAACACAGTGAAATGGCCGGCAAGGGTAAGGCAGAAGCCCCCGTGCAGTTTGTCCTCAGGGCTCTGCGGGGCAGGGTAATGCTGCCGCTTTTGCAGAACAGGGCCCCTGGGACATGAGCTCAAGGGGGAAAGCCTTGCAGTAATCTTCTAGTTAGCTCTCAGCGTGAGCTGAATGGCTTGGTTACATGGCGGGACACGGTGGGAAGCTTGTTGAGCCTCCTCACAGCACTGTCTTGTGAAAAGGAGACGTGTTTGTACCAATCACAGGCCTTCTGCGGGGCCTCTGGGAAGTCCTGGGCAGAAATGGCTTCAGGGTCATCTATAGTCCACTAGGCTTGTGATGGAAAGCCCGACGCATGCCCTCTGAAAGGCAGAGCTGGAACAGTGCCTTCCAGAGCCAGGCTTGTGCTTCCACGGCAAGCAACTGTGTTGCTAGGTAGCTTCCTCCTCGGGTTCTCCATGGAGAGCTCGAAGCCAGGCACGAGGTCAGTCCAGCCAGTTGCTTGGCTGTCAGTCCTTTGCTTAGGATAGTCAGGAAAATGACCAGCTGTCAATGTGGAAGTCAGATTGGCCTGGCTCCCAACGTGTTAGGCAACATAGATTCTAAAATAGATGTTAAAAGGTTTGCTTTCAATAAAAGCCTATCATGAACCTTCATGGTCGGTAACAGTGCGCTCACAGTGCACGACTCCTCTCGAGGCAATGGAAAGACGGACGTCCTCACAGATGAGGACCGGATCTGGCATAGACTTGTGCCACGCAGAGCACCCAGCTTGCTGCTTGGCAATGGACGGGGGGCATGCGAGGCGGGCGCAGGACCAGGCCTCTAACACCGAGATCTGAGCGGAAGTGTGAGCCCGAGGCTCAGGAGGGAGTCCGCCACCTCCCCACATGACTGAGCAAGGGCACTGCTGGCAGCACAGAGGCCCGAGCCCAGTCTCTGGTCCTAACTGCGCCAGAACCTTGTGGCCAGAGGGGAGGGACTGGGCTCAACCAGAGCGGACAGTTCCACCGTTGCCAGCAGCAAAGCCGTAGTTTCTGTGCCCTGACAAGAGAGGCAGCGTGGTAGTGCTGGGCACAGGGCGAATCCCCTGTGACCTCACTTTGCGTCTGGCTCACTGGCAGAGCTAGGAGTGCTGCCTCTCCCTTTCTGTGCCCCTCCCCGTCCCCTCCTCCCAGCCCTGGCCTCCCTTCCCGTCCCCTCCTCCTGGCCCCTCCTCCCAGTCCCGTTCCCCCCCCCATCCCCTCCTCCCAGCTCCCCATCCTCCCACAGCCCCCCCATCCCTGTCCCCTCCTCCCAGCCCAGTCCCCATTCCCCCCATCCCCTCCTCCCAGCTCCCCATCCTCCCACAGCCCCCCCATCCCTGTCCCCTCCTCCCAGCCCAGTCCCCATTCCCCCCATCCCCTCCTCCCAGCTCCCCATCCTCCCACAGCCCCCCCATCCCCGTCCCCTCCTCCCAGCCCAGTCCCACCCCAACCCTCCCTGTCCCACTCCCTCCTCTCCTCCTAGTCTCTAACAGAGCTGGACCTGTGCCAGACAGCCCTTCAGCTTACCCTCTCACCTCCACAGAGGAGCTTCCAACCAACGGCAAGGAGGAGGAGGAGAAGTCCTCCTGGGAGGAGTCTCTAGACCAGGAGCCGCACCCCATGGCCCTCAGCCTGGTTCTGTATGGGCTGCCCCACCTGGCCATCCTGTGATTCCTCCTGGAGCTGCCGCCCCGCCTGCCCCCCCCCCCCCCGCCCTGCCCGAGCACAGACCTGCTCCATCCACGGCACCTGGTCCTAAACTTCAAATCAGGTGTCCGGCCCAGGCTTCTGTTCAGCCTCATAATAAGGAAAGTTGTCAGACTGCACTTTTGGTGTTGTTGGGTTTTAGTAAACAAGAGCAAACCTGAGGTGTGGTTTCTATGGACTCCACATGCTGGGAGCTGGGGGCTCTGCCCCCCAACTTCGAGTGGTGTCAAAACTGAAAAGAGGACACTGCCAGGGTCGGGGGCACACCACTCAAGGAAACTTCTGGTGCAAGGAGCTCCTAGACATGGGTGTGCCTGCCAGCCAAGTACACAGGGAGCACTTCTAGAAGGGAGTCTCCTGTCTGCCCCAGGGCTGCCTGCCTGCAGGCCCGGGAGGGGACATACCTGCAGGCAGTCTCCCTGCACATCCGTGAATTCCTTCCCTGTTGGGCCAGTGTTCTGGCATAGTCCACACACAACTGACCTGTGAGGCCCTGGAGCAGTCTGTGCCCTCCCTGGACACCAGTGGCACCCCAGTCAGAAACGGAGAGGGAAGGGGACGGTCCCGCAGGGCCAGAGCTGCATGGCCCGGTGACTGGGTGGATAGGGATCTCCCCTTCTGTTGTGAATTACACAACTAGGCAGGCTCAGAGGTGGCAAGGGGGAGGCCAGCTGGGCTCCAGCGGCTCACGCTTGTCATCTGAGCTCCTCAGGAGGCTGAGGTCTGGGGATCCTGCCAGCTCAGGCAGGAAAGTCCATGAGACACCACTAACCAGGAGGAGGAGGAGGAAGAGGGAGGAGGAGGAGGGAGGAGGAGGAGGAGGAGGAGGAGGAGGAGAAGGAGATGCAGCAGAAGCAGAAGCAGAAGCAGCTGCCACCTCTGCCAGAAGTGGAGCTAGCTATGATTCAAGTCTAGAGTACTTGCTTGAGCAAAATTGCTCAGGGACAGTGCCCAGGCCCTGAGTTCACACCCTATTACTAACATCTTGTGGCTCATGGTTGTGGACTGGTTGGCAGAGTTCCAAGCTGGTCCAGCGCTCCGGCAGGGTCAGGTCAGGCTCCACACTCTCCTAGTGATGCGGCTGGATGGGGGACACATACGCCTCACAGAACGTCACATGGGCCCTTCCTTCTGGGTTCAGGTGAATGCACAGGACAGCTGCTGGGGTGGGGGCTCTCCACAGCATTGTCATAAAGGAGATGGCCCTTCCCACCTTCGCTGCTTTCAGGAGCTGAGGGATAAGCGCCAGGATTTCCTGGGTCAGGATGCAGTCAGAACCAATCAGAAAAGCATTACGGGGGTCGGGGGCCTCTTCTGCACACACAGGAGTGCGGCGATCCACAGACCCACAGGCCAGAAGCCATGGGGCCCAATGCTGAGGATCCTATAGGGTTGCCACCTCGCCAAGTTCATCTGTCCCTGGAGTTTCCTTCGTGCCCAGTCTGTCATGTCATTAGCAGGCAAAGCAACACAGTGGGTCTGAGGCTAGAGGTGGTGGGTAGCTGGCAGCTGGCTCTGTGGCTGAGCAAGGACGCGCTTCCTGCCAGGATGGCGAGATCATGCTGCTCAGAACAGCAGGCCACACTTCCCAGCCACGGAAAGGGCAAGCACAGGAGCAGAGGAACCACTGTGCGCCCCTGCAGCTCCGGTGCGCCTGCAGTTAACCCCTCATGAAAAGCTCAATGCACATCTGAAAACACTGAGAGGGTGATGGTGACCATTCTGATTTTTTCCTTTTTTTTTTTTATCAAATATATAGTATACTTGTTCCGGTTTAAAAAAAAAAAAAGCTAACTAATGACCAGGGAATAAATTCCAATCAGAGCAGCACTGGAAATATGAGCTTTCTTGTACAAAGATGTTGGCATCCACCCAAACAACAAGAATAAAAGCTTCTGAAGATATTTCATCTGCAGCACCCATCTCTCACCACACGCCGGCCTGCTCAGGGGAGAAATGCTCTTCCATGTACCAGAGGCTTTAAAATAACTTTCTGAATTATGTCCCAGCAACATAACAAATCACATTATCAATTAGCTTCTGTAGCACAAGTGGCATTCTGTAATATATTCAAGCATGAAAAAATTGCATAGGTGAAATTTATGTAACCCTAAAAATGATAAGGAGAAAAAAAGATCGCGGGGGATTTATTGGTAATAATGGGAGACAGGATGTAATTCTGGCGGTGGATGGCCCCGGGAAAGGGCGTCCAGTTCTCAAGTCATGCTGAGAGACGAGGCAGGCCGGTGAGGGGCTGGGCGCAAGGCCCGGGGCGTGGAGACCTCCACTGCCGGCATCAGGTGACCCGGTGTGGGGGTGGGCGTCCGGCCGAGGTGGACCTGCCTGCGGGAGGCCTGGAGGGAGCCCCAGCTCAGCAGCCCAGAGCTTACCCGCCCCAGGCAGCTGTCAGGACACCCCAGCCGGCGGAGCTAGGGCGTGTGACCTTGAGCCCCGTCTTTCCCCCTGGAAATGCACACATCTGGACTCAGGCCAGAAGAGGACCAGTGGTCCCTGACAAGGCCAGGGGCTGGCCTGAGGCCTGACTCAAGTCCAGAGACACCTGGGGACCTGTTTTCAAGGTGACTGCCTCTCCCAGGCTGACCTCGCACTCTGCTCTCCAGTTATCTTGTAAAAAAGCCCATTGTTTCGAGATTCACATAGTGAAAGTTTCTGTATCTTAAAGGTTTCGGGCTGGGAGTTTGGCCTAGTGGTTAAAGTGCTTGCCTAGCATGCACGAAGACCTGGGTTCCATTCCTGGGTACCACATAAAAAAAAGCCAGAAGTGGTGCTGAGGCTCAAGTGGTAGAGCTCTGGCCTTGAGAAAGTCCAAGGACAGTGCTCAGGCCCTGAGCTCAAGCCCAGGACTGGAAAAAAAAAATAAAAGTAAAATAAAGGGTTTTTTTTGTTGTTTTTTTTTTACTAACAAGATATTTTATTATAGGAAACTTGGAAACCCCAGAGTAGACTAGAGGGAGAGAGCTTCTCTCCTGTCCACGCTGAGGCCCCCGGTGGCTTCCTCCTGGCATTTCCTCACGGCAGGTCGGCCTGTGCCCACGGCCTGCGGTTCTCTCGGTCTCCCCTGACTGGGCTGGGGTGGGCGGGCAGGGATTCCTACTTGAATGTCCTTTCCCTCAGGCTGTGGCCCAAATCCCAATAGCTCAGCACAGAGCCCAGCCTCGGGGTCCAGCCTCCAGCCCCGATGTCCAGGGCTGGCACCCAGCACTGAGGATCACCCAGGCATGACGGAGTTAGGGACTGACCACTGGGGGTCTGAGGGGTTAGGGGGTCTCAGCCTAGTGTGCTGGGCCCTGGGCGGGGCCACAGAGGGCTCATCCTGCACCTTTGCCAACCCAGCCAGGAGCCAGGGCTCAGAGGGTTGGGCCCCACTGTGTCCTCATCCACTCCTCGGTCAGCTGGGCATAACTGAACCAGCTGTTTCTCTCTTCATCATCGTCATACTAAAATGGGAGGACCAAGGGTCACTGAGGTCAGAAAGGTCAGGGAGACCGAGGCGGCGTGTTCTGTCACTACTCTCACAGCCCCAGAGACAGCCTCCTGTCTCCTGCCACCAGCTCCCAGCCCTCCTCTCTCTCGCCCAGCTTCTTAACTCCTCCTCTGCCTTGCAGAAGGCCAGGCCTGGTCCACCCAGACCTGGGTGACCTCAGGTCACTGCAGGTCACCTCCTGGCCACCACAGAAACCTCCTGCTGCTCTCACTAACTGCGCAGATGGGGCTCCTGGAGCCTCTGCCTCACCGGCCTGGCCTTCCTGGGGGCAGCCCCCCCCCAGGCCTCCCTCACCCCATCCACCCACCTGCCTGGCCCAGGACTATAAGCAGTGGTACCACAGACTCAGCCAGAGCAGAAGCAGCTTTGGATGAGCTGGATTAAGGAATTAGACAGGTTAATAAAACTAAAAATGCGCACAGACACTTGTATATAAATTTCTATTAAGTTGCCTCATCCAGCTTAGGTCTGTAATAGTTTAATTTTCTGTATTAAATAATTAAAACCCTATTTTCAATTGCTGTGAACAATTGTTTTCCTTAATGATCTTCCTAGAGGAGCCAGTAATTTTACATCTTGTAAAAATGATTAAATAGCATCATTATCCCATATCTCTGAAATATAACTCAGCACCTTCAAGAAAGGCCATTTGTATTCAATTAATACTCCCTTGCATTAAGACACACAATATTACTTCAGGCCAGACGTAACCCTCAGTCCTCTCATTTTAGTATGACGATGATGAAGAGAGAAACAACTGGTTTAATTATGCCATTTCCAACAGAGAAATCAATTTTCGGTACATCTTTACCCCCTAGAAAAGGGGCAGCCCGGCCCTGGGGAAGGGAGGGGCAGGGGGACTGGGGAAGCGGGGGAAGGGGCTTGGGGCTCCCCCTCTGTTATTGAGAACCTGGGGCCTGGGGCCACTCTCTGTGTCCAACTCACAGCCCAAGGTCTCAGCAGTGCTTTGTTCCAGCAGCCTGCCCCTCTTCCACCCACACCCCTGGGGTTCACTGCCTCCCGCCCTGCCAGGCTCTGAGGGACCCTCCAGGGCCTCAGGCCTCGGGAGGCAGCATGGACTGCTGCTTGGACCACTGGATGGAGGGGCGCCCCCAGCCCCCCACAGCACGGCCCAACACTCTCATCTCCTCGTGGAGCCTGGCTCCCCCGGTCCGTGGTCCAGGAGCTGTGACCTGCCTGGCCACCCAATCATAGCAGCACTGGGGCCAATGTAAGGTGATTGTTTGACATTTTTATCACAATTCACCACAGCCAGAGAGAGATGACTAGATTAATACCCCGCTGTCCGCTAATGGCGGGGGTAGAACTGACGGGCCAAATTACAGGCGCTCTTAAACATTATTACAGATTTTAATTCCTGGTGACAAGAGGTGAGAGATGGTGTTGAGATGGCCAGGCGGGACCACCGTCCTCTGCCTGGTTCCCATCTCCCTGGCTGTTCCCCCTGCGGGAGCTGCCTGGGCCGGGGTGACTGGAAGGACAAAAGGATTCCAGCAGCAGAGGAAGCCGGCGGCTCCTCCCGCCTGGAGGCCCCCTGGGCGCGGCTGCTGGCTCAGAACCGTGCCCCAGACCGTGCCCCAGACGTGCTGGGAACCCGGCCGAGCCATGCGGGCCGGGCGGGGCGCCTGGCCTGACCGGGGAGCAGGGGTGTGGAGCAGTCCAGGCAGCTCCAGCTTCTCCAGGTGCACAGCCAGCATGGCCGGCCTCCTCTGGTGACCGTGGAGATCGCTGCCCCTTGGTGGCTGAGCGTGTGCCCGGCAGCCCTGCCCCTTCACAGGACCCCAGCCCGCTCCACGCCTAGCTCCACGCAGCGGGGCTTGCACCTGCTCTGGGCCCCCTTCCTCTTCTCCCCAACTGCTCCCCAACCAGGAAGACTGGAGCTCGAGGGGAAGGGGGGTCCATGGCAGGTCGTCTGTGTGGCCTTCCCCAGGACCCCACAGCAGGAGCAGCCATCTCTGTATGTGCAGATCAAAGGAAGGCTGTAAAAAGGAGTCTTCTTCCTTTCTGGAGGCTGGGATGGAGTGCGATGGCCAGATCTCAGCATCTACTTTGTTCTTAGAAGCAGAGCCCACACAGTAGAGGGAGCCACTGTGAGCTCTCCTCCCTCGCACATGAGCCTCGGAGCACAGGGCTGTGGCAGCCTATCCTGCCCTTCTTGGTGTCCCGACCCCAGGCTGCTTCCTGGAGAGGTGTGAGTTCAGGGTAACACTTGCCCCCTCTCGGTGGAGAGGAGAGAGGGTGGAGGCCACAGTGGGTCCCTGCAATGTGGGTCTATCTCACTATTGCTTCTAATTGGTCCTTTTCTTGGATTGGCTGCTTCCTCTTTGTTTAAAAAAATCAGTGCTATCCTTGAGTGGAAAAGCTCATGGATACGGCCCAGTCCCAAGACTGACAGCAAAGAAGAGGAGGAGGAGGAGGAGGAGGAGAGGGAGGAGGAGCAGGAGGAGGAGGGGGAGGAGGAAGAGGAGGAGGGTTCACTGAGAGCCCTCCCCATTTGGCACTCACCGTTGGGCTGCATGCATGGTGGGTGTGCAGGTGTGTGGGCATTGCATGCATTTTCCATCCTGCATAACCTGTAAGAGGCAGCTGAGTTCAGGCTGTGGGCCTGCCTCCATCTGCAGGGCCTTTGGCCGGGTCCTCAGCCTTTGATTAAAGGGCCAGAGTCCTCCAAGGCAAGTGCAGCTGGACCCAGAGAGGGTGCTGGGCAGGGGGCGGGGTGGGTGTCCTGCAGCCTGGCCACAGGCTCTGCAGCAGATGGGTCTTCTTGTTTATTTTCTCATTCAAGTCTCAAGCCCGGCAGACCTCCTTCTGTGCCCCACAGCAGTTCAGGACCAAGGTGCAGGGCCAGTGTCAGGGCACAGATAGAGGCCACCTGGCCATGGGGGAGGAAAAGCAGGTGTCCTGCAGGAGGAGGGGGGCGTCCATGTCCTCCTCTGTAACTTCAGAACAGGGAGCTCGGCCTGTACCCATCTCCAGGCCTCCACCTCTGGCTCCAGTCCCACAGGGGTTGGGTTCCGTGCGCTCTCAAGCAGCCTTGCCCTTCCGTGGACGCAGCACTGAGGAGCCAGGCTTGTCTTCACCCCTGCTCCAGGAGGGCACCCAATCTTCGGGGGTCACTCTCGGGGACCTGGTCTCACACGCTGGTGTGGGCATGTTGGGCCGCTCTGCCTGCCCCGTCTGTGGGTGTCCTCCACCTTCTCCGTGCTGCAGCAGCGGAAACGGAGCTGGGAGAAAGCACTTGGGTGATCAAGTGGAGGGCCAGCTGCCTCCCCAGCTCCCCGAGGGCTCACCTTCACTCGGTGCCTCTGCTCAGGTCCCAGACCACACCGCAGGCGCGCGTGCTCTGCCGGCCACGGCCTCTGTGTCTGCACTGACCCACAGTCTCAGCATGAGGGCGTCAGGGGACCTGCTGGCTGCTCTGGGGCTGACCCTAGACGGAAGGGCAGGAGCACTCAGGCCGGCCAGGCGTGGGAGTCCTGACCCCAAACCCGGTGCTGGGGGCGGGGCAGAGTCTTTCCTGTCTATCTAGCACAAATCCAAGCCATCTCACCTGCTGGCTGGCATCTCACCTCCAGCCAGGCTCTGCCCAGCTTCCAACTAGCAGGCAGTGGGTATTTCCAGTCCAAGCCTGCCTATTGCATGGCGTTCTACTGGGAGGCCTCAGTGTCCCGGGGGATGTGCTCAGCCTGGCACTCCCAGGTGGGCGCCTCTCACCTAGGGCTGGATGGGACAGGCCACCCTGCCTGCAGAGGGAGCAGGAAAGCTGCCTGGGATGGTAGGGGGCGCCACAGAGCCGCTTGACCAAGCTGAAGCTGAGGTCCAGCAAGCCACACCGTGCAGGCAGAAGCCACCTCTGGTGGGCGCTGAGTGCTCAGATGAGTGTAGACACAGCCTCTCCTGGCCCTTCTGGAGGCTGGGGACTGGGGCGGGCTGGCCTCCATGGAGCCAGCACCAGGGGGCCCTCAACAGGCAGGTGGGAGGGGCTGACAGCTCCGTGTGACCCCGGTGGGTGGACTGTCCTGCCAGAGCCCCAAAGCCTTTAGTCCTCAGCCCAGACCCACCTGCAACCTCTGGGGATGGAGGAGCTGCCCCAGGCTGCAGACAGGACGGCAGTGGAGCTCCCACTCCAAGTACCGCCAAGCTGTGGCCTGAGTCCAGACGTCCTGAGAGGGATGGAGGGGGTTCTCTGTGGGGGAGTCCTCCACGGGGGTCCTCCATGGGAGGGGGTTCTCTGTGGGGGAGTCCTCCACGGGGGTCCTCCATGGGAGGGGGTTCATTGTGGGGGAGTCCTCCACGGGAGTCCTCCACGGGGGGTCCTCCACGGGAGGGGGTTCTCTGTGGGGGAGTCCTCCACGGGGAGTCCTCCACGGGGGTCCTCCATGGGAGGGGGTTCACTGTGGGGGAGTCCTCCACGGGGAGTCCTCCACGGGGGTCCTCCATGGGGGGTTCTCTGTGGGGGAGTCCTCCACGGGGAGTCCTCCACGGGGGTCCTCCATGGGAGGGGGTTCACTGTGGGGGAGTCCTCCACGGGGAGTCCTCCACGGGGGTCCTCCATGGGGGGGTTCTCTGTGGGGGAGTCCTCCACGGGGAGTCCTCCACGGGGGTCCTCCATGGGAGGGGGTTCTCTGTGGGGGAGTCCTCCACGGGGAGTCCTCCACGGGGGTCCTCCATGGGAGGGGGTTCATTGTGGGGGAGTCCTCCACGGGGGTCCTCCACGGGGGTCCTCCATGGGAGGGGGTTCATTGTGGGGGAGTCCTCCACGGGAGTCCTCCACGGGGGTCCTCCATGGGAGGGGGTTCATTGTGGGGGAGTCCTCCACGGGGGTCCTCCATGGGAGGGGTTCACTGTGGGGGAGTCCTCCACGGGGGTCCTCCACGGGAGTCCTCCACGGGGTCCTCCAGGAAGTCCTCCCCACGCTGCCCTGGGAGGCAGCCCTTGGAGCACTGTGGGGTGAGGCTGGAGTGAGCAGTTGTCAGCACAGAGCTGTGTGACTCTGTCCATCGTCCACCTCCAGGACATGTCCAGCGAGCCCTCCTGCCCCACACGCGAGGACGGAGCTCCAGGACGTGTCCAGCGAGCCCTCCTGCCCCACACGCGAGGACGGAGCTCCAGGACGTGTCCGGAGAGCCCTCCTGCCCCACACGCGAGGACGGAGCTCCAGGACGTGTCCGGAGAGCCCTCCTGGCCCACACGCGAGGATGGACCTTTAAGAAAGAGCTGGAGCCAGTCACGAGCAGGAAGAGATCACGAGCCAGATGGAGTCCCAGGACCCAGGGACAGACCGCTCCTGGTGCAGGGCCCTGGGGTTGATGTGGACCTGGTCAGGAGGGGCTCCTGCGGGCCAATGCGGGCTGCCCACCTCACCTCACCTACCCACCCACTGGCGAGTCAGCCGAAAGCCTTTCCATAAGCCAGTACATGGCCAGTGCTGCTCCACCACCACCGCGGGCCATGGCTGCGGCTGCTGGAGCAGGAACCTTAGCACAAATCTTGTACTGGGCACTCAATTAGCTCGTGTGGCACGTGGTCACCCCCCCCCCCCCCCCCCCGCCCCAGGCCAGGAGGGAGCTCATTACATGGGATTGCACATCTGTGCCCTGGGGAACTAGCACTGGGGTGTGATTTACAGCCTCTTCCTTTTGTCCTTTTCTGAAGGAGAGGAGATTCTCGGCTCTCAGAGAGGAGCTCTTCACTGGTGGGCGTGACCATGCCGGCCAGGCCGGCCGGGCAGCCTGCATCCGCTTGCAGCAGGCCCACCTGCTCTCGCAAGGTGCCTTCTCTGTGGATTAGGCCACGTGGCTCCTGGCCCCGTCCTCCTTGCCACTGGTCAGAGCCGTGCTATGACTTCCAGCCTGGACTCAGAATGCCTGCTGGGTCCCACGTCCCATGTGCCAGGTCCCATGTCTGGGTACAGAGGCTGAAGTGGGATCAAGCCGTCTGGTCAACTCGGATGTGGTGCCTTTCAGATGCTCCGCAAATCATGACAGTAAAGGTGGCCACTCAACAGAGAGGAGGGCACAGGCCAGCTGGCCCAGAGACAGGATGGGGCCTAGGTGTGTCTGGCCTAGTGGCTCATCAGACCTCATGCAGGATGCCCCATCCATCCGTCTGTCCATCCACCCATCCATTCATTCATCCACCCGACCATCCATCCATCCATCCATCCATCCACCCGTGTGTGAGCACCAGACCTCATGCAGGATGCCCCAATCATCTATCTGTCTATCCATCCATCCATCCATCCATCCATCCATTCCTGAGCATCTGACCACCATCACAGAAAGGTTACTCTCAGTCATGGAGTTCAGCACCTGGTGCCCTTGCCCCGTTGAGAGCCGGGGAGCTGAGGACAGCACCCCTCATGTGGAAGCCCTCACCCCACCTCTGAACCTTCTCCCTCTACATGTGGAACCTCAGACTACAGGAGGTGGAAACAGGCAGCCTCACATGGACACTGCACAATGCATGCTGTCCTTTTGCAGAGCTGAGACCAAGCAGGGCGGGCCTCAGAGCTGCTCAGGCCCACGGTCCCTGCTGTGGCCCTGTCAGCCCGGCCTGGCTGCCGTATTTGAGCCTCTGACCAGCAAGATGTGTTTCCACATAGCCATGGTTTCCCTGTCCCAGATGACCCCTGGGTCTGGGGAGGACCCTGGGCAGTGCCCCGGGGCAGGGGCTGCAACCCTGGGCAGCTTCCTGCTGCCTCTTCAGCCACAGCCACAAGTCAGGAGCTGAGTTGTTTGCACTCCAGAATCCTGACCGAGCCTCCATCTGACTCCCAGCACCATTTCTGGAGCCACTCAACCAGAGGCCAGCCGAGGCCGCTCGAGCCCTGCCCCCTGCTGGCCAGCCCCTTCCATGAGAGGGCGCGGGCTTTCTGCTGCTGCCCAGGCCCTGGAGCACCTGCCCTCCTACCAGGACAGGCTTCTGCCCCCCTGAGGTGCTCACAGCACTGCCTAGGACACAGGCCTGTGAGGGGACCCAGGCCACCCACTGTCTCTGCGGCAGGGGCAGATGGACTGAGGTGCAGGAGGGCTGGTGGCTCTGACATCTGTCTGAGGAAGTCAACCTGGCATCATGATCAAAGAAACGTGTCCTCGGGTGAGAAGAATTCCTTCTCCTGAAGCTGCTGCGTTTGTTAAAATACACGGACGACGTTTGCACAGCCACCATCCAGCTACAGGCCCGCAAATTCCAGGGCCGTGGGAGGGGGCAGTGCAGCTCAGGGGCTCTCCCTTCCTAGCCCTGGGACTCCCCAAGCCCTGGCTGCTGACTCGGTTGCATCCTGCCAGGGAGTGGGAGGCCTGTGGCCCTGCCAGCTCCTGCGCGACGCCTTCTTCCTTACCTGGCCCCAGTCTTCCCGGAGCCTGAGGTTCTGTGCTCCCTCGAGGCCCCCCAGGCTCCCTCCCTGGCTCGTTTGGACCTGGGTATCTGGCTGCAGACCCGCTGAGCACAGAGGCTCTGACCTGAGGCCCTGCTGGCTTGGGAGGTGGGCGAGACAGGCCGGCTTCTCTCTTCTCAGTAGCAAGCCGAGGCCTCGGAAACCCCCAGAAGCAACCGTCTTGGCACAGGTTGGCTCCTTCGGCAGCTTTTCCTTTGTTCCCCGAGGGTCCCAGAATGTGGCCCATGCCCAAGGCAGTCAGCTCATGGACTCCTGCCGGGCTCGGCGGCCCAGGGGCCCGGCCCGTCCCGGCGCGGCCCAGCGGGGCCACCAGGGGGCGCGGGGCGCCCCCAGCCTCCCCAGTGCGGCTGGGAAGTGGGTCCGTCCGCCATTCCAAGACAGCCCCTGAGCGCGCGGCGCCAGGCGGCTCGCGGCGTCGCGCGGGGCCGGGAGGGGCCAGGCCCCCGCGAGGGCCTCGGGGCGACTCCAGCCCGCAGGGCGAGGCCGCGGCGGGACCAGTCCCCGCCGACTTTGGGGAACCCAGGCCCCGTCGGGGTCCCCCGCGTCCCGGCCCGCCCGTCGCCGCCCCGCCCCGCCGCAGAGCCGAGGGCCTGGGGCGCCGGGGAACTTCCCTCCGACCCGGAGGTGGCCTCGGAGAATCTTCCGCCCTGAGAGCCGGTCACCGCGGCGGCGGCTGGGACCGCGGACGCCCCGAGGGCGGTGGAGCGGAGTCGGTGCCCGGGAAGTTTAGCCCCAGGCCGGGCCCCTGCGCGGGAGGGCGGGGTCGGGGCGCCGGGCGGGACCGACGCCTGCAGAGCCGCCGCTTCCCGGCTCCCCGCACCCTCAGCTCTGCTCCCCAGGGGACCCCGCGCTCCGGCCCCGCGCCCCGCTCCCTCCGCCCCTGGGCCACTCCGTCCCGCCGCGCCTTCAGGCTGCAGCCGGCGGGCCTGGGGTGCGCAGACGCGAGGTCCCCGCGTACCGGGCAGCGGCCTCGCCGGGGCTCCCAGCGCAGCCAAGGCGCGAAGCCCCGAGCCGGGCGGCGGAACGGACCTCGGCGCGGTGAAGCCGGCTGGGCTGTGGGGTTCAGACCCCGGTCCTCCGGCCCTGCATCCCGGTCCCGCCCCAAGCTCCTCTCCGAGTTCACCTAGGATGGGGGCTCGGCCTCGGGCGTGGTTGCCTCTGGTGAGCCCCGAGGGACCCAACCCAGCCTGGGAACGCCCAGGAGGGGCGATGTGGGGGGCGCGGGCGCGGCGCCTCGGAGTCCGGAGTCCGGGAGCAGCCGCGCCGACCGGGTCCCTCTACTGCGGACCCGGCCCAGCCGGCGGGGACCGCGACCCCCAGGCGCGCGGGGCCGGCGCCAGATCGCGCGCCCAGGGCAGCGCCGAGCGCACAGCCGCCCAAACCCGCCACAGGTGGCTTCCCCGAGGCGGCCTGGTGCAGGAGCTGGTGGCGACAAACCTGACGCTAACCGGAGCAAACGAAAGCGGACGCCGCCGGGGAGTCACGGGGCGGATGCTAGGTCCTGCGTGGCACCAAGACGCCGGGCGTCGTGGTGGAACGGAAGTAAGTCAGGATTAACCAAGCGGTCCAGGTCTGAGAGCCGCCGGCCTCGGCGCGCCGGGCCGGCCTGGCCCCGCGGTCGGTCCGCGCTCCTTTGGGCCCTGGATCCCAAAGGGCAGCGAGCGACGGAGGCCACAGGTGCCACCCGCACCGGAGGACGACACCAGCGACAGCTCGGACGCGGCCCTCCCGCCGGGAAAGCCCCGCGGGACGTGGGCCCCCGCCCTGGCCGGACCATCCGCAGTGAGACTTGCCTGATTTACTCGGGGCAGTTCGTCTCCCCGGCCCGGCCGGCTTCCTCCTCCCCGGGGCGGCCCGGGGTCCCCGCCAGGAGCGCGCGCCCCGCCGCTGGAGACGCCGCCCCGCCCCGCCGTCCCGCGCCGGGCTCTGGGGAGCCGCGGTCGGCGTCCGGCCGTGCGTCCCGGGCTCGTCCCGGGCTCGTCCCCGCGTCGGACGCACTAAGCTGTGGATGCTCCGACCCACAATCTGCATTCTTTCGGGAGATAAAATATGTCGTCGTATTTTTCCCGATTTCCCATTAAAACCTTTGCCTAACTAAACTCCCATCGACGGGATTTATTTCGTCCCGGGGGAGATAAATCAGGGGCAAATTTACAGCCCCGAGGCACCGGCCGCGCTAATGGGCCCTTCATGGAGTGCGCGGGGCTGGGGCGCGCGGACGGGCGGGGCGCTGGCCAATGGCCGGGCCGCCGGAGCCCGCAGCCAATCAGCGCGCGCGCCGCGCCCCGGCCCCGCGGTTATCAGCCCTCCCGTCCCGCGCGGCGCCGCTCCGGCCGTCCCGGAGCCGCCCCGCCGCCGCCGCCGCCGCCGCCGCCGCCGCCGCCGCCCGCGCCCCTCCCGGGGCCCCGCCGCCGCCGCTGCCGCCCAGACCCGCGCCAGAGCCGTCCGCGGGCCGGAGCCGTCGGCGCCCGCTCGGCCGCCCGCGCCACGTGCGAACTTCGCCGGCCGGCGGGAGCGGGCGGCGGCGGCGGCGGCGGGGCCCGAATGGGCGCCCGGGCCGGCGGCGGCGGCGCCCATGGACGCTAACCGCTCGGGCGCGTTCGTCCTGAGCAGCGCGCCGCTGGCCGCGCTGCACAACATGGCCGAGATGAAGACGTCGCTGTTCCCCTACGCGCTGCAGGGCCCTGCCGGCTTCAAGGCGCCCGCCCTGGGCGGCCTGGGCGCGCAGCTGCCGCTGGGCACTCCGCACGGCATCAGCGACATTCTGGGGCGGCCGGTGGGCGCGGCGGGCGGCGGGCTCCTGGGCGGCCTGCCCCGTCTCGGCGGGCTCCCCTCGTCCGCCGGCGTCTACTTCGGGCCCGCGGCCGCCGTGGCGCGCGGCTACCCCAAGCCCCTGGCCGAGCTGCCGGGGCGCCCGCCGCTCTTCTGGCCCGGCGTGGTGCAGGGCTCGCCTTGGAGGGACCCGCGCCTGTCCGGCCCGGGTAAGTGTCCGGCGCGGGGCGCGGCGCGGGGCGGGCGGAGCGCGGGCGGCGCCGGCCGCGCTCACCGCCCTCCTCCGCAGCCCCCGCCGGCGGGGTCCTGGACAAGGACGGCAAGAAGAAGCACTCGCGGCCGACGTTCTCGGGCCAGCAGATCTTCGCGCTGGAGAAGACCTTCGAGCAGACCAAGTACCTGGCGGGCCCCGAGCGCGCGCGCCTGGCCTACTCGCTGGGCATGACGGAGAGCCAGGTGAAGGTGAGCGCGGCGCCGGGGCCCTGCGCCGCCGCCGGGGCCCCCCGCCGCCCGCGTCCCGCGAAGGCCGGGCCCGCGGGTCCGGGCCGCCCTGACGGCCCCTCCGCCCCTCTCCTCCCTCAGGTGTGGTTCCAGAACCGCCGGACCAAGTGGCGCAAGCGGCACGCGGCGGAGATGGCGTCCGCCAAGAAGAAGCAGGACTCGGACGCGGAGAAGCTGAAGGTGGGCGGCTCGGACGCGGAGGACGACGACGAGTACAACCGGCCCCTGGACCCCAACTCGGACGACGAGAAGATCGCGCGGCTGCTCAAGAAGCACAAGCCGGCGAGCCTGGCGCTGGTCAGCCCGTGCGGGGGCGCGGGCGACGCCTCGTAGGCCCGGCCGCCGGCGCCCCGCGTGTACATATATTTTTGCAGAATAAGTTATAGAGCGGGCTCGGCCGGGCGCGGCGCGGGGCGCGGGCGCGGGCGCGGGCGGGTCTTTGTATTATCAATAAATTATTTAACTCGTCCTCGTCGGAGCTGCGGCTCCCCTGGCTGCCCCGCGTGTTTCTTCCGTCCGGAGCGCGGCGCCCGCGGGCGGCGGCTCCCTCCCCGGCCCGGGCCCGTCGGTCCCTCCCCGAAGGCCGGGGAGCTCCCGGCCCCGCGCGCGGGAAGGAGGCGCCTTGGGAAGGGAAGACGCACCGAGCTCGGCCGAGCGCGCAGGTAGGCGCCCCCGCCCCGTCCCCTCAGCCCAGCAGGCGCCCCCGGTGGCCCCGACTGCGGGGTGCGTCCGGGAGGGCAGGCGCTGGACCCCGCGCTCCAGGCAGATTTGATTTCGTTATCTTCAAGAAGCCTGCGCCAGAGCACCAAGTGTTCCGAAGGCACTTGCTAATCCCACTCCTGAAGCGGGCCAGGGCAGCCCGCGGCCCGCAGGCGCCGCCGTCTCCTCGAGGGCGGAAAGCGCTATTCTCATTTAAATTAAGCATCGGGACCAGACGTTCAAAAGGCTGCTGCCCTGGGAGGCAGCTCTGGAGGCTCCCGGCTGAGACCGGCGAGGAGGGGCCCTTTCAGGGCCCCGGCTGAGGAAATGGCTCCTGGCCCCTTGGCAAGGCTGTGTCTCCCTCGCGGAGGCTCCAGCCCAGCGGCCGGCTGTGGCTCCCCGCCCTGAGTTTCCTTGCCAGGAATATGCCCTGGGCTCCCTCCCGAGGCCCACTGGCTGTCTCTCTGTTCCCAGGACTTTTTGGAGCTATTCCGCAGGTGCTTCCCAGCAGATTTAAGTGTGGGCTGTAAGGTGGCTTATTCAATGCAATTAGATCAATTCAAGTTTTCTCTTGGAATGTAGTTTTGAAATGTTTATGAGAAATGTGATAGTCTTTAGTTTTGTTTTGCATTTTTTCCTGTAGCTGAATCCTAGGTGATTGGCTGGTTTTTCGTTAAAAAGAAACTGTGTGTGTGTGTGTGTGTGTGTGTGTGTACATAGGCTGCACTGGAACTCAGGGTCTAGGTGTTATCCCTTAGGTAATTTTTTTTAAGGGTACACTGTGTCTTTTCAGTGAATGAGCCATATCTCAGCTAAGGATAAGACCAGAGGAGTTAATTTCATTTTAAGGTTTCGTTGAAAGCAAATGACTTCTGTAATTCTCTCACAAATGTTGAGGGATAAGCCTTTTTCTTGACAGAGAAGAGTTCAAGGGCTGGTTCCTCTGACAGTCTTTGGCAGTGAAATGCTAGGATTCATGAGCTAAAGCAAAACAACAGGGCACAAGGGGCCACTAGCAGAACTTAGCATTTCAGAGATGGGAAGGGGAGGCTGGAGACAAAGCACCAGGAACCGTTTTCACCAGGACCAATTTTATTGCTTAGGAACCGGGCAGTCTCTTCCAAAGGCCTTCAGAAGAAGGACCCACAGCAGAAACCCAGACAATCTCGGAGTGGTGGCCAGGACGTGGCGTGTTGACAGCACTTCCCCCAGACCGGACCACAGCCTGAAGAACCCAGGCCACCTGCAGACACCCAATCACTCTCCAGGGTAGTGATTCCTACAGCGAACGTGAACTCACGCCTCTGCCCAGTCCAGGAGCTGTAGTGTTCAGAAGGAAATCAATAAACACACGCTGTGTCTCTTCTGGCAGCAGGCTCTGGGCTGCCTTCCGTGGTACTCAGTGCTGGGAGCCGAGTGTGGGCCACAGGGCGCCCGCTGCCTAGCAGGCAGGTGGCAGGCAGCCCCCCATGTCCCTTCTCTCCCACGCTGACACACAGCCCATGCTAGAAGCGCTCCGTGGGAAGCAGACGAGGCTATTTCTAATTCTCCCACGGGATTATGGTTTTAACGTAGGATACTTGGCACCATAAAACGGTAACAAAAGACAAAATGGTTTACAAAATTCTTAAAAGGTACACCCAGGCTAGCTACAAACTTCACATTCAGTTCTTAGTATTACACGGAGAAAGGCAGAGGAGTGACAAGCGCGGGGACCAGTGCAGTGGGGCTGTGCCTCCCGGCACGGCAGGCCCTACCCCAGGAGCTCGTGCTGGCACGTGTCACTCAGTTGCTACCTCGGTCTGCCTGCCGATAGGTCACGCGTGCACTCATACTGGAAAGTATATCAGCATAAGTTTTGGTAAGATTTATAAATTATTTTAAAAAGTATATATTTATATGTATTTATATATATATATATAAAAATGGAAAGCAGCTGCAGTGTGATTCAGAGGCCATGTCACATGGCAGACGCGTCAGACCGTGGGGGCCTGTCTGCATGGGCTGGCACTGGGCACTCTCCTGGCAGGGGGGACACCCGCCACCCCAGGTTCTACACGGAGAAGCCCCTCCACAGACACTCATGACAAATGGAAAAGTGTGTCTACAACACAGAATCTCGTTGCTTGACTATTAGAGTTTTGGCAATAGGACTGTGACTTATTTAAAACCCAGCACGTCTACTTAATGTCACACGAACAGACACGACAGTGAGGTATGTGAAGCTTTCCGGAGGCTGAAGCGAAGTGTGGGGCCGGCCGTCCAGCGGTGGTGCTGGGGCGTCCGAGGCAGCGGCTGGAGTAGCTCTGATACGCGGCTACAGGGAGGTGTCATGGAGGGCCTGGCGCTGGCTCCTCTTCCCTGAAGGGAGACCAATCATTCATTAAAGGAACAAACACACCAGGGAAAGCTGCAGAAAGAGAACTAAGGGAAGGAGTCATATTTACCAACACGTCACTGCACGACACAACACTTGTGCACATGTGCATGAGGTTTACCTGCCCCGGGCGCGATTCGGAAGGCCAGGAACACGGGCTGCAGTGGGGAGAAGAAAGGGCATCAGCAGGCATGGGTCACGGGCCCTGGCGTCTCCTGGGTGGCTGGGGCCGCGTCCACAGGAGGAGACCCTGGGTCTGTGCACAGACAAGACTGCCTGAGCCCAGAGGCCCCAGCCACCTACAAGTCCTGAGGAAGGTGCTCCAGGCAAACATGATATGGATGCTGGCTGCTAAGCCCCGCCCCCCAGTAAGCAGAGCACATCCACCTGGCAGGGTGATGGGCTTCCCCCTACTTCAGGCCCTGCACAGATGTTTGGTGCCTGTCACAAGCAACCAAGCCTACAGGACACCTATCTATCGCTCTGACCGGCTGATGTGAGCACACCACGGAAAGCCCCCAACAGCCAAATGCACTGTGAAGCTGTCCATCAGAGTAACCAGTGGAGACGATGCGTTTGGCAAACAGTGCATCATAAACTTTCTCCTAGCACAACCAGTCATTTTGCCTTCCTTTTCTCAACCCATCTGTCTTTTTGGTTTTTATATTAAAACTACATAAACACAATTCAACCTGGCCTGCAGATAGACAGAGGAAGGAGGTGAGGCGGCCCACCCCGGGCCTGGGCTCCACCCAGCAGCTTACCTTGTGGTCTCCCATGCAGACGTTGGGCCCAATGTGGTCGTAGGTGGCCACCTTCTCCTCACTCTCTGACTGGAAGCAAACAGAACGCAGTGTGGAAGGGCTGAAGTCCCTTGAGGTGCCACCAGGAGGTGACAAGGAGGGGCTATGGGCATCCTGAGTGGAGAGGTGGCAGTCACCTGCCCTACCCGCTGGATTCTGAAAGGTGGTAGGAGCTGGCCGGAGAAGGGACAGGCCAACCATGGTAGGTCACCTTTGACCTCTCAGCACCACAGCTCCTGCCTGGGACAGAGGTGACCTGGGAGCTCAGGTCCAGCCTCCCTGGCTCTGCTCAGTTCTACCCAGGCTCCTGGGCCTCCCTGGCTCTGCACAGGCTCCTAGACACCCTCAACCAACGCACTCAGTGCCACTCGGAGTGTCTTTTCCAAGGGTACTTCACTAACTACAGCAGCTCATCTATTTCCCATTGTTTCCGTCAGCCTGCTCAATGAACCCAGAGCTAGGCACGAGGGAGAAGAGATGCAGGGGATTCTCTGCACTGGCAGGCAGTGGTCAAGGGTTCCTGCTGGTAATCGGTCAGCTCCAAACAGTCCCCAGTTTTGTATCCACAGCTGAAGCATCCAAGACGATAAAGTTAAAACTGAATTATCTTTAATGCAGTAGGAAGCTTAAGGTAGATTTACTTTCCAGCATGGTCTCCTGCCAGAAAATATAAAAACATAACCTTCGGTACTGCATGCACCAACACTTTCCAATCTTTCAGGAGTGCAAGGCAGCTCCGCAGAGGTGCGGAGACATTCATCAAACGCGGCCTGGTAATTTACAAAGGCAGCATAGAATCGTGGGTTTTCAACTGCATAATCTTTGGACAGATAAACAAATGACAGTGGGCGCAGCAGGACCCAGGCACACCCCGCTGAGCACTCATCACGGAGGCTCCCGGGCACCGCGCTGCCGTCCGTGTTTGGGGCTGAGAAGCAGAAAGGAACACGGTGGGAAGCGGAGCGTGGCATGATGGATGGTGCCTCAGAGACTGCTCGCCCGTCATGCCCGCTGCCTGCTGGGAGCCCCAGGGAAGGGCTGGCGGGACTCCAGCCCCAGAGGCAGCCCCTCTGCAGCCAGGCACGCGCTGCCCTCGGCTCCGAGGAGGGGCAGTGGCCCGTTTCCCACTCCGGCTGTGACACGGGACGACACGGACAATCCGTTCCTAGGCTGCTTTGCTTGGAGGAATGTCCATACCCCACGAAGCCACCGGGCCCAGCAGCCTTCTGCCACCAACTCAAGCAAGCACCATGTCCTCTTCAGAATCTTGTTAAAGCATAGTTCTTGGGGCCCTGGGTATTTCCCTAGAGGACCACGTAGTCTCTGTTCTCCCCAGCTGGGTTCGCTGGTCAGGCAAGTGACCCATAAGACGGCCAGCCTGCAAGTCCACTACCTGCTTCCTCCACATAGTACGTACACAAGCCAGGCCAAGGGGGAAGGCTCACATCCGAGGCCAGACTCCTACCCAGTGTGGAACCCCAGGTCTGTGGGTTCCTAGTTAGCACCCAGTGCTTTTCCTTAGTGGTGGCCCTGAGTGTGCAGGTGGAGCCCAGAGCCTATACTGGACTGGACACTGGAAGGCAGGGCTGCCTCTCGAGGCTGCTGAGACCAGCCCTGAGCTCACCCATGTTTCCTGCACACGTAAGTGGTGACTGGCACACTCCTGCGTCCATACCCCACTGTTCACAGGTGTCACTGCACTGCCAGAGTACTCCAGGGCTGGGAGCGTGTGGAGACTGGATGAGGGCCGAGGCCTCCTCATGGAGACGGGGCCCATTGTCCAGCTCCAGCCTGGGGACAGAGAGAGAACCTCAGGGCAACTGGCACCTGACAAGGTACAGCCTGGTGGCAGGGATGGTCAGGAAGCCTGGGTGGGGAGGACAGGGCACCAGAGCACCGAGTTCCAGGCTCACAGCTCCCTGCATCTCCTGTCTCCTTCTAACCTCTGGCCCAGGCCTGGGACGGACACTTGAAACGGTGAGCGACACGCAGGCGCCCATGGGCAGCTCCACCTTCACGGGAAGGCCAGCTGACACGGACGCAACGCTCCTGAAAAACCCCCGTCTGTTAAAACGTGGGAGGGAACGAAAACCCCTGGAAACCACGTGAAACAGGGCCAGTTCCCAGGGCTGAGTGTGCTGGGACCTTCTGAGAATGCAACAGTCCATCCAGACAAGTGCAGCTCAGACACGAGCCTGAGAGCGTGAGGACAGCTGGAGCTGCTGCCCTCTGGGGCTGTGGGCTCCCCAGATCTGATAGACTGTGACACCGGTGACCCCACAAGCCTGAATGTTTTGTCTTTGGCCTATTCTCTTAGCATGTGGCTATTGCTTATCCAGGGGTGTCGGGGCAGCATGGCTTGCCCCACCTGGCTGCGGGCTGCCCTCTGCCCTCTCCCCCCTGGGCTGGCCCTCAGCTTCAGTTACCTTGAGCACCAGCTCCTTGGCAGACAGGGACATGAGGATGCGGTCACACCAGGCCGGGCAGCGGGTCTTCATGTACTGCTGGCCCTGGCTGGAGTCCTCGCTGTACGGATAGCTGTGGAGACAGAGGGGTGGCTTTGGGAGGACCCTGGCCCTGGCAGTGCTCCGGTCCAGAAGGAGGGCCATGCTCTCCAGGGAAAGAGCCCAGAGAAGCCTCTACAACAGCCCGCCACATCAACTGAGCTCTCCTCCCATGCGGCTGCAGGCAGCTCAGGTCACCCCTTCACGCTCCGTGTGTCCACTTGCTCTGCTGACCTCAGTCCCTGTCAGGCAGACACAACACTGGGACTGGACTACCCACGGCTCCCTGCCCGAGGTCCTCTCCAGGCCTCTGGAGGAAGGGCTCCAGCACTGCAGATGGTGCCTGCCCGCCTTTCTGCTGGACCTTCTGCTGTCACAGTGACGGTCCCTGCTCCACCTCACCCTGCAGATGCCAGATACCCACCACTTTCCCCTGTGGTCACCCTGGCGCAGCTCATCCCAGCCCTGGATGGCCCCACTGGCCACTGCCCATCGCCTAGTTCTGCTGTCCCTATCCCTGATGTCCCCGGCCTACAATGTCATGATCCTGTCCACTGTCCTTCTAGTTGAATGCTTCTCTCAGGCAGTGTGGCGGGGCTACCCCAGCTTCGTGGCCCTCGTGTCCTCAGTAGGAGGAGGAGGCGGGCTCTCAGCCTGACTCAGTGACACGTGCAGAATGAGTTTCTGCCTGTTCACTAAGGGGAAGCCCAAAAGCTCCCATGGGAACTGTGGCCTTGGTCTCGTATACAACTACCGACTTTACCTGGTGCGTGCTCACATTGTATTGTAGTTTTAAAGAACACTGAAGTGGCAGGTGATCTTTTCAAGTGCTTACCTCCCCTGAGCATGGATTATGGAGAAATAGACTTTGACCCATGGCAGTAGCTGGCTGGCTGGGACCCAGGTCCAGTCGCCATGGGATCGAGAACCCACAGCGGGAAGGGCCCGATGGAGGCGTGCACAGCTGCTAGAGCCCCATGCAGGCAGGGGTAGGACAGGTGGGCGGGTAGGGCACCTTTCCTGACCTGTCTACACACCACATGACGGCTTGTCACTTCACCTGCCTCAGCTGTCCAGGGCAGCCCAGGTGGCTCTCCCGCAGGCCCACAGGAGTCAGGCCCTGCTCCTGTGGCTGTCTGCACAACCTGAAACACCTCTCTGTGAGATGCCAACTTGGAAGGAAATAGTATCAAACGGATGCCATGCTTTCAGGATCCTCATCTTCCCTCAGTACAGCTCTGGTATTGTCACTGCCAAAGGAAGCCACAGCAAGCTGACTGCATGGGAGCCAGCATGGCTACACACCTCAGAGCAAGAGCCCAAGGTCTGAAACTCTGCCTCTGCACTTCCTCTATCTCCTCCTGGTCCTCCACCTCCTCTTCTTCTTCTAATTATTATTATTATTATTACTATTTTGCAGCACTGGGAATGAAACCCCACCCGGGGTCCCAAGTCCTCTGGCAATACTTTTAAGACAAGGTCTTGCCAACTTTGTCTGGGATAGTCGCACACTCATGACCTTCCTCCTGTCACCTGAGCAGTGACCACGAAATTCACGGCCACTGCACATGGACCTGCAGATAACTTTTAAATGCATTTGTAGACGAATGAGTTCTAGTTCTCAAGCAAATGCAGAGAATAAGAGCTTGTGCAGATCCCTTCCGTCCCTGCATAAGCACTGGACCTGGCTGCCACCTGGACATATCGGGTCCCCAAGTCACAGGCCAGGCCTGCCAGAGACAGGAAAGGATTCACAAGTACAACACAGAACCCAGCCTAGTGGCGTGACACTGTTAGGCTCAGGAAAGATTCTCGCTGCCCCGGCAAGGTCCGCAGGTGCTGGGTGTTGTGGCTGCAGAGGCCAGCCTACGCTGTGTGAGGGACATGCCTACGAGGCCCTGGTGCCCTGCCCACCCAGGGGGTGAGTTTCACCCCCTCCTGTACTCGGAGCCTGTCCACCGGTGATTAATGCAGGCAACGCTGCGCACCACTTATCTGGAAGCAAACCCGCTCAGGCCGCGACAGGACAAGTCGGCCCTATCTCGGCCTGTTCAGCTCCCGGAATAATCATTGTAATTAATTGCAGTGGTGATAAAATTAACAATTGCCCACCTGTGCTCCTTGGCTGTACCACCTCCATCCTCTTGGCCCTGCACAGTCCTTCAGGATGTGGACAGCGGCCCCTGCACTGGCCCATTGTTTGCTTGTGGTTGGCCCAGCCCTGGTGACAAGGCCCAGACCAGACCTGATGGCTGGACTGGGATAACCACAGCCTGGCAGCCACCACAGTGGGGAAGCACAAAGCTGGCTGTGTGTGAGCACTGCAGGGGAGAGGGAGGGCGGAAAGGAGAGCCAGCCCAGCCTCCCATCCAGATGTAACCCTCCACTCCTCTTCAGCCTCAGGAAGGAGAGCAGGGACTGGGCTGTGTCCTTGGGAGAAAGTGGGAAGGGAAGGGGAGTTCTGTGTCTGCAAGCAGGTCTGGGCAGAGCCCCCTTCTGCCTCTACCCCACGCTGCTTCTCTGCGGCACAGACCCTCAAAGCAGCTGTACTCAGGGTCATTCGCTATCAGTGTTCTGCACATGCACCCCACCACGAGTGCTGAAGGCACACCTACCCTCACAGGAGGCCCCGTCTTAGTGAACGGACGTGTGTGTGTGTGTGTGAGTGCGTGCGTGTGTGGACTCAGTATCTCAGTATTGTCCTGGTTTGTTTTGCTAGTGCGAGGCTAGATTCAAGGCTAGTGCTCTAATCCTTGCACCACAGCTCCACTTCTGGCTTTCGTTTGGTGGTTAATTGAAGACTCTCAGACTTTCCCGCCTGGGTTGGCTTCAAACTGTAGTCCACATACCTCACTGTCTCCTGAGTAGGTTACAGGTGTGAGTCACCAATGCCCAACCCTTGGTTTTACAGACTGTTGAAATGGTTTCAAATGCCTGACAAAGGAAAACAACAAATCCCTAAAAGCAAAGGAAAAGAACTGGGCAATAAGACCTGTGGCAGCACTGAAACTATCAAGTGGAAGAATTTGGTAGGTTAGTGGCCCTCTGGTGTCAGGAAACTGAAAGAATGGAGTCTCCCTCCCTGTGGCCCCACGTGGGCTGTCATTTCACTGACTCTTCCTGTCCTCAGCACCTGTCTCTACCCCACAAGCAAGGCTCAGTGGAGCCAGCCCGCATGTCCCGCCCCTGGCCCGTCGGCCAGCCCCGTGTGCAGCACACAGTTTTGTCTCTTCCCAAAGCTACAACATAACCTTTCTCTGAGGTTTCTTCAGTACGGACACTTTCCCCACGGCTGGATCTCGTCCACAAGGCAAAGAACTTTGAGAAGTTTTGAGTGATAGGAAGAGGCACTTAAATGCCTCATCACCCCTCCCGCCAGTCTTCACAAGGAAGTCCACACACGGACCCACGCAGTGCCCTGTGCCCTGGCGTAGCCTGGCAGTGAGCTCTCGAGGGAAGCCCTGTGGCTTTAGATCTGTTCTCCCAGGGGCGGCAGGCCTGGCAGCTCATGCTCAGACACTCACTCCATCCCAGAGTCCTTCCCACTGCCCGCCACGCTGACTGTGTGCAGCACCAGGTCAGGGCTTGGGGCCCGCAGGTGGGCCTCGGGGTGAGCAGGGCACCCGAAATTGCTCACAGCAGAACAATGGCGAGTGTCTCCCACAGTGTTGATGCTGTACCTGGGGCCAGCAGCATGTGAGCAGCGTGGTGAGCTCCGCACTGGGCAATCCAGATTCTGGGGTGGGTGGGACAAGATGTGAGCCCTGACAAATGTCCTGCAGTGTGGTGTGCACCTGTGGGTATCACTATTATAACTCACCGCAGCTCCACAGCACTGGTGGGGGACATTCAGCTGTGTGCGTGTGTGTGTGTGTGTGCCTGTGTGTCACTGTGGGGTGCTGGTGTGTGTGTGCCTGTGTGCTCCTCCCTCTGCAGGCAGCCCGATGGGCGGGGAGCTCAGTCGCCTGGCAGGGTGTCCTCATGAAGGAACAGGTACCCAGGCCCTCTGGAGAAGCAATTGAGTGTTTGCTTCCAAACACCAATCCAAGCTTTTCGAAACACCCAGAATTTTGGAAACCGCATTTCTCCCATGAGCCTGATGGCATTTCCTGTAGAGAAGTCAGCTGAGGCCGGGTGTCCTGGCGAAGGGCCACCACCTGCGGACACAGCCCCCCGGGCAAGGCTTTCATGGTTCAGAACTACTCCCTGCACCAGGTCTGGAAAGCGGCCAGCTGCAGAGGAAGTCAAGAGGAAGGAGGAACAGCGTGGCCTGGGGTGGTCAGCACGCCTCTCTCCTGACCCAGCGTGCTTCTGCCTGTGGATGTGGCTGGCTCGACACCCCCACTGCCACCTGTCCAGCCAAACAGCGCCAGTGGCTCACCCCGTAATCCTAGCTTCTCTGGAGGCTGATGTCTGAGAATCACAGTTTGACATTAGCCCAAGAAGGAAAGTCCACGAGACTCCAATTTATCCCCAGTGATCTCCAATTTACTGCCCAAAAGGCCAGGAGTGGAGCTGTGACTCACGTGGTAGAATGCTAGCGCACAGAAAGCGCAGGGACAGCGCAACCCTGCAAGAGAGTGGATAGGCTGGAGGCCTGCGCCAAGACCCTGTGGGAGTGAGGGGCAGCAAGGAGCGGGCCCTGGGCACCCAATGGGCCCCCACAGCAGGGCTGCAGGTCTGGAGCCTCTGCGATGGCCAGGGCCGCTGGAGCTGCACACAGCTGCGCATGCTGCTAAGGAGCCTCACACTCTGGGGACGCAGAATGGAGGTAGTCACAACAAAAGGCACGAGAGTGCACCAGGGGGCGGGCTCCAATCTCCTACCAACCGGGATCCCTGTTGTCTGCCGGGGCTCTGTGGACAGCTAGCTTCCCATACCTCCGCTCACCTGGGAGGGCTGCTTGGGGAGGCTCAGCGAATGGCTTCCAAACCAAAGACAAGAAGTCCACCCTGACAGGCCCGGCAGAGACCACGAGCCCTTAGGTCATACCGTCCCGAAACTGCCCTCGCTGACCTGGGCGCCAGCACCCTGCACAGACACAAACCACACGCTCCTGGGTCAGCAGGGGACAGGCCAGTCACCCACAACACAGCTGAGTTCTGAGTCCTGCGGAGACAGGGCCCTTGCCAATAGGGCCGTGCTGAACCACTGCGCATGAGGTGGCCCAGGCAGAGGCTCGAAGGATAATGGCTGTCAGACTCATTCCAGATGCACACCTGTGCATTCTGAGGTGAGGACCCCGTGTTTACTAACAAGCAAGCACAGAATGTGCCTCCTGAGTGCAGCCAGTGTCTAGACGAGCCAAGGGGCTCTCCACCTGGGTGATAGGAATTTTAATGGCATAGGATCTGAAGAGGAAGGAAGATGAGAAGGGCTCACTGAGGCCCGTGCCATGGCGGTGCCCATGAGGGTATCATGCTCTCAGGAGTCACCTGCAAATGCCCTGCTTGCACACGGGCACCGCCTCTGAGGGACACTGGGCACTAGACTGGCCTTCAGGCCAGGCTGCCACACTTCAGGCTGTGTCAATCAGACCCCTCTTCTTTATGGTATGGCCCTCTGAGTCAGGCCAGAGAGCACCAGTGCTATTGCCCCAGACTTGGGATTTCATAAATATTAGAACAAAACTCAGCAAATGCTGGCCTGCCGGAGAAACAGACCGGGAGCCTCCAGCCTCCAGCCATAGAACCCACCCTGCAAATCCAATAGAAAGCACCTTGTACCTAAAAATGAAACTACAGTAATTTTAATATCTATCGCCAACTGCTTTCAGGCATTAGAAAGAGAGGGAAGAGGTATCAGTCATACACGACGCATGCACACACACACATGTGCACACATGTACACAATACACATAGACCACACAGAAATGCAGACACAGAGACACACGAGCAGAGATGGGATGTGCATGCACAGACACAGAGACACATGCGCAGAGATGCACAGGAGCGCACTGGCACAGTTACCCCTGAGAGGAAAGACAGGAAGGCTACCCATGCCAGCAAGTGCAGTGGTCCTTACCTGGGGGGAAATGAGATGTCCAGTTCATACAGTCTGTCCTTGAAGACAGACAACTCCTTGTCAAACTCCAAGAGCTAAAGAAAAAGGAAAAGGAGGCTGTCAGGTCAGGCGTCTTACTTGCTGGGACATGTGTAACTCCAGAAACCAGCACTGAGGTGCCACCTGCTCTCCCAGTGAATCACAGCACTACATGGAGGCATGGAAGCAGGAGTGCCTGTAGCAGGCAGGCGGGCCACCCTGCATTTCCAGTGCAACTCAGAGGAGCAGGTCCGCAACAAGCACTCGGCCCTCTCCAGCAGAAGTGACACCCTCCCACTGTGCCAGTGCAACTCACAGAGGGAGCAGGCTCTACTCTGTGAATGGATCACACACACACACACACACACACACACACACACACACACACACACACACACACACACAGTGCCATAGGTAGGTGCAGGGACTCATGCCTGTAATTCTAGCAACTCAAGAGGTGGCAGTGGGGAGAACTGTGGTTTGAGGTCGGTTTAGCAAAGTTAGCTAGCTTCCATCTTAAAAAACAAGCCAGGCATGGTGATCCAAGCTCTATAATCCTGGTTATATGGGAGTAGAGGTGGGGAGGGCGCAGGCTCCAAAGCACGAGGCCTTATCTGAAACAGGACCAAAAGGACTAGAGCTAGGGCACCGCAAGTGCCAGGACTCAAGGTCCCCTCTGTCCCCTCATTGATCCGGGGCTGGCTGTTTCTGCATGGACACAGTCTGCCTGCGTAGTCCTGCAGATAACCTGGCCGTCTCCCCGGGTTGCCGAAGGCCCTTCTGTAAATCTATGCTTGAAGCTCTGGTACTTCACCATGGGTTTGAAACTCCCAGGCTGTCTCCTGGAGACTGGTCCCATGGATAGCTGTGGGGACAGAGTCAGGTGGCTCCCATCGGATGAGTGGGGGCTCTTGCCCGCCCAGCCCTGTCTCTGCAGCTCACTTCTGCCTCTCTCATCAGTTTGTGTGGTGATCTGGGCCACTCTTCAGCCCACTGTCCTTTCTTCTCCCGTGTCCACTCTGTAGGGACCTAGCAGCATTTTTTTTGCAGCAGGATGCTCATGTTCTTAGGTGTTCATCTTTCAAATAATCTGAAACTCTATGTTTATAAGACATACTGTAAAATGTGAAGTTAAGTAACTGTCAAGGTTCAGCCCCCTGGGGCTGCACCTGCAGGCTGCAGAGGGCAGCGCCTCTCCTCCGCTCTGCAGCGGTGGGGATATGCTAGGAAATTTCTAGTGATATGAAGGTGGGCTGCTATTTAAAGACTCAGAGACAAGAAACAGCAGACAGGCACTCTCCACTTGTCAACTTTAGTTTCACCACAAAGTTACAGGGTGTAGGGATGCTCAGCTCCTCTCTGCTCTTTACGCCCTGAAGAAAATTCCCAAGGACCTCATGCTTACCCAGGCCTCACTTCCAGGAAGGGCCTGGCTCTCTGCCGCCTGGGTGCCACAGGACACCCCCCTCCTCCTATCTTTAGGGAGCTGCTGAGCAGGGGCTGTTCAGAAACGGCTGACCTGGCCATGCAGGAGGAGCAGCCAGTTCTTCCTCCCTGGACCACTGAAGGTGGTCAAAGGCGACAAGGGTCAGGACTCACAGGCCAGTGTAGGAATGCTCTCAGAAGCTGGCCTCCCTGTCTATCCTGTGCACACAGAAAGCTGCACATGGAGACCGCAGGCAACCAGAGCTGCCCGCCGAGCCTCCTTCAGATTTGGGGGAATGAAGTGGGAAGGACTCTGTGGGCCTTTCCTGCCCTCTGCCCACCCTGTAGGCCCCCACCCAACAGGCCTCCGGCATACACGTGCTCACATATCATCACAGCAATCCTCTCCTCAAGGTGCCAGCCCCAGGCCAAGGGATACACTCTGGTCACACTGCTTCACCGCCGCCGTGCCACCGCACCCGGGATGAACAAGTGCCTGCCGTCCCAGCGCCTGCAGGAGTCCATGCCAAGTGCTGGCCAGCTGTGAGCAAAGCCAAGGCACTTCTGCCCTCCTGGACTCCACACAGATATGGAGTACGGAGCGGGAACGAGTAGGGAAGGTTCCAAGGACAGCCACACCAGCAGATACCAACCTGCTCTGCGTGTGGAGCGTGGTCGGTCAGCTGACTCCGAAGGGCCAGCAGGTCCTCACCCTGTATGTAAATGGTGTGGAGAATGCCTATAGCTCTAGGCTTCCCATCAACATGAAATGATGCGAGTTAAAGCCACTGCTGCCACTGGCTCAAAATGCCAGATGTGCAGAGGCATCTGATTGGAAATTATGTTGCCAAATGTTGCCTCTCGGTTGAATTGATCATTTGTATCTGTTTGAGATTTTTCACAAACACAGTAACCAATCTCACATGTATCTTAAACATTCTTCTTGATTACAAAGTGAAAAGCAGCAAGGCCAGTGTATGGACAATGATAAAGCAGCTGCTGGTCATACGTATCTGTCAGGGGCGTCCCAGCTGCACAAATTCCACTGTTGCTGCAGAGACTGCACTGATAAAGAAAAAAGAGCCTAGAAAATCAATGTGCCTGGAGCCTGGGTGGTTGCTAACCACGCAGACAACATCTTCATCCAACAGGCCCAGTACCTCAAGATTCCCAAGCCCTGCCCTGGGACAGTGAAGGAAAATTTAATCTCTCCAAACCCTCACCAGGGCACTCCATCCTGCAGCCCTGACAGCCACACTTACAATTAATTATACAATTTCGATGGGAATATCGACTAAACAAAGCTATAAATCATAGAAAAAGTCAATAGGCATGGACACATTCAATCATGTCCCGGCCAATGATTACTACTCTTAAAATACAATAATTATTTTCAGGAGCCAGCTTGAATTAAATTTCTGTCAGATGAGTACAAGACCGGTGGTTGATGAAGGATGCGATGGATTTGGGGCAGAGTCTGGCCGAGACACATCCATCTGCACAGGGTAGTCTGTGTTCAGTGTTCGTGGACCCCGTGCTTGACCAGGCCACGAGCACGAGAGGATCACTGTGTGTCTAACCAGGCTGTGTATCGTGCCCCTCCTACCTAGGGGCCAGCCTGGGCTCTAAACAACACAGACCGGTTCTCTGGCAGATGGGACTTCCAGGGCTGGCTCTCATCTCCCTGGGGCCCCAACTGTGTCTGGAGGCAAGCGCCTCAGCACTGACTGGACACAGTGGACAGCCCAGTTCCCACCTGAGTCTTTGTCCAAACCGCGTGCCCGGTCTGTGGAGGCAATGGGCCCGAGCTCCAATCCCGCTCTCGGCACCTGATTTTAGACACCACACAAGACACAAGCATGGGGTTTTCTCAAATCACTTGTAGAAATCCTCCGATTTCAACTTAGCCACATTTTTTTTTCATATTAGAATCAAAATAAGTTCTCCCGATTATTCAAACTATCTGATTTTTATATGCCACATGGCACACACAGACCATTTACTACTTACAGTGGCACAAGGTTGATTAATTTTTGTCAGTCTATGAGAACACACAGACTTTGGTCCCACAAAAGACACCCCTAGAAAAGAAAAGTGTGTGTGTGTGTGTGTGTGTGTGTACACATGTGTGTGTGTGTGTGTGTGTGCGTACATGCCCACGGCCTGGAGACTAAATTCAGGGCTTGGGTACCATCCCCAAACTTAGGGTCTCAAGACTATCATTTGAGTCACAGTCCCTTCTGGCTTTTGTGGTGCTGAACTGGAAATCAGTCTCCCAGACTCTTCTGCCTGGGCTGGTTTTGAACTGTGTTCCTCAGATCTCAGCCTAGCATAGCTAGGGTTACAGGCAGGAGTCACCAGCGCTGGTTCCATGGATGTTTTGAGAATACTCACACCACCCACTCCCCAGCTCCAGTTGTTTCCTCCTCACCAGTCACCACAAAGTTCTGTTTCTGTGGCTGTCCGATGCATGGGCATACATGTTCTCCGTACACATGCCAACACATATACACTTACTACACACATGCATGGGCACATACATATAGTCAGTACACACACATGTTAAAGGCACAGCTCAGTTCCTGTTGCCAGGAACTCCCTAGTTCTTACTGTAGGCAGCCAGGAGGAATCTAATGCTGACAGGGTGAGAAAGTGCTGTATTGCACACTGGCCACCAGCCCAACCCTAGCCGTGCCCACAAGCCCAGAAGCAGGCCTGGAAGCCAAGCCTCAGTGAGTGCCATCTGAGAGGAGTCCTGGGATAAATGGCCTCAGGCCTGGAAAGAAGACTCACCGCGGTGCCATTGTCGTCTCGGAAGACGTCCTGATTGAAGTAGTCAAAGAGCTTCTTTTCTAACTGGAGCACAACCTGCCAAGTCAGAGAAGCTGAAGGCATGGGGGCGCCCCACGTGCCCCAGAGTCCCACTCACTACTGCCTTTCCTACGTCAGGAGCCCTGGTCACAGGCCACTCACCTTCCGGTCATTGTCTGACTCCCGAAATATTAACTTCACAACTTCATTGGTGTCGGCGGCCCGGATTGTTTGCATGGTGGCTTTCGTGCAGAGTGTCTGGAAAAATAGGGAGGAAGCTCAGTGCCTCTTGCACTCTGGGCCTGGGCTACCTTGACACTGACATCTGTGTTTTGTGACATCTCCAGGCAGGGAGCCCCTCACAGCGTCAAGAGGCATGTGGCGGTTGTCACCCGTGCCGGGCGGCTGAGTAGAGTGGCTCACAGATCACAGGCAGACTGCCCTGCGCTCTGAATTCCCACACGAAGGCTAGAGAATGAGCCACATTGCCCACATCCCAGTGGGGTCCTGCAACGGGCCCCCTCATGAGTTGTTGGCTCTGACAACTGTAGAAAGTGACCCCAGGCTGGTCTGGGACCATAGTCTGGGCTGGTACATTTGGCTACAGCAGATGTTTGGCAAAGGTCCTGCCTACCTAGCAGTCTTACCTCTGCCCAGCCACTCCCTCTGGGGCAGGGGCAGACACAGGTTGCAGTGAGGCCATGGCAGGGCACTACAGGGCCCACGAGCTTGGTGCTCAGGCTTCTACCAGGAGTTGGGGTTGCTTCCTATGCCAGGAGAACTCAGAGACAGGGCAGGGACAAGGACAGGGTGGGAACAGGTGTTTCTCTGCACAGCTGGCACGTGGATCAGCTGGCATGCTCTGCTGAGAAAGCTCCGGCCCCTGGGGTAAGAGAGGGGCGGAAGGGGAGTGATCAGAGCCTCCCCATTTGTCCTGGAGGCAGAGGCCAGGGTCACTGAGCAGACAGCTGTGGATTGGTTAATGATGAATCCAAGCCTGCTAAGAAACTCGTTTTATCTTAACACATAGTGAGGTGGTCAGTAAGGTCACTCCTGAAAAGCAGACCTACAGAGGACAGAGCTGGAGGCTGCCATGGCCCAGGGGCCTGCCCCACTTACGGCCCCACCCCTGCCCAGGCCTAGGAGCCCCACCCACATGCGCAGAAACCATCTCCACACCCAGGCACAAGGGCCCCATCCTAATGCTGCAGAGGACTGGGACAACAGGTACTGAACACACTTGGCAGGGAAGCATTGGCTGGACACCACTGGGGAAACTGAGGCTCTCCCTAAGAGAGGAAGGCCTGCGGCAGACAGATGCCCAGGATGCAGGGAGACGAGGATCCCCCAGCCTACACACAGCTGGGAGAGGACAGCTACCACCTTTCTAGCAACAGATCTCCTGTACATAAATGCCTGGCCAGAAAGCCCGACAGAAGGCAGGGCCAGTCGCCTGGGCTGGGACTGTGATGGGGACACAGGTGGAAAAGGTGCCTTCGGAGAACTGCTGCATCAACAGTCCACAACTGAATTAGGTCTTGTGTGTAAAATACATCTCAAAAACTATTTTTTTTGCCAGTTCTGGGCTTGAGCTCAGGGCCTGAGCACTGTTCTTGGACTCTCTCAAGGCTAGAGCTCTACCACTTGAGCCTCAGCACCACTTCCGGCCTTTTTCTATGTATGTAGTACTGAGGAATTAAACCTGGGTCTTAGTGCATGCGAGGCAAGCACTCTACCACTAGGCCAAACTCCCAGCCCTCAAAAACTCTTTTTTTCTAAAGAGACTATAAGACTTTTGTTTTTAAAAAAGACTACTGTAGGGCCAGGAGTGTGGCCTAGTGGCAGAGTGCTTGTCTTGCATGCATGAATACCAGGGTTCGATTCCTCAGTACCATGTACATAGAAAAAAATAAGCCAGAAGTGGTGCTGTGGCTCAAGTGGCTCTAGCCTTGAAAAAACCCATGGAGAGAGCTCAGGCTACTGTAGCTAGGGGGCCAGTGGCTCATGCCTATAATCCTAGCTACTCAGGAGGCTGAGAGCTGAGGATCACAGTTCAAAGCCAGCCTGGGCAGTAAAGTTGATGATACTCTTATCTCCAATTAACCAGCAAAAAGCTGGAAATGGTACTGTGGCTCAAAATGGTAGAGCACTAGCCTTGAGCACAAAAGCTCAGGGGCAGTGCCCAGGCTGTGAGTTCAGGTCCCAGGGCCAGCACCAAGTAGCAATTGTAGAAAGACCACTGTAGTAGACGTGACTTGACTGGCTAAGTGGGGCCCAGAGCCTGGTCAGCGCCTCTCCTGGAAGGCACCTGTTGAGACTGGCTGCTGCCGCTGGAGGTGAGGCCTCCACCCAGTCACAGAGAGCCAGCTGTGTGTGCAGCACCCAGCCCAGAGCACACCCCAGCACAGGTCAGCTAACTGGCCAGGCCCACCACGCCCAGAGCACACCCCAGCACAGGTCAGCTAACTGGCCAGGCCCCCCACGCCCAGAGCACACCCCAGCATAGGTCAGCTAACTGGCCAGGCCCCCCACACCCAGAGCACACCCCAGCACAGTTCAGCTAACTGGCCAGGCCCCCCACGCCCAGAACACACCCCAGCACAGGTCAGCTAACTGGCCAGGCCCCCCACGCCCAGAGCACACCCCAGCACAGGTCAGCTAACTGGCCAGGCCCCCCACGCCCAGAGCACACCCCAGCACAGGTCAGCTAACTGGCCAGGCCCACCATGCCCAGAGCACACCCCAGCATAGGTCAGCTAACTGGCCAAGCCCTGAAGTGGCTTCTGGACTCCCGTGTCACAAATCAGTCTGACTGCAGGGGATTAGGGCACATAGCTAAACAACGAGGCCACCAGGCCACCCTGCCTACTGGGTGCCCCCAGGCTGCTAATGCGCTTAAGTGGCTTAAGCCTCTTTCTGTGAATGCAGAGGGAAACAGGCAGGCTGAGGGGCAGAGGCCATTGTGGCCACCAAAGACAGAGGGTCAGGAAATTCACAGTTCTGTCTCCTTAAGGCATCGGATGAAATGCCAGCAAAAACTGCTTTATCTCAGCGCTCAGGCAGCTCCAAAGTGACAGACATCTGAAGGTCTCTTGGCCCGCCTCCTTTCTCCCACACCCCTTCCCATGGAACTGTCCCATTCACAGGTTTTAAAGACTTGATCAGGGGCCGAGCAAGCAAAGCTGCCTTTCCCCTTGCCTTTCAATTCAGAGAAGCCATCACCACTCATGCAGAAAGCGGTCAGGTCCGGCCTTCCCAGCTCAACCGCTGTGGAACGGATTTTGCTCTTTTGAAAAGAAGAGAAATATCCCCAAATGCTATTCTGAAAAAGCCACCTAGAGTTCATTGCATCGTCAGTGGCTGCAGCAGAGGCCTCTGGGAAGGGTGGCTCAGAACAGGGCCTGGCTGGCTCTTGACAGCAATTCTGTCTCCAGGAATTTGCTGGGAAGCTGAGGCCGAGGGAGCCCTTGGGCATGTAGCACAGAATCCTGTCTCATCAGCCTGCCAGCATCCACGCAGGCTGCCAAGCCTGGTGTCACCAGCCCAGGACACTGGTGACAGTGGGAGATAGCGGCACATAATTTTTTAGCTCATTAGATTGGCACAAAGTCACTGGTGATCACAGGCTCTGATGGGCATGTGTACAGTGGCACACATCTCAGGAACCGAATCATTCCCCTGCCTGACCCAAGCGTTACCAACACTCCCACCAAGTTCAAGACTTTATACTAAGGGCAGCTTGTGGACCCTACTAGCCTATAGCTTTCCAGTGCTATGGTCAAGAGCCGTGCAGAAGAACAGGCCTAGAGCTGTGCCACCACGCAGGTGCACAGGACCTGACCAGACGGTGACAGCCAGGCTCTACTCCACCTCCAGACAAGAGCCCAGGCCCCGCCCTGGCTTTTCCATGTGCCTGCTCTGCCCAGCAGAGAGGTCAGGGAGAGCAAGTGGGGTCTTAGGTAGAGGTCACAGCCTGAGCAAGACAGGCCGGCCAAGGCCGGCAAACATCAGGCCAAAGAGAAAACTGTGCTGCTGCTCCTGCCTGCTGCACCGGCAAGTGCCACTGGCAAGCACGCTCTGTGGTCATGTGCCACATGGCCTCAGGTGCCGTGTTCTGGAATCCAGGGGTCCTGGGCTTGGGATGACGCTGCTCCAGGCTCTGCCAGGACCCAGATAATGGGGCACCACTCAGTCCCAGGCGTGGACTGCACAGTATATGAATCCTCAGGGCTGGATTACGTTTTCTCATTGAACTGAAACTAACACAGGCTGCAGATGATGGAAAAGGCCTCTTCCTGCAGGTTCATGTCTCGGGCCTGGGGCAGCACCATGAAGCCTCCTGAGGAGCCTCAGCTCCGACTGCCCCCGCCGCAACTCAGGCCCGGCGACCACAGCCTCTTGCTTTCCTACCACACAGCCGGAGGAAGGGCAACTGGGCCCACCCAGCTCTGGGAGGCCCGCTCCCCTGCTCTCCATGAGCTCCAACCTCCCGCTCCACCCCTATCTCCATGGTCTGTGCCATGAGGCTAGGGTACTCTGAAGCCAGGCCTCAGCTCTGGGGCCTGGCAGTTCCTGAGGGTTCCTGCAAAGGGCATTCCTCAGCTGCTGCTCAGGAGACCGTGCAGGTCCGTGAACCACCACCTGTGGCTCGCAGATGTCCTGCCACACAGAGGCACAGCAGGCTGCCCCTAGAGGTGACCTTAACTCTACACGCCGGCCTGCCTGCCAGCACTGTGAGCTTCACATGGAACCAGGGGATAACGAAGGAAGGGAGTCTACAGACGATGGAGCAAAGAGCAGAGCTGGCCTGTACCAGCTGAGGAGGCATGGGGCCACGTGCTCTCTCTCACTGAAGACCTGGCTCTGCTGACCGGTGGGTGGGCTTGCAGATACATCTTACCAATTTCTCATGCCCATCCCTCTAAACATGACCCCGTTCCTGAGCTTTTATCCCTTTGACAACTCCAGGCAGTAAAACATGCAGAATCTCTGATAGCATGAAATCGGAAACAAAAGCCTCTGACAAAGGGGTGAGGAGTGGCTGCGGAGGCCAAATTCCAGCCACAAACAGATGTCCTTAGGAGCGTCTGAAAGGCGACGCTTATAGAAGAAATGGTCCTTAAAGAATGTATGTGGTATTTTAGAAAGGGGCTGAAGCAGGCGCAGGCTGTCCGTGATAAATCTTGCAGGGAATGGAGCCGACATCATGAATTTCAATGGCCCATCTTGGATCCCACTGCAGGAGGCGAACTTGAGCGGTGTGTCGGCACTTCTTGCTTCACATGACTAAATTGCTAGAAGCAGAGCCACGGACTCCAGTGACGATGCCAGCATGGGTGGGAAGCTCTGGTTTGAACAGTTAGGTCTCCGGGGCTACTGACTGCCAGGAGTAAAGCGGGAGCACCACCCTCCCCTGCACCACTTCCCAGGAGGACTGGACTCGGGGCCAGTGCCAGGCTAAAGGGACCGCACAGCTAGGTACACTGCCTCGCTGGCAGGGCACCAATGCAGGGCGGGCTGGGGAAAGGAGGACAGAGATACGTGTCTGTACTCACGGAGCAAGGCTCTGAGACCTTTCCACTCACACAGGCCTCTGCCTGCTCCACATCCAGTCATAGGCCTTCGGAGGCCCAGGGCTGGGACACAGTCATGGCTAGGGGCCATGGGCAGCTGAGCCCCGCGTGCTACCCCATCCAGGGGGCCCTGGGACTCAGGCTGAGACCTTCTAACTAACTTCTATTGATGCACTGGGGCTTTGGTGCAGAGGGCAGCCAGGCTAGAGAACTGGTGGTTCATGGGAGCCAGTGTACCAGAGCACACGGAAATACCTGCATCAGATTCTCTTCATCTGGGGCACTGCTGGCAGTGAGAGGTGCTGGGGTTCCCTTTACAGGGAAGCTGGCTTTCTGGTTCTAATAGCCATGAACCCCATGAGGTGTGAACCAGCACTGTGACAGCAGCAGCCAGACCCCAGACCAAGACCTCGTACTCAGCAGGCAGGGAAACCTGGCCCACAGAACCGGCTGAGCATGGAGACAGGACCGGGTGGGCTGCTTGTCTCTGGAAAGTGGCTACAGACAGAGAAGCAGAAACTCACCACAGCACCACTGTGGTTCTAACCATCCATGGTTCTTAGGTGATTTCTGGCCACTAAAATGTTCTGACACAAAGGGCTACACATACAAGCTCCACATCCCGCAGGGCTGGGCCAAGCTGAGAGCTGTCCCCACATGTGGCCTGGGGGACAAAAAGAGCTCGGGCAGGCACACAGGTTTCCCTGAAAACGACTTTGCAGGAAATCCCTACCACAGAGTTCTCATTTCCTGAATGCATCTAGAAAACAGAACTGATTTGGAGGACAAACCTTCTTTAGGCAAAAATAGCTGTCTTGGGAATACTGAGCATTAACATGAGTGTGTCGACTGTGTAATACACCATTAAATCAATGCAACAGTTTTCTATGGAGGGCCACATTCATCTAGAGTCTCAAGCTTACACTGGGCTGTGGGATCCCCAACCAGCTCCACAGCTGCAGCCCCCCGCCACGCCATAAGTTAACTAGCACAGCACATTGCCAAGTGGGCACTGAGAATTCAAATGCTAAATTCTCACTGATAAGATCACTGGATATCTACCTGAGTTTAAGAAACACAAAATTAGCATTGCTGAACTAGTCCTTGATAACTAACATTTTTGGATGTTACTTCATGTCGTAAACATGTTCATGGAATAGACAATAAGGACAACTAATCCGACACTTAACTGCTTGCTCTGAAATGCAAAACAAAGGCTTTGAAATCTGTATTCATCACATGAATTTGGGGGTTCAGGAGAAGGGAATCTCAATTATTCTCCCATCGTTCCCAGTTATGGTGGGCACACACTACATACCCCAACGTCATCACATATCCAACTGGTGTCCCACCAGTTTTGGCTGGCCCACGACAATAAGGTGCGTGCATCAAAATGAGGGGCCTCTGAGGTAGAAGACCCCATGTGGAGAGGCCAGGGGAACCCTACGGAGGTCAGACATCAACACACCTGGCAAGGACAATACCACATGCGGGTTAATCATGCTTGGTAGAAACACAAGACTGAATGGCACATAAAAGTCAGCCTGAACTAACTGGCTAGCGAACCTCTCAGCCTCCTTTCCCAGGATGTACAGCACCCATGCACAGCTGAGAAGCAAGAGCACTGCCAGCCTGGCCCTCAGACCCTCCCCATCCCTCCCCCACTGGCGGCTCAACGGAGGGCCAGGAGGTAGGTGAGCAGCTTGGGGGACAGGCCTTGGTGGACACACCAGGCAGTAGAGACACAGGCCCAATGAACTGGGCCTGGGGTTCTCACAGGACGTGCCGAGCTCACTGTGGGTGTCCGTGAGCAGAGAATAAAGAAGACACGCTCTGGCTCCAAACCCAAGGAGCCACCGGGTTCCACAGAGCTCGTGTGCCTTCCCACTTGGGGCTGGGGACAAGTCCTGGAGAAGCCCTCCTCGGAGGAGGGGATACAGGGCAGGGCTCCAGGCTGCTGGCCACAGGCTAGCTTGAGGCATGCTTACCCTAAAGCAAAGCCAGGGAGAGTGCTTTGTGAAGGAGCCCTCTGGGAAGCAGGGTCTGCACAGGGCCTACCGTGCTCACGGCAGTGGCTGTGTGCAGAAGGGCAGGGCAGACAGCAGGCTCAATGAGGACTTAGTGACACTGGAGCTACAGCTCAGACACAGCGGTCAGGGCTGAGGGCAAAACAGCCACGTGCTGAGGGCCATCAGGTAAGGGCCAGGAGTGATGTCAGCTTCTGGTTGGCCTACAGCTGTGCCTGGACACCAGGAGGCATCTGTGAGCTTGGGTCACGGTGGCCCCTGCAGACTGCAGGCTCTGCTCAGCCTGTGGTCCTGGGCTGTGTGTCACGCTAGTTTACAACACCGCTCTTCCACACCAGCAACCAATGGAGGCACATACAGGAGCCTTGCTGCAGGCAGCTTTGGAAACAGCTCTGTCCTGGCAGGGCGACGCTACCCACAGGCCCACCTGGGCCTACACCTGAGCACACACCTGTCAGCAGCCGGCAACTTAATTCTAGAACAGCCCCTGACCTCCAAAACTCATCCATCACTGCCACTGTGTCACCATTGCCAGGGAGGTGACGGACGGCAGGTGCAGTGTGGCCCAGCCATGCAGCGACGGGTACTCCCGGCACCGCTGTCACACTGTGTCACCACAGCCAGCTGAGCACCCCAGCTGCCAGTTGCCACCACGCAAGGCATAAAACATATCCTCCAAACACTCCCCACCACAGGGCTGAGCCAGAGCTGCACGATTAATTAGTGTAATGACGCATGGTCCTATTAGATGGCACATGATAATCGCATTTAATTTGTGTATGTTTTAATTATGGCTTAAGTAGTGCCAAATTTGATCACAGTGTCATCTTTTCGGTTCTGCTCTGCAAGCATGTTTGCATTCATTTGCATTTGAAATGCAAGAAGCTGCTGGGTCCCGGGAACAGAGCCTCCTCTTCACTCTGCACACACAGCGCCTCTTTCATAGGCCGTGCTGTCCAATCCCCATCCTCCTCGCTGCCGGAGAACGACCAGCAGGTCCCCACTGGGCTCCAGGAGCCTCCGGGGCCAGAGGACTCACACCGTCCACCACGATGGACAATTGCTGCATTTAATGCATTTAATTTACTGCAGTCAGGCTCCACTCACTGGCCTCCCATTGTTTTGGAGATGGATTTAATTAACCTCGAATGAATCTTGCCAGCCCATGTGATGGCTTCAGAAAGGTGTCATGAGAACCACAGGGAAGGGTTGTCAGAGCCCTCTGCTCCTCTAAAAGCCCAGGGTAGAGGACAGAACAGGGGACACAACGGGTGGGTTCAATGACACATCAGTGCCAGCAAAGGACACCTGGGTTCCAACAGACTCTGAGGAGCAACGCTCGTTTTTGTCTGGAGAGGACTGCTGAGGTGCTCCTGGCCTGGATGACACTGGGGGTCCGGTGGCCGGGAAGACCCCAGCTTGCACCTTCAGGCAGAAGCTCTGCACTCAGCGGCCCACCTTCCTCACAGCTTCTCCTGCAGGGAGGCATCACTGGACACGCAGGTGACCTGCCCGTCCCTTCGCAGTTTTACTCAGCAGCAACCGGAAAGCCACTAGGGGCCTGCTCAAGCTGAAGGCACAGACATTCCTAAGCACACAGGCCTGAGGCTGGCATGTGTGGCAGAGGCTGCCCTCCTAAGATGGTACACTTCAAGGACAGGGTGTACCTGGCACTGAGGCGGACTTTTCTATGCAATGTGGACGTCAGCCTGAGTCTAGAGAAGCATGGGCCTGAGCCCTCGGCGAGCAAGACAGGGCTGAAGTGGTACATGCGCTGGATGCTCGGGTGGTATTTGGTTGCCAAGAGGATGGGACTGTCCCCGAGGGCAGTTTTCTGTTCTGCAGTACTCTCTGTGCAGGACAGAGCCAACTGAGCCAGGTATCTCTGGGGGACAGCTCTTCCTAGGTAGAGGCTAGTGGCCACACGGAGGGTGGCACATGGCCCTGGCTGCATGCTAGGTACCTCAGTTCCCAGAACCAGCTAGCTACCACGAGTGCTGTGGGGAGTCTAATTCCCGAGCTTTCACCTCATGAACTAGTCCTGAAAAACTATTCTGAAGAAAGTCCTATTCCATATTCCCCATTAGGTTCATTTTACTTACATAAGGAAGTGTAGGTAAAATGTGATTCATAGACAATTCTGTCAAATAAACAGCAACTATCTGCATGGGTTTTAAAGACCCACAAAACCCCTCCAACAATTAAAGTATGGATCTAAGACACATCCATTTATTTATTGAGCAAATAATTCAGTGAAAAACTACTGATTTTCCTCCCACCTTTTCACAAGCACATATTAACAGCAAGGCCCAGGAGCTTGGGGTTCTCAAGTGTGGGGGACCATCAACCAGCATGCAGGTACCAGTCGCCCAGTGCTAGAGCACCCACTCTCAGGGAGGTTCTGGAGAGCCCCACTCCCGGAGAGGTTCTAGAGTACCCCACTCTCGGGGAGGTTGTAGAGTGCCCCACTGTTGGGGAGGTTGTAGAGTGCCCCACTCTCGGGGAGGTTGTAGAGTGCCCCACTCTCGGGGAGGTTGTAGAGTGCCCCACTGTTGGGGAGGTTCTGGAGAGCCCCACTGTCGGGGAGGTTCTGGAGAGCCCTACTCTCAGGGTGGTTCTAGAGTTCCCCACTCTCGGGAAGGTTCTAGAGTTCCCCACTCTCGGGAAGGTTCTAGAGTACCCCACTCTCAGGGAGGTTCTGGAGAGCCCCACTCTCAGGGAGGTTCTAGAGTGCCCCACTCTGAGGAAGGTTGTAGAGTGCCCCACTCTCAGGGAGGACTCACTGGGGGGTTGGGGCCACTTAGGGTACACTGCCCTGTCCAATGGCTCTCATAGACAGATGTGGCTGTGGAAGACAGCAGGGCTCTGGCTACTCTGTGTGGACAGGAAATACAGCTCTAAGATTAGGCTCAGCCTTCCTCCCTCCATTTCATGATCAGGCATTCTGACCTCAGCTCTCCATTTGCACAAAAGTACCAAAACAGAACGGCTGCACTTCTTGTTCACACATATAAACAACTACCATCAGCACAGCATGAGGCACAGACTGATCATTTATGTGTGTCAATAAATAATTACAACTGTGATACACTGAATCATTTCAGAAACATGAGCCAGTCAGTGGGACTATAAAGGAAGCATACCCTGAGACTGACACATGGCCAGAACATGGACTCTCACCTGGCCACTTTGAGGGTGGCTCTGGCACAGGACCTCTGGCTGTCCCCAGACTTCAGCTGGAACACAGCTTCTCCCAACAGGAACACACAAGTGGACTGCCCCTGGACCTCCATTTGACATCTTTGCACCTTGAGCAGGCACAGAAGTCTGAGAGTCTCATCTCCAATTAACCACAAGAAAACCAGAAGTGATGCTGTGGCTCAATGGTAGAGTACTAGTCTTGAGCTGAAGAGCTCAGGGACAGAACCCAGGCCCAGAGTTTAAGCTCCATGATGAAAGGAAGGAAGGAAGGAAGGAAGGAAGGAAGGAAGGAAGGAAGGAAGGAAGGAAGGAAGGAAGGAAGGAAAAGAGAGAATTGACTTTGTCCTGAAGCTAGCACCAGCAGAACATGAGACTTTATCTGAAAAATGACCAAAGGGCTGGGGTGTGGTTCGAGTGGTTGAATTCCAGGCCTTCAGTTCAAACCCCAGTACCTCCAGAAGAAAAAGAGTTTTCTTTTGGAAAAGTAGCATGTGTCAGTCACCTGGTATAGGCCAAGCACGCGGAAGGCCAACGGAGGCCAGCTGGTCTGAGCTTGCCCCACACTGTGTGCAGGAAGGGCAGAAGGTACACAGCATCCCTGTTAAGACCCTCTCCTGTTGCTCTGCAGGGAAGTGACACATCCCAGTTACATGACATCCAGAAAAGAATGAGGGCATGGCAGAGCCAGCTCCCAGAGCAGAGGAAGCCAGAGCCAGCCCCATGTGCTCCAGCCACAGCTGGTGAGCCCAGTGCCCCATCAGGCCCTCCCCTGATGCCAGCTCCTCGCCCGACGCCAGAGCCTTGCCTGACACCAGCCCCTCCCCCTGACATCAGCCTTGGGCTGGTCCCACGGTGGGTGCTTGGGAGCTGTAGACAGGTGATACAAATTTTTAAATGGGCTTTTATAAATTCTATGTGTGTAGTGAGGGGAAAAAGCCAAAATACAGTTAGAGCATCACTGGTTAGAAGCCTGATAATCCTAGCTGTCTGCCCAAGGCCTTCCACAGGCCTGGAGCTGTCCCTGGAGCAGGCCACCGGCCTGCAAGCACAGGGCTGCTCAGCTGAAGACCAAAACTGACCACACAGCTGGCCAGCCACGAGGCGCTGAGGGATCCCAGTCCCTCGCTCTTCTGACTGTCATCAGTGAGAAGGGCCATGCAGACATGGCCGGCAAAGGGGACCGGCGTACAGAGCCTGGTGGGAGTGGGGCCTGGGAGAGCAACGCCTACCTCTACAACAGACTTGGAATCCAGGCGGAAGTTGAAATCTCCAAAGACAAAGTAGGAAACTTTCTCAAACCGCTGGTCGATGATTCTAAGAAGAGAAAGAGACAGAGGTCACTGACGCACGATGCTGAGCAGCAGCACCAGGTCCGGGCAGGCAGCCTCTCGTCTCCCCTCCGTGCTCCCCCAGGGCCGCTGGCTGCCACTGCAGGTGATCACATCTTCACTCCTCCCTCCAGCACATGGCTGCCAGACAGCACTCGGCTCTGACCTCACCAGCCAGGCAACAGCAACCACAACTCAGAGCAAACGGGGCCAAGACAGAGCTGCCCAGTGACAACAGCTTTCAGGAGACCCAGGAAGGCAAAGTGCTCAGTCTCGTAGCAGAGGGGAGAGGCCTGCTGGTGGACCTGCCTGGACCACTGGCCGAGCTCAGCCTCGAGGGAGGTGGCACACAGCCTCCAAGTTAGAAAGCGCACGCACTAGCCGGTGCCGTTGTCTGCAGGAAGATGTTTTGATGTATTCTGAATCCTTCAGATCCCTTTATGAAGACTTTCCATGGAAACACACACACACCCACCCCTGAACGTGACTATTTGGCACTGTGGGAGCAGCTTCCTAGAAAGCATAGCCGGATCTCCCAAGAATGTGGTATGGTCACAATTGGGCCAATGGGCTCTTGACCTCCATGCAGGGCCAGTGCTCCCTACAGTGCCACTTCTGGTTTTCTGGTGGTTAATTGGAGAGAAGAGCCTCATGGACTTTTTAGTACCAGGGCTGGCTTTGAACCGTGATCATCATATCTTAGCCTCCTGAGTAGCTAGGTTTACAGGCATGAGCCACTGTACCCAGCTGGCTGCATTTTTTTTTTCCAGTCATGGGCTTGAGCTCAGGGCCTGAGCCCTGTCCTTGGCTTTCTCAAGGACAGGGCTCTACCACTTGAGCCACAGCACCACTTTTGGCTTTTTGCTATATATGTGGTACCAAGGAATTGAACCCGGGTCTTCGTGCATGCTAGGCAAGCACTCCACCACTAGGCCAAACTCCCGGCCCAAGGCTGCACTATTTTTAATGCCCAGGAACTAGCCAGGAGAGTAGGAGCTAATTGTTTTAAATCGGGAAACGCTAATGCATCACTGGTGGGCAGGCACAGGTGAGTGCTCTGTGCTGCTGTCTGTGGAGAGAGCTGGAGCTAGCTCAGGATGCCAGTGTGCTGGAAGCACTGTAGGCTAGAGACAGTGCTTGAGTAATCAGAACGGGGGTTTTCCCGTTCTGGTGAGAGGGAGAAAGGAGCAGCCCTTCTGGTGTGGGGTGCAGGGAGCTTCTGACAGGCACTGTCGTCATGGCAGTAAGAATGCGGTCACTGCCCTCCCTGGAGCAGCCTATGGGCCCTGGCTGCTCTCCTGCTCCATTTAGTGCCTGGCGAGGGGGGCGCTGTGTAGCCGGCTCTGCAGAGGGGCTGCTGAGCTCAGCTCACAGCACTGACCTGGGGTCCTCCACCAGCCTGGGCCTGCAGTCTGCTGGGCTCCCTCCCTGGGCAGTGCCGGGCCCCTCACAGCTCCTGGTTCTCCTGTTACACTTCACCATCTGGGACGGGGCCTCCCCAGCCTGGTGCTAAAGGTACCTGCGAGAAATGCTCAATGCACCTCCCACCACGTGTGCCCCCTCCACACAGCACTGTAGTGACTGCCTCCGCCTCCTCCTATATCGTACTCATTCCCGTCTGCTTTTCTCTCACATGGCCTTTTACAGAGAAGCCCTACCTGTTGACAATTTTTTTTTGTTTTCCAGTCCTGGGGCATGAACTCAGGGCCTGAGCGCTGTCCGTGGGCTTTCTCAAGGGTAGAGCTCCACCACTTGAGCCTCAGCACCGCTTACTTCCAGCCTTTTCCATGTATATGGTACCAAGGAATTGAACCCAGGTCTTGATGCATGCTTGGCAAGCACCCTACCATCAGGCCAAACTTCTGGCCCTGTTGACAATTCTTTTAAATATTGTCTCTTCTTCTCATTTTCCTCTTGGCTATTAGGACCTGCTATTAGTTCCACAAAAAGTGTTGTCTTTCTATTTAGTTGGAAATCACAATCAACTTGCAATTTAAGCATTTAAGAGGAGGTTCTTAGGGTAGCAGATTATCCTTTCATCCGTGTGTGTGTGTGTGTGTGTGTGTGTGTGTGTGTGTGTGTGTGTTTGTGTGTGTGTGTTTGTGTGTGTGTGTGTGTGTGCACTGATACTGAGGGTTGAACTCAGAGCTGCTCATTCTGAACCTGAACTCAGAGCTGCTCATTCTGAACCTGAACTCTGAGCTGCTCATTCTGAACTTGAGCTCAGAGCTGCTCATTCTGAACCTGAACTCAGAGCTGCTCATTCTGAACCTGAACTCAGAGCTGCTCATTCTGAACTTGAGCTCAGAGCTGCTCATTCTGAACCTGAACTCAGAGCTGCTCATTCTGAACCTGAACTCAGAGCTGCTCATTCTGAACCTGAACTCAGAGCTGCTCATTCTGAACCTGAGCTCAGAGCTGCTCATTCTGAACTTGAGCTCAGAGCTGCTCATTCTGAACCTGAACTCAGAGCTGCTCATTCTGAACCTGAACTCAGAGCTGCTCATTCTGAACTTGAGCTCAGAGCTGCTCATTCTGAACCTGAACTCAGAGCTGCTCATTCTGAACTTGAACTCAGAGCTGCTCATTCTGAACTTGAACTCAGAGCTGCTCATTCTGAACTTGAACTCAGAGCTGCTCATTCTGAACTTGAACTCAGAGCTGCTCATTCTGAACCTGAACTCAGAGCTGCTCATTCTGAACCTGAACTCAGAGCTGCTCATTCTGAACCTGAGCTCAGAGCTGCTCATTCTGAACCTGAACTCAGAGCTGCTCATTCTGAACCTGAACTCAGAGCTGCTCATTCTGAACCTGAACTCAGAGCTGCTCATTCTGAACCTGAACTCAGAGCTGCTCATTCTGAACCTGAACTCAGAGCTGCTCATTCTGAACCTGAACTCAGAGCTGCTCATTCTGAACTTGAGCTCAGAGCTGCTCATTCTGAACCTGAACTCAGAGCTGCTCATTCTGAACTTGAGCTCAGAGCTGCTCATTCTGAACCTGAACTCAGAGCTGCTCATTCTGAACCTGAACTCAGAGCTGCTCATTCTGAACCTGAACTCAGAGCTGCTCATTCTGAACTTGAACTCAGAGCTGCTCATTCTGAACTTGAACTCAGAGCTGCTCATTCTGAACCTGAACTCAGAGCTGCTCATTCTGAACCTGAACTCAGAGCTGCTCATTCTGAACTTGAGCTCAGAGCTGCTCATTCTGAACCTGAACTCAGAGCTGCTCATTCTGAACCTGAACTCAGAGCTGCTCATTCTGAACTTGAGCTCAGAGCTGCTCATTCTGAACTTGAGCTCAGAGCTGCTCATTCTGAACCTGAACTCACAGCTGCTCATTCTGAACTTGAGCTCAGAGCTGCTCATTCTGAACTTGAACTCAGAGCTGCTCATTCTGAACTTGAACTCAGAGCTGCTCATTCTGAACTTAACTCCTGACTGGGGATCTACCCCTGAGCCACACCTTCACTGCAGAATTTTGCTGGCTAATTGGAGATGGAGGTTCACTGACTTTCCTTTTTCTGCCCAAGCTGGCTTCCTTTGTTCCCCAGATTTCAGCTTCCTAAATAGCTAGAATTACAAGCACAAGCCCCAAGTGCCCAGTCATACAAACTACCATTCATCCTCTTCCCCCTTCTCTTCTTTTTCTTCTCCTCCTCCTCCTCCTCCTCCTCCTCCTCCTCCTTCTCCTCCTCCTCCTCCTTCTTCCCAGTCCTGGGGCTTGAACTCAGGGCCTGGGCACTGTTCCTGAGCTTCTTTTGTTCAAGGCTAGCACTCTATCATTTGAGCCACAGTGCTACTTCTGGCTTCATCTGTGTATGCATGTGGAGTAAGGACTGAGCCCAGGGCTTCGTGTATGCCAGGCAAGCACTCTACCACTAAGCCACATTCCTAGCCCACAAATTATTCTTATCAACACAGATGGTCACAGTTTTGTCTACTTGCTCTAATGCTTGGTGTTTCTGTGGAGGAAAGCTGGTGTGTTGGCAGGCAGGCATGGGTGGCCAGGCCATGGGTCACTTAGCCTTGTCCCCTCCCCTCCCCCTCCCTTTCCTTCCTCTTTCCTCCCCTCCCCTTTCCCTGCCCTTCCTCTTTTTTCCCCTCCCCTTCCCCCCTCTCCCTCCCCCTTCCCTCCCCTCCCTCTCCCCCTCACTCCCTCTCCCTTCCTTTCCCTTCCCTTCCCCTCCCTTCCTGTTCCCTCCTCTGCCCTCCACTTCCCTTTGCTTCCTTCTGACCTAATGTGACTCAAGAGTAATACAGCTGAACAACCTTACATTCAGACAACCAACTGCCCTTTGCCATGTAAGGAAGACAGACACACAGTTCCCTGGTTTTCCAGGTCATAAACTGGGGGTCCGAGGACTCCATTCTGCCATCGAGGAGGCGATACATGCATGCTGCTCCGTGAGGCATGAGGTCTGCCAGCCAAGGGCATGCAGATCAGAAAACTCAATTCCTGGTGCCACTACCACCCCAGGCCTAGAGGCAGTGGAGGAAGCACCTGGACCCAGTGTGTCAGTGAGCAGACCCCATTCTTCACAAGCTCGCCTCACAGGTGAGCAGGTGCTAGAGGGTCTGGAGGAAGCTGGATGGAAGGTGGGCCCAGAGCCTGGAGACACAAACACAATCCAGCGGGGTGGGGCGGCTCGTGCCTGTAATCCTAGCTACTCAGAAGGCTGAGATCTGAAGATCACGGTTCAAATCCAGCCTGGGCACTAAAAAAAAGTTCATTAATCACCAGAAAACTGGAAGTGGGTCTGTGGCGATAAGCCTTGAGCTGAAGAGCTCAGGGATAGTGCCCAAGAGTTCAAGTCTGACAAAAATTTAAAAAACAAAGAAAAGGAAAAAGACAAACCAAAGCAAAACCAAAGGTTCTGCTGCTTGCAGAAAAGACTAGAAGGAACCCTCACACTTCTAGACAGGCTGTGGCATCTATGTACTGAGTCTGAACCATCCACATCTGCCACCACAAAGTCCACGACTACACACAGCTCTTTACGAGTCCAATGCAGGACACCTGGAAGATGTGTGGATGCGCACACAAGAGCCCACTCCTCTCTTTTCTTTTTTCTTTTCAGACAGTCTTGTGGACAGCCCGGGCTGCTTCTCCTACCTCAGTCTGGGATTACAAGTGTGTACTACTACCATACCTGGCTCATTTTCCTTCTGTGCAGATGCTTCACTTCACCTTGAAAAATACTAAGGTTGATTTAAACTTTTTCCTTCATGACTGCAGAAATGAGGACATGCTTCAAAAGCAGTGCCCTGGGCACGCTGCACCCGGGAGGACACGGGGCCCTGGAGGGTGCCATGCTCAGTGGTCACAGCACACACACCTTCCCTGCCTGAAGGGTGCACATGCGCTTGTCAACTCCCATCTGTGCCAAGCAGTGTGTGTGTTCTCGGGACCCCGCGTGAGTCTGGGCCCACGCACTGGTGTGGAGAACACCTGGCCCAGGCCCTTGGCTCTTCCCTGGCGCAGGCTTGAGGCTGGGCAGATGGCACTGAGCCTGATGACAGAGGAAGCCAAGGCCTACCAAGTGACCTACCATGCAGGGCTCAAAACGCATGAGCCACAGTACCAATGGCCGCCTAGTTAACTCAGCAGTCAGTGCGTTTTGAGGTGAATCCCTTATTTAAAAAGCTAGCTTAGGAATGCACCCGATCGTACATCCTCTGATTGGTGGGAGAATGCTGCCCCCTGGGCTACGCTGCACAGGCTCACGCTGTGCCGTGGACGGTCTGCAAACAACCTCACTGACAGCCTGGGCTCCTGGAAGACTACCATTAAAGACCTAAACTTTATCATAGTTCCCTGCTCTGCTCTTTTTGATATAATAGCCTGAGCCAATTAATAACAACACCATCTCTGAAGGTCGCACAGAAGCAGCAAGATGAAGGGGCTGTCACCAGCAGAGGCAATCGCCTGAGTGCCAGGCCCATGGCCCTGCACACTCACTTTTAATTTCAATGTAGTGCCATTTGGACCAGGAAAAAAAAGAGTTGTTTCAAAATTAATTACCTTGTCAGTAGCTATTATGATTAAAAAGTAGGTCCACATCAATATTGTGTGCCTCATTCAGAAAGAGAATTACAAGAAGAACCATAAAAATCAATTTTTTAGGCCTGGAAATGGTGTCTCCTGTTTGACAGGTGATTTCAGGATGTAGCAGCCTGCTGGGGGAGGGGCAGCTCCCCCTTGCCTGGTCAGGGGCCTTGTCCCATATGTCCAAGGACACAGCATTCCCAGAGGGCCATCAGGAGTTCAAGCCTTCTTTTAGTCACAGAAAATGACCAAAAATACAGTTCCAGAGGCACTGGCTTCTCTGCCAAGGGATCCTGAGCACAGGTCCATCTTGGCCCCCTTGCAAATCTCACAGTCAGTGAGGGCTGTGCAGAGTGCCACGAACAGGTCTGCAGAGGATTCAGGAAATAGTAGACTGGCACATGTTATTCTTGTGTGTGTGTGTGTGTGCACGTGTGTGCGAGTGTGTATGTGTGTGTGCGTGTGTTAATCCAAGAGGTTTAAAAGGTAGGTAGGTTTGCTACAGTGGTCAGTCCAGTTTCCTCCAGGAATTCCAATACTCTAGGCTCTTCTTACTTCCCTTTTTTGTTTTCCAAACAATGCATGAGATGCTCAATTTCTGACACTGTACTTTTTTTGGTCATGGGACTTAAAACTCTGGACCTGGGCACTACCCCTGAGCCCTTCAGCTCAAGGCTGGTGTTCTACCACTTGAGCCACGGCGCCACTTCTGGCTTTCTGGTGGTTCACTGGAGATAAGAGTCTCCCAGACTTTCCTGCCAGGGCTGGCTTTGGACGGCGGCTCTCAGATCCCAGCCTTCTGAGTAGCTAGGATTACAGGCCGGAGCCACCACGCCCAGCACTGACATGGTACTTTTAAGTGTGGTCCATGTATGCCTAGAAGTCAACTGTTAGCTTTTTTCTCAGTTATCAGAAAGATCATGTTTGTTGGTAAAATGGTATTATACAGCCTCAATAACACAAAATCATTAGAGCTACCCAAAATATTAGAAAGTAATTATAGCGCTTAAAAGTTTCTCTTCATCATAAGCCATGTAAATGACTGCTCTATCATGGGCATGCTTAGGCAATTTAAAATACACCAGTGAGGTCAGTGGCAAGTTTGAATGCTCTGGTCTCTGCTCCTCTCTCAGTTCCTGTGGGAGGCACTGTGGTGGGCTGGCGGGTCCTCAGATCAAGACCAAGTCCAGTACTCCTCTCAACCGGCCCAAGACCTGTCCTCCCACCCCCTGCTCCACCCCACACCCTAGCAGCGACATTCAAACCTACTGCCCTTCGGAGGGCCTGCCCATCCTCCATCCCCGAGACTCGGCCGAGGGCCCCTGGCCCACCACTGCGAGGGCCTTGTCACAGGGGCCTAACTGCGAACAGCCACTCTCCTCAACCTTGGCCCAGGTGAGCTTCTGCTTTCCTCCCTGCTGCTACTGTCTCAGGGACCCATGGCCTGAAGGTACACGTGCCATGGACTGGGTAGTGTCCTGCTCTCCTGTGCTAAAGCCCTGACCCGGGGCTTTCCTGGAGATGGAGCCTTCAGGAAGAGGTCAGGGAGGTACAACCCCAATAGGCAAGTGTCCTGGTAAGACGAGACGAGGCAGCAGAACAGTCGCCTCCCACCATCAAGGACCCAGTGTCACTGGCCAGAGAGGTGCACTTGCCAGAATGGGCCCTGCCGCCCTTAGCCTGGAATTCAACTTCCAAGAACAAAATCTGTGGTTAGGTTACAGCCTTGGTGTCTTGCTGTGGCAACCAGCCCTAAGTGCTCATCCTCAGGCACCACGTGTAGATAGGAGAGCAAGGGTAGTGCTGAGGCCCACCAGGATGCTAAGTAATCAGCCATGGCTCCTGGTAATAAGGCCTCGTCAGTATTCCAAGCCCTCTAGCAAAGGTGGGCTCTTCAGAGAAGAGGCAGTCTCCTCTGGATTTAAGCAGTTGGCCCACTCAACCCAGAAACACCGGGAGGGCGCCTACAGGGGCGTTTGGGACCCAGCACTACACTGACCCTCCCCACCTCTCCCAAGTTCAGGCTCCCATGAAGATGTCTGAGACACTGCCTCAGAATTGCCCCAGGGTGCAGGCCTGTGCTCCCCAGGCCCGCTGTGCTCCCCAGGGTGCAGGGCTGTGCTCCCCAGGCTGGAGAGCTGGGCTGAGCTCTCTTTCCAGCAGTCACCATTCCAATTTGTTTCCTAAACAAAGGATTTGGATTTTAATGTGCTCCTTCCTTCCTTCCTTCCTTCCTTCCTTCCTTCCTTCCTTCCTTCTTTCTGTGGTCATAGGACTTTTAACTCTGGGCCTGGGCGAGGATTTGGATTTTAAATGTGTTTTTTTCTCACATGGAATGCCAGTCCATTCAACTACTCAAACACCATCAAGAGCCATAAACCCCATAAGGACACAGGCAGTGCCTCAGCTCCTATGGCTACCTCATTTCCCAGGCATCAGGCAGGGAAAAGAGAGCTCTCAAGACTTGAGCATCCTTGAATCTGAGCCACCAGGAAGCGTAGGAAGCAATGTTCTGCTTCATGGCTCCTGGCCCTGGAAACTGCACCACCTCCCCAACTGCCTGGATTGCAGGTTGAGGGAGGCGTCTCTTGGCAAAGTACTGAGAATCCCCAGAAGTTGTTGCAGAAAGCAGGACAGGCCCACAAAGCAACAGCTGCTGAGAGCCACAGGAACTGGTAATGTGCTGCAGACCATGGATACAGCAGGACAGCACTCACCTGTCACTAAGGCATCACCATGGATACACACACGAGCAACACACAGACCAATGCACACCTGCGACAAGGTGCACACATCTGTCATCAGGTTAAAGCAGAAAAGTACAGGTATAAAGCACGTCTGTGTGCGACACAAGCACAGGAGGGTGTCAAGAAATGACAGCCACCAAATCCAAAAGTTGCTGGGCTTGAAGTTCAGGTGGCAAACTGGCTGCTGGTACTGCACACCTGCTATTTCTTCATGGAAGGGAGAAGAGCAAAATGTACACGCTGAGATGTAAGGCACAAATAACTCATCTTACCCCCTCTGTATCACCTTTACAGTAACAAGTGAAACAACAAATCAATTAAAAAATAACTCCTCTTGGTACAATCACAACTGCTCTTGACTTCATTAGCTGTGCTGCCGACTGGTGCCACGGAAGCGCTGGCACAGGCCCAAGGGTTCAGGCTTACGGCAAGAAGAGCTGCTCCGTGGGCTCAGAGGGTCTGCCCAGCTTTGGGGACCCCGCTCTGGGTGGGGCAAGCACAGACAGCAGGCACCTCAAATGCTCCAGGACTCAGGGGCCTGGCTGTGAGCACCTCTGGGGAAATCACTGACAGCCTTCTCTGGGACAGCAAGCAGCAAATAAGGTGAGAGGATCCATGCTACACCAGTGTTCTGGAAAGACCCAGATCCTCAGCACAGAGCTGGCCTTTGCCTGGGGACGCACCACTCTTCTTTTGCTCACTGAACGGGGTGGGGGGAGGAGGGAGGTGCTGGGAACGGTCTAAAGAGAAACATTTAGGTTGAGGGGGCTTTGAGCAGGCTGACAGCTGATGGATGACCATCCATAAAGCCACAAAGGAGAGCTGTGTGGCGGCCGAGGCGTCACATTGCCTCTCCCTCGGAAACTAATTCTCTCAATTGTCCAGAGGAACATTATTTTTCTGGCAATCATTTCCTATGAATGCCCAAAATGAGCATGAAACAACTCTTTTGACTAGACATAAAAGTTAAATGTCCCAATGTTGATCAAATTAACTTCAGCACTGTGACAATGGACTGCGTTTGTGAGAAAATAATGGGGGGACAGAGGGGCGCTTTATGCCAAGATTTCACAGTTGTAATGTAAAAATGTCTCTGTTGAACTAGCCAGGCCACATTTCAAAGGGGACACTGAAGAGTCCTGTCACTTGTGGGAAAAAAAAAAGTCCTACTGCACAGGCTGAGTGCTGGGGAAAGGTTCAGGGAATGTCCACAACTGGTGCCCAGGGAAGGCTGGTGCAGGCCTGGCTCGGCCACCCATGTACCCTGCCGAGCTGACCACGTGTAGGGAGAGCAGCTGAGTGACATAGCCGAGACCACGCAGGGCTTCCCAGGGCGCCCAGAGGGTAGGCCTCTCCAGAGGGGGCACAGACCTCCCCTGCCTGGCATATGTATGTCCAACTTCTGAATCTGCCCACACCTCTAAACCTGGCCCTCCTCACTAATTAGGGGTCTTCATCTTGTTTTAGTGTTTTATAACAAGAAATTCAAGACCAAAATTCATAAACTGTCAAAAAACAGACAGACTATCTCATACTAAAATAAAAAACCAGAATGAAAAAGGCAAATCCTTGGTTCACTGGGTGTAGTGACAGAGTTTGTAATCCTAATACTTTAGAATTTTAAGTCTGAGGATACCCTGGGCGTCATACTGAGACCTGTTCCCAGAAAGAAGTAAGAAAGAGGAAAAGAAAGAGACGGGGAGGAAAGGAAAAGGTCACAAGCGTGGACCCCAAGTACTAATTCTCTATTAGTGTACCAGGAATGGGCTACAGCCAGGGCAGGTCCCCTGTCAGCCTCTCACCTCAGGACACACACAGGTTGAGCTACAGCCTCTCACCTCAGGACACATAGCGCTGAGCTACAGCCTCTCACCTCATGACACACACAGTGCTGAGCTACAGCCTCTCACCTCAGGACACACAGTGCTGAGCTACAGCCTCTCATCTCAGGACACACACAGCGCTGAGCTACAGCCTCTCACCTCAGGACACACACAGGTTAAGCTACAGCCTCTCACCTCAGGACACACACAGTGCTGAGCTACAGCCTCTCACCTCAGGACACAGTGCTGAGCTACAGCCTCTCACCTCAGGACACACAGTGCTGAGCTACAGCCTCTCACCTCAGGACACAGTGCTGAGCTACAGCCTCTCACCTCAGGACACACACAGCACTGAGCTACAGCCTCTCACCTCAGAACACACACAGCCTGAGCTACAGCCTCTCACCTCAGGACACACACAGCGCTGAGCTACAGCCTCTCACTTCTCTGTTTGGGTTTAGCTCCCAAGCCCTTGACTTGGAGCACGCTACAGACCCGGGTGCCCCTGGGTGACACAACACCTTCCTCTCCTTCTCGTGGGGGCACATGGCCACCCCAGCTGCTGGGGCTCCAGTAGAGGGGGACCTGCAGCATGGAGCAGATGAAGCCCAGAGAAGGCTGGATCCCAATGTGCCTCCCCTTCTCCAGCAGCCCAGGGGCCTGCAGACAATGCGCGTGCCGTTCCCAGTGTCCTGTGAATACAGCAC